>NW_012267228.1:20199325-20441815 GCF_000151885.1 Dipodomys ordii
TTTGATTCCTCAGCACCACATAAGGAAAAAGAAAAAAGCCGGAAGTGGTGCTGTGGCTCAAGTGGTAGAGTGCTAGCCTTGAGCTGAAGAGCTGAAGGACAGTGCCTAGGCCCAGAGTTCAGTCCCAACGACTGGACCCCCCCCCAAAAAAAATATGTCAGGTGCTGGGCACATAAATGTTGTTACAAATGTAGTTACAGATACTCACTACTAGTTACTGCTGTTATCACCTGTCATCTATTGAGATGCTTAAACGAAGGAGCAAGTTGGGCTCAGTGTTGTGGAGCAAATGGTGGCTACTTTGCCCGCAGCTCTGTGCTCAACTCTGTGTAGGAGAGAACAATGAAAGTTAAGAACTGGATATCAGCTTCCACTCCTCTGGAAGTGGGAAGGTTACTCCAACCCAGTCTTCCAAGCAGCCACACTGAACTGTTAAGGAATTAGGAATTCAGTGTTTAAATATTTACAGAAGGCCCGTGATGTGCTAGGCACTGTAGTAATACAGGTGTGAACGAGACAGGCTTTGACCTGCTCCGTCTTCCATCCTCATGATGGGAGACTGTAAGTAAATCAAGATGTATAAAATAATTTCTGAGTATGGTAAACAACAGGAAAGAAAGAAAAGAAGATTACCAGATGGGATGTAGCTGGGTAAAGGCTATTTGAAATAGGTCAGCACCTTCTAGTTGATGGAATTAAAGTTCCCCACAGACCCAGGAGATAAGAAGCATCTGTACGACTCCCAATTGTTCCCTCACACTGATTCAATTTGATTTAATCAAAAAGTTTCCCCTCCTCAACATCCCCAATTATTCATTGGTTGGACCAGCTTAATTTTGCTTGAATTCCTAAACAGGAGTTTTTCAAGGTAAGCACAGAAAACAAAAGAAGCTTCCTTTGAGCATGGGTGGTACAGGCCTTTGACCCACATACCATTTTTCCATCGAATGAAATGGTAATTGATCAAAGTGAAAAATTTTATAGAAAGAGATACTGCTGCCATGTTTTAAAACCGTGCATTTCCCAGCCAAGTCTCCAGATGGAATCACCGAAGCAACACATCCTTGACTTAAATGTAACTGTTTAACAGTTATATTGGGTAGGCCATATTTTTCCACAAGGAGGTGGTTGTTGCTTGTCTTAGGAACTTGAGACTCTTAACAGACTTTTGGGTGAGAGCTTTCCAGGATACCACTCTTTTTCTCTCACACTTCCTGAAGTCACAGAAGTCAGAGACCTAGCTGTGGTGTCAGGGGAGGGGAACGACAGAGTGAACTGTTACACAAGCTCCAGAGTGAAGAGGGTTGTAGAAATCTGAGTGCCAATAATTGCCACCCATGAACACTTGGTGAGCATAAGGATGGTTCCATCCTTTGTATGTCCAGCCTTTACTTTCTCTCTTCTGCTTATCTGCAGTCTGATTCTGATTCTGGGTTGGGAGGTAGTAGTGGGGGTAAGTACCCCCCCCACCTCCTGCCATAGATACTCCATACCCACTAGCCAGGAGCAGAAATGGGACCTTACTAGGTCACAGGGCTACAATCCTTAAATCTGATGATAACCGATCATTTCAAGACCTGAAGATGAAGCTAGTTAGCTCTCACATCTCGAGTTACACGAATTCTTGTCCTTCCAAATCTGGTATTAACTTTGCTGCCTTCTATGCCTTGCTCAAAAGACACAGATTTTTAAGTGGTGCTATAGCTCAGGTGGTAGAGTGCTTGCCTTGAGCTGAAGAGCTGAGGGACAGCACCCAAGCCCAGAGTTCAAGCCCCACTACTGACCAAAAAAAAAAAAAAAGACAGATTTTTTTGAACTCATCATCTTTACCCTCAGGACCAATCTTCTCTTTATAGTCCTTAGAAATGAGACATTAGAAGTTTAAGATCTACTTTTACTCCCCTGTTTTACTCCTGACCTGAATCTTATATATAGTTCAGCAAATCATGGCTTACACATTTAATGATCTACTCTTCTTCCTCCTCCCTCTTCCTCCTTTCCCCTCCTCCTCCTCTTCCTCCTCTTCCTCCTTCTTCTTCCTTTTAGACAAGCCCAAACTCCAGATCCTTCTGCCTCAGTGCCCAGAATGCTGGGATTGTGTGTTCCACTGCCTATACCAGCTTCTACTTCACCACTACTACTACTTCTTTAAAAAAGAGTATTTAGGAAAAATAAAAGCATGTCCACACCGCACATTTATATTCAGAATAAAACTATTTCAGTCTGAGGTGGGGCTGAAACTGTGGCTAGCAGGAGAGGAGACAAAGAGAGGTTTAAAAATGCAGTATTCGGTTTGGCACTGGTGGCTCATGCTTATAGTCCTAGCTACTTAGGAGGCTGAGATCTGAAGATCTAGATTTGAAGTCATCCCAGGGAGAAAGTCCATGAGATTCCTATTTCCAATGAACTACCAAAAAGCCACAAGTGGAGCTGGATCCAGGTACCAGTGGTACACCTGTAATCCTAGCTACTCAGGAGGCTGAGATCTGAGGATTGCATTTCAAAGCCAGCCTAAGCAAGAAAGTCTGTGAGACTATTATCGCCAATTAACCTCCAGAAAACCAGAAATGGTGCAGTGGCTCAAGTGGTAGAGTGCTCTCCTTGAGCTGAAGAGCTCAGGAATAGCGCCCAGGCCCAGAGTTTAAGCCCCACAACTGACAACAACAAAAAAACCCAAAACCCCAAAACCTAGGACTGGTGTGTATACACCACACACACACACACACACACACACACACACACACACACACACACACACAACACACCCATACCACCACCAGCAGCAGCACAGGAGTAATGAGATTTAGAGTTGTTTTACTTAGAAAGTGCTCTTGTAACAAGCTGGTTATTTTCTTTTCCCAGCACTTCCAAGAAATAGGAATAACTTGTTAAATGTAGTTTATTTAAAAAGAGTACTTGGGTTTGAAGGTGTGGCTTAGTTGGTAGAGCAGCAGCCAAGTAGCAAAAGCATCACGTATACTGAGTTTGAATCCTGGTTCTCAGACAAAAAAAAAAAAAAGACGAAGAAGAAGAGAGGATTTGACTAGAGGCAGGAAGTTGGCAGGAAGCCCTAAGTTCAAACCCCAGTACTGGAAAAAGAACTCTTCAACATAGGTTTTTTGTTTGTTTTTAAGATAATTGTCTAAGTTCAAGTCAGGAAATGAGAAGGACATGAACTTTTAGTGTGCATCTAGAACTCTGTGCTTTGAGTGGGCGCTGGAGCCTCATGCTACTCAAGAGGCTGAGATCTGAGGATCACAGTTCAAAGCAAGCAAGGGCAGGAAAGTCCATGAGACTCATCTCCAATAAACCACTAAGAAACCAGAAGTGGCACTGTGGCTCAAGTGTTAGAGTGCTTGCCTTTGAGTTGAAGAGCACAGACAACACCCAAGTTCAGCGCCCAAAGTTCAAGTCCCATGACTGACAAAATAAAGTAGATTTATGTGCTTTATATTTTTTTAATTTAAAGTTAATGTTTTTGTTTTTTCCTGGGACTTGAACTCTGGGCCTGGACACTGTCATTGAGCTTTTGTGCTCAAGGCTATCATTCTATTACTTGAGTTACTGCTCTACTTCTAGCTTTTTGTGATTGGTTGGAGATAAGAGTCTTTTGGACTAACTATCCTGCCTGGGCTGGCTTTGAGTCAGGATCCTCAGATCTCAACGTCCAGAGCAGCTAGGAATACAGGTGTGAGACACTGGTGTCCCCGTCCCAACTTGTGCTTTGTTTATTGAACAAACATCCTGGAGATCAGGGCGCATTGAGTTAAGAAGCTCTATCCTTTATTCATTTCCCACCAATGCATATCAATTTAGAATCAGATCTTATCTATTCAATAACATTGTCAATATAAATAGGAAAACAATGATAAATAGGAGAGAAATAAGCTAGCTACAAAGGTTACTATGAAAGAGGTTTTGCTTCCACAGATACACACTGAATCTCCTGATAGCTAAGACCAAAAGAGGGTAAGGACAGCAGGTTATATTTTCCTGTTATTATTCAAGAGACATCAGAAAACAAACAGAACAGCTGATATCTTTTTTTTTATCTTTCTCAACAATTAGCATTTAATTTTTCTTTTCATGAACTCAGGGCCTGGGCACTGTCCCTGAGGTCTTTTGCTCAAAGTTAGTACTCTTCCACTTTGAACCACAGTGCCACTTCTGGTTTTCTTTTTTTTGGGGGGGGGAAGTGGTTAATTGGAGATAAGAGTTTCATGGACTTTCCTACCTGGGCTGGTTTCTAACAGCAATCCTCAGATCTCAGCCACCTGAGTAGCAAGGATTATAGGTGTGAGCCACCAGCACCTGGCATGTATTTAATTCTTCTTAAATTAAAAAAAATTTATCTTTAAGTAGTTATACAGAAGGGTTTCAATTCAACATGTCATTTTGTTAGCACAGAGCATCTTGATCCATGCCACCCTCTCTTTCCATCATTCTTTCTCATCTCTTCCCAACTCACCCCATCCTGGATGGATCATTAATTTTTTTCTTTAGGTCCCTTCTTTGCCCTTACATATTGTGAAATATGTGCTCCCAACTCCTCATCCAGGCTTGTAATACTTATCTCCTGAGATCAAGCTTTTCCAGGTTAGCACTAGTCTGGTTTGCAAGAAGAGCTAGAAGGTGCCAAGTTCAGTTATGACACGGTGGAGGAGAGGAAAATGCAGGAAGCCAAAGTTGATTATTGTGGATTCATGAAAATGCATAACTTTTTAGTAAAATGGTCCTCTTGGCCAGAAGCTCCTCTCGTATAAATTTCTCCTACATGACACATCTAGGATAAAAAGTTCAGGGGGCCTCTAGGGAGGGGGGTAGAGCAGAGCGGGCAGCTCTCAGAGAGACAGGGTAAACATGCGATTTACACTGTAGGTGAAGGATTAATTTGAAGAAGATGCACCAGGTCTCTATGGTTTTCTTTCAAATCTATAAAATTGACATAAGACCACTGTCTGGTCTCCTGGAAAGGAATATTCTGGTGTTTGTGACTGCTTCCCGTGAGGGTGCTTTGTAGAACTCACAAGTGGCTGCTCTAAGCTTAAAAGTACTCAACACATCACTTTGGGTTAGATCGTGGGAAATCATTAGCTTTGGAAGTCAGTGTTATACATTTCTTCCTCTGGGGAAATACGTGCTGTGTCTGCGAGAGAGGGAAGATTTGGGAGTTTTCAATGTTGGTTTTGTGTTTTGATTTGCGTTTGCAAGACTTAAGTCTCACTATGTAGGGCAAACTGATGTTGAAGTCATCACCCTCCTACCTTAGCTTCCTGAATGCTGGCTGTCGGCTTGTACTACCAGGCTCAGCTCAATATGAGGGGATTTTTTTTGGTTGTTGTTGTTTTGTTTTGTTTTTTAAACTGGTGGCTGATTTCGTTCTGGGTTTGATCTTGCTGATTATTTTGCATACTCTTTCCTTTGCTTCTCTCTTTCAGCTCTTCCCATGGCTATTTGCTTCTATTTTGAGGAATATAGCACACTCCAGAAAGGCTTTCCTGGGAAGGAAGGAATCGAATAATACTGGTTGTGTAATAAGGCTTGGCAGAAGTTTGGCTTATAAAGACTCGTATCATTGGAAAGAGCCTTTTTATCCCCTTTCTCCACCCATGCCAGATCATCACCCACTCTAGATGTGCCTAATTCCTTCCACATTTCTCCATTCTCATTCCATCACATGTCATATATTTCCTTGTTCCTTTCTAGTTTGGTCCCTAAGGGCATCACAAATACCACAATGCAGGGTCCTGCTATCACCGGTATATGCTGTGCCCAGTCCTATGCCTGGCACCATGTAGATACTTAATAAACCTAAACTGAAGATGAGAACACAAGTTAGGTCATCCATGAAAAGGGAGTGTTGAAAATGATTGGCAGAGTTCTGTGTGTAGCTGTTTAATTTCTCTCAGAGTGAGGAGGAGAAAGGCAAGTGAACGGAACTTCTGTTCTGGCATGAAAGCTGTAGTTTATCTGACATTTGCTCTGGAAGTTTGTTTTGTTATGTGTGTGCCAGTCCTGGGACTTGAACTCATTGCTTGAGTGCTGTCTCTGCGCTTTTTTTGCTCAAGGCTAGCACTTTGCCACTTGAGCCACACCTCTACTTCTGGCTTTTTGGGGTTGGTTCATTGGAGATAAGAGTCTCATGGACTTCCCTGCCCAGGCTGGCTTTGAACCGTGATCCTCAGATCTCAACCTCCTGAGTAGCTAGGATGACAGGCATGAGCCACTGGCTCCTGGCTGTACATGGAGTTTTATAGGTGATATGTTTACATCTTACCTGCAAGTTATCATCATAACAGAGGATCTGGAAGATTCCAGTCTGGCCCCAGCAGTGACTGGTTGCATAGATATTTGGAGCTATATTTGACTTCCCACGATCTGGACTTAAATAAATTCTCCCCAAAACTCCCAGGTGAGCTGTCTTTCTTCAAGGCATTTGATCTCTTTCCTTTATAATGTCTGACAGTTGTCTACTTTCTCTCACTAACTGCATGTTCAAGTCCTTTAGCAGCCTGGACCGGCTCCAGCCTCTCTCTACAATCTCCTCTGTCCCCTTCTCTTCCTCCTCATGCATGGGATGACCAGACGTAGTGTTTCCTTTTCTGTCTTCGAATAAGCGATATATCCTTCCCTTTCTCACACATGTAATTCCCAGCTGGATGGACTCTGTTATCTCACTTTGTATTTAGCCAGCTCCCCTGAATCCTTGAAGATTCCTCTCAAATGTCACCTCTCCACAGGCAAGTCCTCCTTGATGCTCTTGCTCAGAGCACGTTTACCTGGGCTCCCCTGGGCCCCCTCTATCATTAGGCGAAGTACTTGGACTTCTTGAAGTCTTAATCTTTCTTCCTGTCTTCTTGGTGGTGGTACTGGGGTTTGAACTTAGGACCTTGTGCCTGCTAGGCAGATACTCTACCAATGAGCTATGTCTCCAGCCCTATAAATTCTTTCTTGGGATCTATTTTACTTGATTTTCTTTCTCCCCTACCCTAGAAGTCCACGAGGGCAGAGAACAAGGCTGTCTCAGGTATTAGTGTTTCCATGGCACCTCTAGCTCATCACAGTGCTCTGCGGACAGTTGATGCTCAGTAAATATTTGTTGGAGAGCACCTGGTGCCACTGCCTCTGCTCAGAATCCCTGAGTGTTTACCATCAACCAATCAGTGAGCGTGTCACTGTCAGTCACAAAGCCCCTGCCTCATCCTTTCATGCAAACAGGGCTAAGCATTTCTACCTACCTGCTTTCTCTCATTCCACTCCTGTTATGTTGGCTTTACGTCAAGCAAGTTCCTGCCTCAGGACCTTTGCCTGTGCTGGGCTTTCTTCCATGGATGCTGCTTCTCTCCCTTCAGGACTTTGCTTTCAGTGTCCCCTTTGAGGTCTTAGGAATTCTCCCAAGGTCTCAGTCCATTTGAAAATGGAATCTTTCTTCATTAAACAAATAATCTCTGTCTTCCCCTCTGCCTCTGCCTCTCTCGGTAGGTATTCCTTATCACCCTTCAACCAATAGGTGTTTAGTAACTATGGAATGCTTGATAATTTACTCTTGTGTCTTGTGATCTGCTCCATTGTTCTCTGTGGCTTCCTGAGTCCCAGCAAGCTGATAATCACTTTGAAAGAATGAACAGTCCTAACACGAGATATTAACTATGGTCCCTTCAAAGATGTGGCTGGACCCCTTGTATTAAGCTATAGATCTTCAGCCAAGACCTGAGAACTTCTAGAGCCATCCAAGCCTAGCTTTTTGTGTTCTGCTGACTTCAGAGTCTTCCTCATTTCCATTTATGCAAAAGAATGTCTTCTCTGGCTGGCCCTCTCCCTGCTCTCAGCTGTCTCCCCTGCAGACTCGGATTGTTTCCATGGAAGATCATCTCTGGGCTGAGAAGCTGCGTTTCTGAAAGTGGGGCAGTGCTTGCAACCCAAGAGTTGTAGAAACCTTTGAAATACTTCACATGCAAGAGACAAAAGAGACCATCAGAAAGCTTGACTTGATGAGGGGGTTGGGGTGTCGTCTAACCTTATGCATCGGAAGCAGCAAGTTGCAGTTCAAAGATTATTGTAATCAGCATGGCTCTTTTTCATGGTGGTGCTAGTGGTTTTGGTTGCCTTTGGGTTTTGGACTCAGGGTTTCAACGATGTGGCTCAGGCTGACCTTGAACTCTCACAATCCTCCCAAGAGCTTGGATTACCAGTGTGCACTTCTATTACCAGATAGTATGGTATTTTCATAAGTTCAAGTTGCAACCTGCTTTTGTCTGGTGATGTGCTGTATGTTTCTACCATATTAAGCAGAAGTGTCTGAAGGGTGTGGTGTGTGTGTGTGCACATACTTTAAAAAGAAGCCCTTGCTTTCAGTATATGTAAGTTTTCCCTGTGCAGAGACCCTGGAACCATTCCACCGCCCCTGCCTCATTCTTTTCTGGAACTTCTCTCCACCATCCCCAAGCCTCTGTCTACCTGCCTGTTCCCTCACATCTTCCTACCGTCAAAATGAACTTCCTAGCCAGGGACTGGTGGCTCATGCCTGTAATCCTAGCTACTCAGAAGGCTGATATTTGAGCATCATGGTTCTCAGGCACCCAGGCTCAGAGTTTAAGCCCCACGACCGACCAAAAAAAAGTAAAAAAATGAGAACTTCCTGAGCCCAGGGATAGCAAGGGTCTGTAAAACAAGTAAGTTAATAAAAGTAATGGACTCTTTCCCCTTGTGTTAATAATTTCAGTTGTTAATGTCTAGCTGACCTAAATATGAGTCACACCCTAACAATTTTTCTGAAATACTCTTCTTCTTGATGTGGAGAACATGTTTCATTTTGCTTTTTTAAAAATAGGAAAAATGGATCAAATTGTGCACAGGATGTGTCCTTACTGAGTCCTCCCGATGTTTTCTTTCTCAGACAATTACATGTTTACAAAAATTGGAATGCTGACTTGGTATCCCTTTCTGTTTATAAAGTATAGGGATTTGTTGTTTCTCAGGCTTAAAAGGCCCTTAGTTTCTTTGAAAGGTCACCTTGGTCAGGCCCAAATATCCCTTAAATGAAATAGTTTCTCAATTCTGCTCTAGGATTTACTTCTGTTCAGCACTTGGACTGATCAATGTTCAGAAATTGTAGAAGAAAATAAATTCTGTCTCCAAATGATGTTTATAATCTCATATCTAAATTAAAACATGTCGATTCTCCAGCAGTAGTCACTATGGAAATAGAAACATATAGGCCTCAATTCTAAATCAAGAGAGTGTTTAGCTGGGTGGTATATATTTTACATCATGTTTTTAAAAAATCTGTTACAGTGTATGCATTTTCAAAGACTTGGATCTGATCAGCTTTTAAGAAATAGTACACGGTGTGGGTCAGATTGGAATTAAATATACTTTGAGTCATTTCAAGTGGGGTTGATAATATCCCATTAATGAAAATCCTGGTAAATTAGTGGATTTTTACCAAATGAGATTGTAAAAAAAAAAAAAAAAACTAAAGCAGAATCATATGTGAAATAAATCCAAGGAATCTTCCCTAGCAAGCAGATATTCCCAACTATCATCTCCATTCAAATTCTTCTAAAATTCCAATGTATTAAGGAATAATGACAAGTATAGAATAGATTTTCAAGTTTAAATAGAATTGCCACTCACATCTCAATTTACACGTAATTATCAAGCCTAATTTAGTTGTAGGAGCTGTTTAAAAATATATTTGTTAACCCAAAAAATTGTCAACTTTTTAAATAAAACTCAAAGGTAATAATAGAAATAATTTATTCTAAAGTTATAACATGTAAAAAGACTTTGAACTTATTAAGAAGTTTTAGAAGTTAAAGGGCTTTATAAAATTTACCTCCTCCATATTTAGACCAATAATATCCTCACTATTAAACATTTTTTCCTCCAACAGTTAACAAATATCCCTTCTACTAGTTGCTACGTGCCTACTATGTGCCTGGCTGTGTTCCAAAATCGAATGTCACTTTTCTGATCATCTAAAACAAACATATGCTGTGATCATTTTGCTTTAAATATCACAAGCCAAGCATATAACTCTTTTACATAAAATATACCATTATTCTCATCTTAGAATTACATCGTTCCCTTCTTTCAAGGAGCTCAAGATGTTTTTAGAGTTAAAACATATTATCTTCACATTACCCTTCTGAAAATGGAAACTAAGTCCTACCTACCTTTTCTTCCACCAGGCAGGACTTTCTAAAAATTAGAAAAATAAACCAATGATTAGACACTCTTTGAGGAAAGCAGATAGAAAAGAGCTGGAACAATGCTACCAGGCTTTTGTCCAGTCATTGCTTATTGATGGCAAAATCAGGTGGCTAACCTCCTCCTTACCCTCAAAAGATCTGGTGCCAAAATTTAGTCTTCACTTTTAATTTTCTTTCTCCAAGCATGAGATCGGATCGACATCTCTTCATCTGCTGATACCTCACATCAAAACTCACCTGCTTATATATACTGAGCAGGACCAGGTCACAAAATATATAGGTCAGCCCATCTTGTGGAAGTGTTTAGAACTTTAGCTATGTGGACATCCTGTTTAGAGTACAGCTTTCTCATAATTAGCCAGAACGTGAAGATCTTTCTTGGTAGCAGCTGACATCTTCTAGTCATGACTCTAAATTCATTGGGGATAATGATGTGTGAAATTGAGATGTGTGAGGTCCCCCCTCCCCTTTGTTCTAATAGTGTTAACCTGAGCATCCGTCTTCTTGCCTATTTTATTTTTTGCTCTCTCTGTGCAACTTTGTTTGCTACAGGACCCCATAAACTTTTCAGAGACTTAACATTCTAGAATTTTTTCTTCACATTCTAAAATCTTTTGTTAATATCATATCTACTCATACCGATATTTTTTCCTGGATGGAAAGGATTGACTGTTTTTAGAGTGTACAGATTCACTTTTTTTAATTTTAAGGCACAACATCACTATGTAGCCCAAGCTAGCCTCCAACTAAAGATCTTTTTGCCCTACCCTCTTGTTTGCCAGGCTTATAGGTATATGCCACCCAGCTCTGATCTGCCCTCAGTTCCACAAATTGCTTAGCAAATAATGGATGTACTGTGTCATTCAGAGCTCCTAGCTGCAAGTAACATTCAAGGAACTTAAGCAATAAGGACATCCATCATTTGTTGTTATATGAAACCCACAGAAGCCTCAAGTCTGTTTGGTCTGAGATTCTCTCACATTGGCACTTATCTGTGTGAAATTTTCCTTTAGGCTGGTAGGAAGATACTCAGAGGGTTCAGCCTCCTGAGCATCAAGGACAATATCCAGATCAACACAAAGCCTTCTTTTCTTTGCAGCTAGAAACTGTTCCCAGAAATATCCTGATGGATTTACTATCTTTGTCTCATTGGCCAGAACTGTATCACAGGTTCATTCCTAAACCAATCAGTGGCAAGACAAAGGAGACTGGCATGATTGCAAGATCCATTTTATATTCACTGGTATTAACAGTTAGGGTGGGGTCACATTCCTGAAGTACTTAATGATGTAAGAATGGCCATAGCTGAATAAATCCAAGTTAGGGTTAAGAAGAGAGAAGTAGGGGTGCTGTGATGTGAAGGCCAACTAGCTTGCCAGCAAGATCTGCTACTGCGGCTCTGGAACAGCATTCAAAATGTTTACCAATAGTAGTCAAATTCAGTAAACCTGGGGAAGGTTTCCCTTAATGGGAAATCTACCCAGTGGGCTCTTCCTGAGGAGAGAATGCTCCTGAGCCACTTTGTCCTACAGTCACTTTGTAGCTATCTTGGAATCCCAGAAGGACTGGACTACCTACTGGGTGCTAATGACTCTTATTGTAACAAAGTCTTACCTGACCAATCCTCAGACAGTGAATTCTCAAGCATCTGGTGCCAACCCTGAACCTACCTGTAACTTGGGACTGTTTGAACATGCATACCTTCTCACTCTCTGTCCCAATCACCCTATTTAACCTAACACCACTACCTGTACCCTTCATATGGCTGAAGATGAACTATGCTGCTGTCAGCCTGTGGCATGTCACATCACCTCTTTCTCTGCCATATTTCTTTTCAAGTAAATTTTGTTAACACTTTTCAAAAAAAAATTTACTAAGTTGGAGAAGCACAGCCAAACATGATGGACATTTTCCCCACAGATTAGTAGAAGGAAGTTGGAGAGCAATATGTTTTATCTCTTGGATCACAGTGATTTTTGTTGTTGTTTTTGTTTTAAATTCACATATCTGCATGATAAAATCTATTGGGATACATAGTTTTAGTTTATGTTGGAAATTCCCACTTAGTACAAAAATGGAATTTATCTTCATTTCTTTGTTTGTTTGTTTTTAGCTTTTATTTTTGGGTTAATAAGGTTATCTTGCTTTGTAAATTAGCCATTACAAGTGACAACAGAAATAAAACATTCAACATCCTTTATGTCCAAAGTTCAAAATATTATCAATGGGGAAAATTAATTAGCTCTAGTCATCGAAATACACATTGTAATTTGTTTTCCCTTAAATTCAATTTGACATTTAGATTAAACCCAGATTTTGAAAAAAAAAAGTTTTTGATGCTACTTGGCATGTCTTGGTACTACATTATGTGTTGCCGCTGAATTTACAAGATCAACATTTCGATGTTAGCAGAGAGCCATGCATCCTTGTGCTGTGATAGACATTATCAGGCACTCCAAAGTTGCAGCAGCTATTTACGTTGAACTTAAAGAGACAACTATGGAAATGTCAAGAGGCATTACATTTTTGGAAGTTGGAAACACGGAGGAGAATTAGGTTTTCCGTTTTTCGAATTTGCAGTCAAATGACCAGAGAGTGTCTTTGGAGTTCGAAAGACTCCATCTGGGCAGAGTGCAGGCAGTAGCTGGGATTTCAACCCATGTTAATTATTACCTCACATGGGAGCTCATCTCTCATTGGACTTCTTTATTCCTTCTATTTGGTTGAGAGAGAGAAGGGGGTAGGGAAGAAATAGAGACAGAGAGAAGATGGGAGGGAAAAGAGAAAATATGGCCTTTGTAAGAGGTTTCTTTCATTTAATCTTAATTTTTTTTCTGGTAGTAATGAGGTTTGAACAGGGCCTCTGCGATGTTCATGAAAAGGGGCTCTACCACTTGACCCACACCTCCATCTTGGCTTTCTGTTGGTTGTTTTGGAACCAGCAAAAAAGGACAAACCACAATCTTTTAAGGCCAATCAATCCTTGACCTCCTGAGTATCTAGGATTATGGATGTGAGTCACCGGTGCCTGGCTAAACTTGAATTTTTATTATGAAAATCTTAGGCCTGTTCAAAGTAGAGAGAATAACATAAGCTGAGCATCCCTAACCGAGAGTTCAAACATACTCCCAAATCTGAAACTTGTTGGCTGCTGACAGAAAATTCCACACCTGCCCTCATGTGCTGGGTCTCAGTCAAAATGCAGGCACATAAAATTACCTTTGCGATGTGTATAAGGGGTATGCATGTGTATATACATGTGAGTATAAGGTATCTAAGGAACAGAAATGTATTTTGTGTTTAGCCTTGGATGCTATACCCTTACACATATGCAAATATTTTAAATCAAAAATAAATAAAAATATGAAGTCATTCTAATTATGAGAATTTCTGATCTATATTCAGCCTGTATATTGAGCCTGCACATACCCATCTCCCATACAGAGCAGAAAAGTTTTTACCATGTCAGTTTCCAGTTTCAGTTCTTTTGAAGATATGTACTCAATCCCATTTGTAACTCAATTTTACTCCAGGGCACATCAGTCTACATCTTTAAAAAGTATAGATTCTGCCGGGCGCTGGTGGCTCACGCCTGTAATCCTAGCTACTCAGGAGGCTGAGATCTGAGGATCGCGGTTCAAAGCCAGCCCGGGCAGGAAAGACCGTGAGACTCCTATCTCCAATAAACCACCAGAAAACTGGAAGTGGCGCTGTAGCTCAAGTGGTAGAGCGCTCGCCTTGAGCTGAAGAGCTGAGGGACAGCGCCCAGGCCCAGAGTTCAAGCCCCACGACTGAAAAAAAAAAAAAAGTATAGATTCTATCTTCATCACAATGTAATTAGTATCACTAGTTAATAACTGTTTGATATAATGTAATAGCAATCTACATAGCATTTTAGCTGTTTGTCTTTTATTTATTTTGGGCTATACTGGGGTTTGAATTTAGGGGATTGAACTTGCCAGTCACTTGCTGAACCACACTTTTAGCTCTTCTTTTGTACTGTTTATTTTTATTTTTGTCAGTCATGGGGCTTGAACTCAGGGCCCAGAACTGTCCCTGAGCTCTTTTGCTCAAGACTAGTGCTCTACCACTTGACAGCCACAGCACTACTTCTGGTTTTTAACTGATTAATTGGAGATGAGTCTCCTGGACTTTCCTGCCCCAGGGACTTTTCTGCCTGGGCTGGCTTCAAACCATGATCTTCAGATCTCAGCCTCTTACGTAGCTAGTATTATAGGCATGAGCCACCGGCACCCTGCCTTGCTTTTTGTCTATATATACCCCTAGATCTCAATTTGACTCCTTTAGACTTCCCATAGTAGAAGGGATGTAGGCACACACTACCATATCCAGCTTTTGTTGAGAGGGAGTCTTGAGGAAATTTTCTCCTGGGCTAGCCAATTTCAACTTCCTGATAAGTAGCTAGAATCATAGGCATATGTTGTTATACCCAGTGATTAGTGGAGAATGAAGATCCCCCTGCATGTTTCTTTCTGGGCTGGCTTCAGACCAAAGTCCTCTCATTCTCAGCCTCTCAAGTAGCGAGGCATGAGCTACCAGCATCTAGCTTTGCTTCTTTAAAAAAATCAAACAGAGAAAACTTGTATAATTTTATTTGGAATGTTGAATTTGTTCTGTGTCTCCACCTCTTTCTGCAGTGTTAGAGTGCAAAATTAATTTCTTCACCCAGGTTGCAGTCCAGAGATTTTGGGAGATCCCTGCTGTTGGCACTGACAAGTTTTGGTTGGGCAGGGAGAACAGGAATTTTCCTGTAGAGACAGGGAGGTTTTATAGAGGCCGGAAAGGTACAGAAAAGTAACAAAGTAAAACTTGCTCAGTCAACTGCTCCTTTTCTTCAAGGTGGGGCTACAGAACTGCTTTAACTTTCTAGTTTTCCAGTACCAGAACTTTCTTTTATAAATGCACAAGATAATTCTCAGAAGCGATTTATTTTTTGGAAAAAAAGTTTTGAAATGAAGGCATCACAGGCAAGCATTTAATCTGCTGAGCAAGCCTCCAGCACTTTTGAAGATTGTTGTTGGTGTTGGTGGTCATGGGGCTTGAATTGAGGACCTGGGTGCTGTCCCTGAGCTCTTTTGCTCAAGGCTAGCACTCTACCACTTTGAGCCACAGCTCCACTTCTGGTTTTTGAGTACATAATTAATTGGAGATTAGAGTCTTATGGGGACTTTTCTGCCCCGGCTGGCTTCAAACCATGATTCTCAGATCTCAGCCTCCTGAGTAGCTAGGATTACAGGCATGGAGTTGCTGGCATCTGGTATGTTGCTCAGCTTTAACTAAAAATTTTGATGTAATAATGAGATGATGATCAATGGAATGGATACTGTCAACGGTAAAGAAGTTAAATAGGCAAATTAAATACATCTTTATAGGTAAGTATTGTTATTTTTTTTCTTTCAGTTCCATTTGGGTTTGTATGTATGTATGTGTGCGTGCTTGTGTATGTGTAGGTACGTGTGCATGTATACTGGCCCCGGAGCTGGAACTCAGGGCCTGACCTGTTCCCTTAGCTTTTTTACTCAAGGCTGATGCTCAATCATAGATTTATGATGATATGCTACTGTAAAAGCTGTGCAACCTCAGTCTCTCTCAGAATACCTAGTGGTTTTCTACTCACCCATTCTTTTTAAAAACATTATTTATTTATTTGTATTAGGTTTTGAACTCAAGGCCCCTGTTGGCCAAACAAGTGCTCTACCACTGAACCACACTGCCAGCTCTATGTTGTTGCAGATTATTTTTGAGATAGTGCGTTCCTTCCTACCTGCTTACATGCTTGGACCACCATCCACCTATTTTTAGGCCATACTTTGTATCTTTCCATTGAGTTAGAGTCTGGTAGACTTTTCTGCGTAGGCTACCCTGGAATCCTAATCCTTCCAATCTCACCTTTCCACATAGTTTAGAAGGGCAAAATTGCAGCACTGCACCCAGCTATGGGTTGAGGGAAGATCATGCACCAACTTTCCTGTCTAGGCTTGTCGCCAGCTACTACTACCATCTTGCTCTCAGCTTCCCAGGTAGCCAGGATGACAGGCAAGAGCCACTGACACCTGGCTGCTGTTGCATTGATATGCGATGATGAGATTCCTACATGATGAAATGAGGTGAAGTGAATGACATTGTGACATTGTATATGGCTACTACGCCAGCGTTACTTGAAGTTAGCATTGAAATATGATTATCTGTCAACCAAGAGGGTTATTAAGTGACTAACAAGTGGTAATACATACAACATGATTGCACTGGATGGAGGATGATTGACATCTGGGATAGGATGGAGTAAGATGGCGTGAGATTTCATCATCCTACTCAGAATGGAGTTGTTTATTTCCTGGGATTTTTCCATTTAATGTTTTCTAATTGCCATTCAATGTGGGTAACTAGAACCATGGAGAGCAAAACTACAGTTTGCTAGGGACTATTTGTGCTATGAAATTTCCCTCCAAAGGGGCTGTACCTGTTTATATTCTGAGCAGCCGCATATGAAGGAACCCTCCCCCCCATATATTTGGTAATACTTAATAGTATCAAACTTTGTTTTTCAGTGTGATGGATAGGAGCTGGTGTGCTCATTCACATTTTCCTGAGGCTTGCTGGGCTTTCACACCTTTTCTTACCTTTCTTGGCTGTTATTTGCTTTTCTGTGAATCTGGTTTTTTCCCCCCAGCTTCTGGTTTAGATTCTGAACCATTCCTGGGGGGGTCTCTCTGTTCTCACTGTTTCTGCCTCTCTTTTTGTTTTGAACAGGTATGTGTAGTTACTCATTTCTTTGTCTATTAATTTATTTAAAATATATTTGTTCAGTACCCTCTGGGTACCAGACATTGCTAGGGGCTGATGATAAGGTGACAAGACAGAATCTTCACCACCCTGGAGCTTATGTTTTGGCAGGAGAAACATAAATGTAGTAAAAGAGTTACAAGCCACACCACCATGTCCTATGAACACAAAACGGCTAAGACAATAGCATCTTGAAGTGTAAGGAGGGAATGCCTTATTTTTGAGAGGAACATTAGGGAAGACTTTTACTAAGAAGTGAGATTTGAGCAGAAGCCCAAATGAACTGAGGGAGAAAAGAGACTTCTAGGCATTAACAAGCAGGAAAACACTGACACAAGAGTGAGCAATGGGAAGAAAGTTGGTGGGTCCAGGGCTTAGAGATCAAGGGCAGAGTGCTTAAGAAATCATGTTACAGAAGCAGCCAGGATGAAGAGGACCTGGGTTTCTGGGCAAAGATGGAGTCGGTACTTATTTTAAAGGTATTTGGGAGCCTTGGATTTTATGGCAGAAGAATATCATTTAGATGGCTGTGGGTGCTCTATGGCAAAAAACAAAAAAGTGGGGAGAAGGTCACATGAAAGGTCAAGAAAGAGCCAAGTGGTGGGTATTTCAGTAGTGTAGGCCAGAGTGACCAGGGTTATGACAGTGACACTAAGGAGGAAAGGAAAGACTTAGTTTTTGTTTTGATGGTTTGTTTGGGGGTGGGTGAGTGGGGCTTGAATTCAGGACCTGGGCACTCACTGTTCCTGGGCTCTTTTGCTCAAGGCTGCTTTGAGCCACAGTGCCACTTCCGATTTTCTGGCGGTTAATTGGAGATAAGAGTTTCACAGAGCAGGGTGCCAGTGGCTTATGCCTGTAGTCCTAGCTACTCAGGAGGCTGAGATCTGAGGATCACAGTTCAAAGCCAGCCCAGGCAGGCAAGTCCGTGAGACTCTTATCTCCAATAATCCACTAGAAAACTAGAAGTGGTGGAGTGGCTCAAGTGGTAGATCACTCTCCTTGAGCTGAAGAGCGCAGGAACGCTCCAAGCCCAGAATTCAAGTCCCATTACTGACAAAAAAAAAAAAAAAAAATATATATATATATATATATATATATATATATATCACATATTTTCCTGCCTAGGCTGGCTTTGAACCATCATCCTCAGGTCTCAGCCTCCTATGCTTATGTTAGCTTTCTAGTTTGCCAGATAACTGGTATTTAAATAGCTTATTCTCCAGCTACCTAACTTCCTGGTAGGCCCTTTGGTCAGCTGTGGCCAGTCATCTGTGTCTTCCCCTTTACCAAAAGAGGCAGTACCAGGCTCCTGGGTAGAATACCCAGCCCAAGGCCTGGAACAAAAACCAAGCCACAGGATGGACATTGGTGGCTAACTCCTATAATCCTAGCTACATAGGAAGCTGATAACTGAGGATCACAGTTCAAAGCCAGCCCAGGCAGGAAAGTCTGTGAGACTCTTTCTCCAATTGACCACCAGAAAAAACTAGTGAGGAATGCTTCAAGAATAAAAGGGACTTTCTGGGTACTGGTTCCACATGTAATCCTACCTACTCAGGAGGCTGAGGTCTGAGGATCACGTTTTAAAGCCATTACTAGCAGAAAAGTCTGAGAGACTCAATATACTCCAATTAACCACCAATAAGCCAGAGTGTAGATATAACTCAAGTGGTAGAGTGCCAACCTGGAGCAAAAAAAATAAAAAAGCCACATAAGAATGTGAGGCCCTGAGTTCCAGTCCCAATACTGGTACATAATACACAAAAGAATGACTGTATTACCTGCTGCCAGAGAATTAAGAAAGATGAGTACTTGAGACAGACATTGGGCTTATTAAGGTGAAGACAATTGTAACCTCTACTCTGGTGGAGAGAGTTGAGGGGGAAAATTAGCGCTAAGGAAGGAAAATTCTTCCTTTATAAGAACTGGGGCAAGCTGGGCATTGGTGTCTCACGCTTGTAATCCTAACTACCTGTAATCATAGCTACTCAGGAGGCTGAGATCTGAGGATTGAGGTTCAAAGCCAGCCTGGGCAGGAAACTCTGTGAGACTCTTAGCTCCAGTAAACCACTCAGAAAACCGGAAGTGACACTGTGACTCAAGTGGTAGAATGCTAGCCTTGAGCTGAATTGCTGAGGGCTAGTCCCCAGGCCCAGAGTTTAGACCCATGACTGACCCCTTCCTCCCGCCCCCCCAAAAAGAACTGGGACAGAAGAGGAGGTGTATTGCTTATCTGCCATCTTGAAATTGGAAGTCTCTTGGCTAATTTCTCCTCCTTATCTCCTAAAATAAAACACAGGTTACTCCTCTCTTTTCTCCCAGCCTCTTTAATTCTTCCTGTTAGCAGGATCCTGTTTTCCATGCTGACTTACCATTCTTACTTCAGCCTTTCCTCCCATTTCTGTATACATTACTGACTCCTCCAACCCACAGAAAACTCTGAGGCAAGCTCGTTGTTTGCCCATATCAAATTCCTAGTCCATTCTAAGGTCTAAGTACTCACTTGAATTTCACTGTCAATTAAAAAGAGAAAATATATGAAAGGAAGCTTTGTTTTATTTACCACATTTCTGAGCCTGACAAACATGTAGAGGAGTAAAGTACTAGATGATGCAACTGATACAAAAATAAACAGGCCAAAAAAGGCACCATTTCTCATGACATTGGTATTGCCAGTAGGAGGACAGGGCACTTCACCAATCTGGTACATTTGTTAAAAACAAACAAAAAACCAGAACAGCTAAGTGCTGGTGGCTCAGACCTGTAATCCTTGCTACTCAGGAGGCTGAGATCTGAGGATCGCAGTTCATAGCCAGTCCAGGCAGCAATTATTTCCAATTAAACACCAAAAAAGGCATAAGTGGAGCTGTGACTCAAGCATGCTAGGCTTGAGTACAAAAGCTCATGGACAGCTCACAGGCCCAGAACTCAGGACCTACACACACACACACACACACACACACACACAAACACACACACATGTTTAATTTTGACTGAAGTTTAACACAAGTATCCTGACCCAGAGCTTTCAATTAGTTATCGACAATGATGTTAATTCCATTTTGGACTTGTAGCTGATTGTTTCTCAAGTAAAATCATACATGATTTGTAAACGCATTGCTTTTAACTGATAATAGCTTCTGTTTGTTTGTTTGTTTGTTTTTCTGGAAAAGCGAACTAAGAAAGCTCAGTTCCTAGGAGTAAGATGGGAGACCCTGGTCTGACTTTGACAGTCACTAAACGTCTTACTGCTCTCATTTCACCATCTAAAAAATCGTGTGATTGCTAATATTTGTCTACAATGTACATTTTTTATGAGCGATGCTTTTATATCAGCAAGTATTAACATTACTTTCAGGGATTATCAAGGTCCTCTGAGGAAAAACAAACCTTGGATTTGACTATCTTTTCATCTTGGGCCCTAAGAAAATGAGTGCCAAAATTATTTTATTTGGCTTGTGGCCTTAATGCTATTTCATCCCGCATGAATGTTTTCACTAATATGCTTCAAAAGTCTGTTCAAAATGCAAATCCTCGTTTTACTATTCATCAAAGATATTTATTGAGCATCTAATATTTTTTAGGCATTTATATTTGACTTGTGATGTTAATGTGAGTGCTGGTATGAATACGACTGAAGACAAAACAGTGCTTTGCTCTTGGCAACCTTCATGGATATTTCTTCTTTTGCATTCTGTTAGAAGTGAAATAGGAAAATTTCAAGTATGCAGTTATAAGTTTTACTTCAGATTTATCAGTTATTGGCTTTATAGTTAAATTGCAAAATGGATTTAAGAAATTAGTATGAAGTTTCTAAGAATTACAAAAGCTCTTGGAATAGTCAAGTTAAATGCTGTCCAGTAAAATATAAGTCCCCTATACAATTTTGAATTCTCTTGCAGCTGTTTTGTAAATAAAAAGTTAAAAGGAATATGGGACATTTATTTTAAATTGGAGGATTTAAAATGTGCAATTAATATAAAAATATACAAAGCTACATTTTGTTCATTTTTTTCTTAAAATCCAATGTCTGTTTTACCTTCATAGTATATTTCCATTTCAAAAGGCAGATGTTCAAATGAATTTGAGAGCATGAGGATAATGCATTGTTTAAATATAGTCACATAGTCTTTCATGATTGGGCCATATGTTCTGAGAAATCTATCATTAGATTATTTCGTCATTGTGCAAAAATCACAGGATATTCTTACACAAACCTAAATGGTATATCCCAGTACACACCTAGCTACATAGTACATAGGTAGGATAGCCTATTAGTCCTAGGGATAGCAGATAGGATCATGCATGCCTGTTAGCCCACCTCTGTGGGAGACAGAGACTGGAAGATCACAGTTCAAGGCCAGCCCAGGAAAGTCACCTTGAGATTCTATCTGAAAAATAAACTAAAATAAAAGGACTGGCATGTAGTCTGGGGTGTAACTTGAGTGGCATAGGCCTTGTGATCAATCACTAATACCAAAATATAAGACAAACAGAAACCTTCAAACAAAAAACATTAAGTTAATGCAGTTCAAGAGAACATGGTGCCTTTGGAGTCATGGTAAACACGAGATGTTTGAGGCTGCTGGTGGTAAGATACAATGTGTTTTTTTGACAGCAAATTTTGTTTTATAAGTAGGAGTACATGCTCAAAGAACAATGGAAAGATGGGCACTGGTGGCTCACACCTGTAATCCTACCTACCCAGGAGGCTGAGATCTGAGGATTGCAGTTGAAAGCCAGCCCAGGCAGGAAAGTTTGTGAGACTCTTATCTCTAATTAACCACCCCAAACTGGAAGTGCTACTGTGGTTCAAAGTGATGGAGCACTGGTCTTGAGCAGAAGAGCTCAGGTACAGCATTCAGACCCTGAGTTCAAACCGCACAACTGCCAAAAAACAAATAATAACAAAAAACAGTGGAAAGCATAGGCCAGTAAATAATCATCATCACTATAATGTATTGTGGACTGCACATAATAGTACAGATTGTGCTTTTTGTGTGGTTTCTCCATATTACCATCATCACAAATATGAGTAATGCCTTGTGCTACATCAATAAGTCATAAGGATTGTTCAGCTCCATTACAGTCTTGGGGGACCACCATAATGTCTGCAACCTCTCATTCACTGAAGCCTTGTGTACAGAATGCCTGTTCTTATTTGTAGAAGAAAATCAGCCTTGTTGATCTGTACATGGCGGTCATAAATAACAAGGTTTAAATTAAACAGCTTACCTTATGTTTAGTAAGCTGGTTTATTATGGAAAATGTCATAAGATTTGTCATTTAAACTGGTTTTGGATATTCAGCTCAGTGATATGAAGCATGCTCACATTGTGTAGCCATCATTTCCACCCATCTCTGGAAAATTTTCATTTTCTCTGTTATCATTATATATGAATTCCCTTATACTTACGTGCACCAGCATCTGTCAGATAGCATTTTATTTTTCTCTCTATCCATAAATATGATTGTTCCAGGTACTTCATATAAGTGGAATTGCACACAAAGTTCTTTTTTTGTAATCTGTCTCATTTCACTTAGTATTATGTCTTTGTGGTTTATCCAGGTTGTATAAAGTGTTAGAATTTCCTTTTTAAGGATGGAGAATATCCCATTGTATATACAATTTACTCTCATCCACCAGTGAACATTTGGGTTGTTCTTACTTTTAGGTTATTATGAATAATCTACTATACATGTTGGCATACAAAAGCATGTTGAAAATAGTGAGGATTTTTTTTTTGCATTCTTTATACAACTTCCAAGTTAGTACATCTTGCTTCATCGGAGAACCTTCTCTCTAGGTTTTTGAACAGGCAACACCACTTGTTTCCATCCTACTATTGGAGAAATTATGAAGCTTGTTTTCTTCAATTGAGGAAATACTTTAGATATATACAATTCCTACTGCCCCACATTATTTTTTGTTTTGTTTTGATCTCTGCCTTATGACTTTACCACCTACCACCTACTGCCTTCACCAGAATGTAAAGTTTAAGAGGACATGGACTTTTTTTTCTGCTGTGTTTGCTGTTGTATTCTTGGTGCTTAAAAGTTGCCTTCCACACAGTAAGCAGCCAACCCATCTATTGAATGTATGAGTAATACTCAAATACCATCCACCTGTGTGTTCATCCCAGTGCAAAGAAATGTTTGTAAACGTTACAGACTTTCTGGGTGTATGGAAACAGTGAAAAGTGGACACGAAAGAAAACAGAGATGTTACACACACAAAAAAATTGATTTTTACCTCTAATATGGCTTCTTGTACCTAAAGTGGCATTGTGCAATGCGTCCAAAAATTTTCTCCATTGAAGGAAAAAGATGGAAGGGGTGACACTGACCAAGAAGCACTGTACTCATAACCTGATTTAATCCCTTTGCACAACTATTTAGTAATATAAAAATTTCTATACTGATAGTATAGACTCAGGAATAATGAAAAAATTGCTTGACCTTGACATTTGAGGTTAAATGACCAATTTTCGTGAAAAAAGGAAACACTAAATCTTCATTTTTAAGACCAGCATATTTCATAATCTCTCATTGCAACTATTGGTTTTGTTTTTGTTTTCTGTTTTGTTTAACTTAGTTGTTCTAAAAGCTCTGTAGTTACTTTCACAGAAGCTCAGTCTTTTTGTTCGAAGACATGAATGTGAGTTTTTAAAGTGGCAAGAACCTTAAAGCACTGCTGTAACTTAGAAGGAAGCAGGGAAACTTGACTCTGTATGGTTAGACTATGTCCGGAAGTATTTGTAGCCCCTGGCTTTGTTGGGGTCATTTTTTTTTCTTGTCTTGTATTGGAGTAAGGATATAATCTCAGTTCCATTAGAAACAGTGCTCACAATGCCAGGTGTCAAATCCACAAATCAATCTTCTCCTCAATTATCCACGTTTGACAGGCCCCCATGTTTGTCTCAGAAAATTTCTAAACACTCTTTTATTAGTAATGGGGAATTAAGTTTCCTAGGTAGACAAATTAACTTCTAAACTAGAAGAGAAACAAAACAAAAACATACATGGGTGGGGAGGATTGCCTTGTTCCAACTTGAAGCTCTTGGACTACTCTTTCCTCCATCTTTTCGGTAGACTCTTTCTTGTCTATACTGAGCCTGTGGATTTTACCTTCCTGAAAGGGTAGATTTTGGTTTGCAAACTTAAAAAAAAATAATGCCGGTTCCCTAATTACTTTTAATTAGGTAAAAAAAAAGGTGGTGCCTATAAACAAGTATTATAAAACATGTAGCTATTATGCTTGGGCAGTTCTTGAAAAGAACACAGTAAAAGGCTGAGAAACTTCGCTCTAAACAAAAGACTTGTTTTATATATTTTTTAAAAGAAGGATATGTACTGGCTTAGAATAAGAAACCAAATTAATAGACTACAAAGGGGAAAACAGAAGAATATTTTGTAAATGAGCCAAATCTATGACCTTGCACATTTCATGTTATGCAAGAACTTACCTTGGAGAAGGTTTAAAGTCGGCTATGTTCCTTTAAAATTGGTGATGACAAACTCTGATTTGACAGCACATCTCCAAGTATAGGAAAAGTGTTAAAAGTATCCAGTTTAATTTTATTTTTTTTTTTAGTGTAGAAAGGGGAATGATACAGAAGCAAAAAATATAAAGGGAGGAGGAGAATGATGGGTGAGATGACGGATGCATTGTGCACATAAATGGACACGTGAAAATGTAGTGTTCGGATGAGTAACTAAGCCTCAGACAGACAGGGTAAAACAGCTGTATCTAAGGGCAAACCTGGCCATTGGACTTCACTGTTGTTCATGCTGTTCCCTATAGGAGAACAGGTATGTGGTTTCTAGAATATTCTTAAAATGTATGTTTTATGAAATTTGGAGGAAAACATCAGCTACTTCTGATCTTTAGCAGTTTACAGTTTAATAATTTCATCAAAGTATTCCAGCAGAAAATGAACTGTGAATATTTTTGCATTTGCAACAATCCAAGAATGGCATTGGAAAAATTCCTTGAATGGCTTTTAGTTTGAAAAAGACATTATTCCTTAAAAAAAATCAAAATTCATTGATTTCCTGGGGACTAGTGGGTTCAGGATTGCATGGGGAAGATACTGGCTGGGGTGGGAGGAAGGGCGCGTGGGGCGGGAGGGGGGGAAAGATATGAGTACCTGACATTTTGTCCCTCCTTTGTTGGATTCCTATGAACTATAGGAAAAAATATACTTTATAGAGTAGTCCTCCCTTCTTCCCAGAAAACAATGTTTGGGCCTTTCTATGTAAAGCTAATTTGTCATGAGGAATATAAAGCCCTTTACTGGGATATCCAGGTCCCTGTGGGATTTTATTTATTTTTTTTACACAGACACCATGTGGTGCAATCTGTTACAGTCTACAAAGCGAGGTGGGGTGGGAACGCTTTGCAGGGGCCAGGAATAAAGTCAACTCTGGGAATTTTTGAAGTATTAACCAAAGTGGTGGAAATGGTACAGCTAGTCTGAAAAAAAAATACCTTATCTTCTGTTCTAAATTATAACCCAGGGTATAATAAATAGACTAAAAGGAAAATGAAAACATACAAACAAAAAAAACCCTAGTAAGTCAATGGATTTAGAGTAGGAAGAAAGAACCAGACATTTTACGATGGTTACTTTGCCATTCATTTTGTATTTTAATCTAACTTACTGGTGATTTAATTTACAGATCTCAAGGAAGTGTGTGCTCAAATATTTGAGGGACGTTAACGTATCAACCACTGTTTAATTTTGGAATGTGCCTACTTGCTTGACACAATATTTTTACCAGCTAACAAATGTTTAGCCTTTTTTTTCACTTGACTAAAGAGAAATAAGTTTCACATTGCTTCATTCACCTTCTTATGTGCATATGCTGGGAAAGATTGGATGTTAAAAAAAAAACAACAAAACAAATCGCCAAACTTCCTCATGTTCCTCTCTACTACATCTAAATCTGTTTACCAATTTAAAGCTGCTAAAATAAAATAAAATGAAAACCAAAACCAAACAAACAAAACCCAACCTGAATTATCTTGCTAAATCAACCGGATGGCTTGAAACCAAACTGTAATGCATTATCAACTTATTTTCAGGACAACATTCTTGAGGGGATAATAAAATTGTTCTGGCCTGTGTGTCAGTTTGCTTATCCCCCCTCCCTCTCTCTCTCCCTCTCCCTCCCCCTCTCTCCCTCTCTCCCTCCCTCCCTCCCTTTCCCTCTCTCCTTCTTTCTCCCTCTCTCTCCCCTCCCCCCTCTCTCCCAAAGGCTTTCAGTTTTTAGGCTGATACTTTTTATAGTTATATAACAGTTCTAATATTTTGTGACATTTTGTATTGTGACACTATAGATGAAATTGTCATCGGACTGACACCCTGTGCTGTTTATTTCTTAATTACAACTGTTAACACTGCAGAGAAGTGTGCTAATCTGCCAGCACATATTATGAAAACAACGTTATTGTTACCCACACCAACACCCACTCAACAGGATATTTTCAAGATGGTAGTTTAGAGGAACTTATCAGCACAATAGATATCCCAATGTATTTTTTGTATGTGGTAGATTTTCTTCTTAACCTTGTCCTATTGTCTTCTTTTAAAACCACAAACCAGCTGAGCACCTGTGGCTCACACCTGTAATCCTAGCTACTCAGGAGGCTGAGATCTGAGGATCAAGGTTCAAAGCCTGGGCAGGAACATCCATGTGACTCTTTCTTTTAAAATAATGTTTTTATTGTAAAAATACTGTACAGAGGGGTTACAGTTACATGAGCAAGGTAATGAGTACATTTCCTGTCAAGCATTGTTACCTCCTCCTTTGTTTTTCCCCTACCATCCCTTCCCTCCTACCTCTACAACTACACTCCCCACCTAAATTGTAAAGTTCATTTTTCAACATAGTGTCTTGTACATCTCATTGTTACAGTGGGTCAACCTGTATCCCTATTTAGGCATTTTGTTTTCTCTCTTTCCCTCCCCAAATTAGAGAAGTGTATATACAAGATGCAGGGCACTGACATCAAATACAGTGAAAACAGGGGTTATACTGTGGGAGAGGAACATACAAAGAAACAAAAAAAAATCACATGGTACATTATAAATACGTTAGAAACAATAGCAAGAAAGAAAAAACCACTTGTGTCCCTATCTTGGGGTTGATTTCACTTCACATCATCTTATCTGGTTAGCTGGAGGGGATGTGACCAGAAGGAAACCCTACTGCATTGTTGGTGGGAGTGTAAACTTGTTTAACCACTTTGGAAAGTAGTATGGAGTTTCCTCAAAAGACTCCACATAGAGCTCCCCTCTGACCCAGCAATCCCACTTTTGGGCATTTACCCAATGATCACAAATAAGACCATACTAAAGCTACTAGCACAACTGTGTTTATTGCAGCATTATGTACCATAGCTAAGATATGGATCCAACCCAGATGCCCCTCAGTAGATGAATGGATCAAGAAAATGTGGGATATATATGTACACACACACACATATACACACACACACACACACACACACACACACACACACACACACAATGGAATTCTATGCCTCTATCAGAAAGTGTCACTGTGGCTCAAATGGTAGAACGCTTGCCTTGAGCTGAAGAGCTAAGGGAGAGCGCCCAGGCCCAGTTCAAGAGCCACGACCGACAAAACACAAAAAACAAAAACAAAAAACAGAAAGCAGTTTGCAGTTGAGATCAGTTCGGTATAATGCCAGCACAGACCTTTCACTATCAGAGGCTGCCTCTACAGTCAAACAATTATCTTTTGTTTCTCCTTCCTAGTGCTCAAGCAGTGGAGATCTGAGGAATCGAAAGCTATTTAGGGCTGTGACCCACCCACAGCTTTCCAACTAATAGTGTTTTCCAAATCAAAACAGAAGGGAGAAAATCAAAATTGAAGGGAGAAGGAAGGGTAAGTTGAAAGATGAGGAGAGGTCATTTGCACACATAAGGTTGGCAACCCTTTAATAACCAACTTACGAGTCTAGTCAACCTTTCTACTCGGCTCTACTAGGTTCCCTTTTTCAAAACCAATTCCAAGTCTTCCTGAAACTAGCTACTTACCAAATGCTTCACAGTATAGGCCTGTCCATCTCCACAGCTGTGGGAGGTCTATCTATGAGGCGCATAATCCTCTAGATCTATTTTTTGATAACTATTATGTACAACAGCAGGTAAGTGTCACCATGTTTTTATTTGTTAAAAGGAGCCATCTTGATCCTATACCTTTTCCCCACAATGTAATAGCTTAAAAGTATAGGTTCTAGAAAACTGATAACCAACCTGCTTACATGAGAATGGTTGTAAGTATTCTAAATGACAACACTGATTTCATACTTCATTGACTAAACATTATACCTTTAATATCAGTTGTTAACACTTCAGTGGGGTTAGCAGAAAACAAATCTGTGACCTTGAAGTAGCACTAGGTGACAGTCTAACATTTCTCAGTACATAATTATGTCTCTATTGTCATTTATGATACAATGTTCATGTTGTTATAGGGACATAGTCAATTCCTGAAATTATCATACTTGTCTACAAATGTTACATATCCAGCTTGTTAAATAGGTCTTTTAAAATGCATGTGAAGAAGTTAATTGCTTTGCAGCTTTCTTTTGAAGGTTGTTTTCTGTTTTATCATGATTTTCAACACCAATGGGGTATGGTGCTCTTCCTAAAAGAAACTGTTTCCATTTGGGAATATAGTCTTCCACTGATGCCCAGTAACGAGCCTGAAAAAAAATACCCCAAAGTAAGATACCATATCAAGCGACTGAACTTGGCTCTTCATAGTAGTCTAAATGTTTATTCACCTAAGCGCAAGAGTGCGCGTATGGGCACACACACATGTGCGCGTGCGCGCGCGCGCACACACACACACACACACACACACACAGATATAAGTAGAATACATTTCCTCTACAGAATATTTTATGTTAATTTTAGAAAAAAATCTGGCTACTTACTAGTGTTAATTTTCAAATTTCTCAGTAAAACCAGAGCCTGGCAGAATTACAGGTTTTAGAATTTTATTGTGATTTTACACGCCCTCTTGTGGTCAACCTTGTGATAATTGCCAGCCCTATCATTTACAGTATGCATCAAGACTTGTTAAATGTTTTCTATCCTACAACAAAATTACCCACACTGAAGTTATTACAGTGAAGTGATTAAACATGAAAAAATTATTCACAATAGCAAATGATTTGACCTAGGTAAGAAATGTAAAGGAAATTTGCTTCCAAGTGTGTAAAAGCATACATCATAAATTAACTTTTATGAGAATACTTGATGTCACAAATTGCCATTTTTATAAAAGTTGTATTACGAGAACATTTTATCAGTATCATTTAAGAATAGTTTATAAGTTGATGTCATGGTTTTTGTTTGTTTGTTTTACTTATTAGTTTTTGGTGCTGGTCTTGGGGCTGGAACTCAGGGCTTGGAGAAGCTGTCCCTAAGCTTATTTTTGCTCAAAGATAGCACTCTACCACTTGAGCCACAGCTCTGCTTCCAGATTTTTACTGGTGAAAGGAAGACAAGAATCTCACAGACTTTACTAGCTTTGAACCACAGTCCTCAGATCTCATCATCCTGATGAGCTGGGATTACAGGCGCGAACCACCAGCAAGATGTATATTAGTGGTCAGACTCTAGTGGTCTATAGGCCAGAGAAATTCATGCGTTTTTACCATTTCCTTTTCTGTGTAGTAACTTCCATGGTTTCTTAGGTGACAGCCCTAAAGAGTCCACAGTGATTTAGTGCTAACATTTCTGAGGGTATTTTACATTAGGTCAACATTAACAATTGTATTTTGGGAAATTCAGCAAATGAGTTAGCACTAAAAACACATAATTGTTCATTCTAAGCATTAAGAAGGTAACACAGCCTACACAGTTGAAAATGGTGTGAGGAATTCTGTGTATCTGGACAGCTATGCATGTGGTCTGAGAAACAGCCTGAAATAGTTAAAATAAAGGTCATCCTGCTGTGCGAGACTAGCTAAGAAAAACGCCATCCAAGGCCCGTGGTTGGGGGTTTCTCTACCATTCACGGCTGGATTAACCCCTATTATGTAGGCCTTGTATGTGCCAGAGTAAAGTATTGGGGAATCAACAAAGAAAAAGACATGCCCAACACACAACTTTGTACCAGAAGTTTTCTGTTCAGTCCTTGATCACTCCTTCTTCTTATTACCCTAGATGACACAGAAAATTAAGGGGCAAATTCTCAGCCTTTCCTTTTGAGTCTATTCATAATCCTTAGTTGGGAAGAAAGAAAAATGGCATTTGAAAAAAAAGGGCATTAAAATATAAAATGAAAATTTCTATACATAGTAAATTCCCATTCATCACAAACATATTTGTGTACCAAATGTGGCTTTTTTTTTTCATGAGCCAGCTTCTCAATCTGTTCTTGAAAACGGAGCTAAATACAACAGACAAATGCTACACTATATTGTATGATAATATGTATTTAAGAATCCTTGGCTAGATTCTGGCCAAGGCACTGAATAAACCACTCCTTTGAATAGTTGTAACAAGAAAAGCCCTGTGCTTGGGCCTGCTCAAACCTTTGATTTACAGCAATCTTCAGTGGTTGTGATTTTAACAGGATTGTTGTGTCAAAAGATGAGGGGGAAGAGTATCTTGCCAAAATTTCCACTGGGTATAAATTTTGTTCATGCTTCTCAGTTACCACTTATAAAGTTAAAGATGAATCAAACATATCTTATTTCTTGTACTGACTGAGTAGAGCTGGGAAATGACACACACACACACAGAGGATTGTTCAATGTCGACTGTACAGTTAGGACTGGTTCTCACTTGTTACTTATTCCTTTGGTCTCACCTCAAGAGAAAGCACCTCAGGCAGAGGATGTTGGTGAATCCTGGTCTGCAGAGACTTCTCTGCTGCTTCTATATCCTGTAACAGATATCAGCATTTAAAAACTACAGCATTTCTATATACCACCAATGACACCTTTGCTGCCAAGGTCTGCATTCTACATCTCTGCTCTTGATACAGTTTGAGCTGATGGAGGCATACTGAGTTAGAACTGATTATAGCTCAATTAACCCACTTCTAGTAAAGAGTACTGTTTGCTTGTTTTAAAAATAGAAAGGGGTGGTACTTCAGTGTTCTGCCTTTTCACTTTGAACAGCTGGTAAATGCTAGTAATTTGTCAAAAGCAGCTTTCTTTAAAATTGTTTTGAGCAGCTGGGTGTGGTGGTGCACACTTGCAATCCCCACAGTGGGAGGCTGAGGCAGGAGGAGAGCGAGTCTGAGGCCAGTCTGAGCGACACAGTAAAGACTGACTCAAAAACCTAAAGATGCAAAAATTGTCAGAGCATTAACTTAGTTTTCAAACCATCTAAAAGCATCCTGACAGATAAAAGAATCAAGATAGACCTGCAGTGTTCACCCTAAAAGCAGAGTCCTAATCTCTGCAGATGACCTGAGTGGTATATGAGTGGCATCCAGCTCATTTATTCAACACTCCATCTGTACATTTTATACAAATATTCCACATATTTAAAAGAAGTTCAATGAATTACCCCAGTTGTTTTTGACAAGGGCTTCCCCCCCATATTACCTAGATGTCTGGGACTAACCTTCCATGTTAATTTTAATGGTATGTTTTATTGCTCGGCGGTATATCATTCAAGCCGATAGCATTCAAGTACTAGGCTTTAGTTTGTAGTTTAACTTGATAATGTGCATATTTCTTTTATCACTGCAGAAACACCACAGTAACTTAGCTCATAACTCGGTATAAATGTTACCTTGATAGATGCATCAAACATATGTCCAGAAACATAGGATTCTGTGTGCAATTATGAAAATATTTAAGGCTGTGTAAGAAATGGCTCCTCCATGTCAGCACCTATGTTGTCTGGTGCCACTTAACTATGTTTATCAAGTTCAGAGGCCTTGGTACAAAACCGGGGAAATTTTGTTTCTCCTTTGAGCTTAGTGAACTGATAGGAAAGAGAAAGTTCTCTCGATCCACGTACAACATTGGAGCAATCTAAGTCGAGGGCTGTTGGACAGACGGAGGGAGATGGAAAAGGGCGTGGGAGTAGGGTGTGAAGAAGCCAATGCTGAACAGGAGAAAAAAGACAGCAGATGGTAGCGACAGAGCAAGGAATGGGTGTGAAATGTAAAAGGGAAAAACAGGAAATTCCCTAAAGGGACTCCCCAAAGTTGCACAACCATTAATGCACCTGCTGTCTAGAGGAAGGTGATTTGAAAAGAAAAAAAAAAAAACATGACATTGATTTGGGGCTTAAAAACCTAATGTTAGCGTGTTTACTCATAGCAGTTCACAGTGAAGTTTCCAATGAAAAAGCATTTCATGTCTATGCCCATAGATACAGAGAGCAACTAACTCGTCTGTAATCTGAATAGACTGTACCACATTCGGAAAATTATTATTTTTAACTTTTGTAATCCAGTAGCCAAAACACAGAACAGTTATGCCTTCAGCTATGTTGGTATTCTAAGAACAGTCCCAAAGTTATTGTTGGTGGCAGAGCTAGGTAGAGAGAATGTAGATGTTTTCTCTTGAAGATGAGAAAATGAAGATGCTGAGAATCACTTCTGAAGAGCAGATATGTAATCGAAGTGCAGGTATGGGCAGGGCACATGATTTGGTAAAGCAGGAGGTCTGTGGTAAGACAAAGACTGTCATCTCCAGCATTTTGTCTAAGATGACCACTTCTCTGGAAGTTTTTCCTCGTGTGATCTTTGACTTTCTTAGATGCTTTTGCTTATCTCTTATTCTTCCTAGTTCCCTCCCTCCAATCTATCCCTCCCTCTCTTTCTCTTTTTGGTACCAGTCCCGGGGCTTAAAATCAGGGCCTGGTCGCTGTCCCTGAGCTGAGCCACTGCTCCATTTCCAGCTTTTTTGGTGCTTAATTGAAGATGAGTCTCATGGACTTTCCCGCTTGGTCTGGCTTTGAACTGTGATTCTCAGATCTCAGCCTCTTTAGAAGCTAGGATTATAGGTGTGAGCCACTGGACTGTTACTTTTCGTCAGTGTGGGTTTCGTAAGATTTGTGACATCTGTCTTCCTATTTTTACTTTATCTCCTTTCATGACTGTCTCTTAATATAGTCTCATCTAACCATTACTGTAGAAGATGACAACCTTCCTACCTTACCCCTCATTACTAAATACACCAAAGCCCATTTTCTTCCCACTGAATGGGCCCAATCAATGAATGGTGTTGGGAATTCTATTCTCCTAGATACCTCTTAGGTTAGTGACAGTTTCCTTCATCTTCAAATCTTCTTATTCTCCGCCAGTTAAAAATTTCAAAGCTCTCCAGATTGTTCTTGAGAATGCCTCTTCTAGCCTTTCCATCTCATTCCCACAGCTATTGTCTTATTACTGTACTTACTCAAATCAATGAGTACTTACACTGCTTATTCTGACTCATGCCAAGAGCGTTTCTCTCTCTCTTTAGTTCAATCCATACCTGTCGAGGGATTAATTCATTGATAGAAAGAAGAACTTGAATTATATTCTTCCCTATGCTAAAAAATTGATTTAAATTTTTAAAAATAATTTCAGTAGTTGTACAGAGGAGTTTCAATTCAATGTATCAACTTATGAATACAGTGCAAAGAGTGAAGAACAATGCAAAGACCTTCTTCTCTCCCCCACCCAAAACCCCAAACCCACCCCCCGCAAAACAAAAATGCTCTGCAATTTGACTCCAGGATTCTGTAACAAGTTATATTCTCATACTTCTATAAAAGAACTTTTCCATTGACTATTATACATACTACTAGAAGATATGTACTATGTCCCACATGATCCTTATACAAGTGTAGGGCATGTGTTTGTAAATTCATTAGAAGAATAAATAAGATGTTAAAAGTTTCTTAAGTATAATCCGAAAGTTAAACTTAATAAAAAGGAGCCAAGATGAGGGGAGGGAAAAGGAAAAAGAAGAATGGAAAAAAGGCTACTTTTCTGACTATACTTTATTACTGTTTTATAGATCTGTCACGCCACCATTTAATATTTGATGAAGTTATAGAATGAATAAAGAATAACACTAAAACTTCAAAAACAAATAAAGCAAATTAGTTAGTGGCATAACTGTGGTCTTAAAAGCACAGTATTAACCAAATACTCTTAGCAAGATATCCTCTCTAGTAATAACAGAGTTATTACTAGGTATCTTAGTAAAAACCATTCTGGTTAGTATCATAGGACAAAGTATAAACGAGAGTCCCTCCTGATCCATGGTTTCCAACATTTTCCCTTCACACTATTAATGATGGCCTGAATGTATTCAATAGAAAATTCTAGAGGCTGAGAGTATCTCTCAGTGGTAGAGATTACACCCTCAGCATGTACAAGATCTGGGTTCAGTTTTTAGCATATTTCATCCATACTAAATAATCAACTCCAAGGAAATCTTTTGACATCCCTCTCACCCTTGGGGTTTTGCAGAAGATGTCCTGCAGATAAAGGGGGAGCTATTATACATAGTTATGTTGGTGTTGAAAAATTCTTTGGGAATTGAGATTTTTGGTGTGCGAAAAAGAGGCACAAAAATCAATGGTTTTAATATTCTTGTAATCTTGTAACTGAATTGGAAGTACTGTTAGAAGTTCTTATATTTTATCTTAAAATCTGAGGAAGTTGCAATAAATAGTCCTAGTGCCCAGATTGAGGGCTCTAAATATATTTCCTGCCAAAAGAAGACAGGGCTCCTTGAAGCAAAGACCAATTCCAAGTCTGGGCAGCAAGTCACCACAATAAGCCTGGAAGAACTCATCAGATTAGAAAGAAAAGAAACTCCCAAAGCCTATTACTGTCATGATGCTTCCAACTGCTGAGAGCAACTGAAATCTAAATGGGAATTGCAGGGCAGGTGGCTTCAATCAGTCAGTGCCATCGGAGTCAGCAATCAGGAGGATCATGGTTCAAGGCTAGTCCAGGCAAAAAAGTTAACGTGACCCCAATTTAACAAATAAACTGGGCGTAGTGATTAAAGTGTACTCCCAGCTAAAATGGAGGCCACGAAGTAGGAGAATAATGGTCTAATGCTGGCTCCTGGCAAACAATGTTAAGACTATATTTAAAAAATTAGTCAAAACAGCAAAAAAAAAAAAAAGGCCGAGGACATGGCTCAACACCAGTACAGTCATAAAAATCAGTAAGAATAAAAGTTTTAGCACCAGAGGAAAAAGGATCTCAAGTTCTAGACCAACCAGGGTTATAGTGGGAGACTTTAAAGCACATACAAGGCTTTGGATTTCTCCCAACACCACAAAACAAACAGAAACAAAAGATGGAAAAGGAATCAAGTAGTCAGTCAAATTTTCCTTACTTGAACTACATTCTAGTGTAACCCAGTTATTAATGAGAAGGGATATTTTCTTTATACAAATAATCAGGATCAAAGAGGAATTAAAAAATTGGATACCACCCTTTGTGACCTCTAGGCAATGAACTATAACGAGTGCCAACATTTAAAAAAAAGAAAAGGAAAAAAGCTGTCTGTCCATCCATTCTGGAAGTGGTCTTCATCAAAACATCAGCCCTGAATCTGATGAGGCCTGTAGATGTGCACTGTTAATACACTAGCCATTGGTTGCATGTGGATACTGAATGCCTGAAATATGCTTGTTGAAGATGTGCTTAACTGTAAAACACACATGGAATTTTAAAGGTTCAGTGAAGAACAATTCTTTTATAGCAAACACTTGCAGTATATTGTATATGCTTCATAGGACAAATTAATTTCACCTGTTTTTTTTTTTGGGGGGGGAGTAAGGGATCAAACCCAGAGCTTTAGGTATGTTAGGCTCATGTTTAATTTGACTCTATTGAAAGTGGATACCTGGTTATATAATCTTACCTACCCAGTAGGTAGAGGTTAGGAGGAGGGTTTGGAAGTCAGTCTAAACAAAAGTTTGCAAAAACCCATCTTAACCTATAGCAATTGGGCTTGGCGGTCATCTCAATTACAAGGGAGATATCAATAAGAGGATCATAGTCCAGGCTGGCATGGTTCATTAGAAAAATAACAGAAAAAAAAATAAAAAGGTGCCAGGTATTGGTGCTCGCATTTACTCATAGCTCTTCAGGAGGCTGAGAACCGAGGATGGAAGTTCAAAGTCAGCCAGGTAGATAAGTGAGTGGCTCTTATCTCCAGTTAACCAGCAAAAAATGCTGTACTAGAGGCATGACTCAAGTAGTTAGAGTACCAGCAGTGAGTGGAAAGGCTTCAAGGCTCTGAGTTCAAACCATAGTACTGGCACAAAAACAAAGGGCTAGGAGTGTAAAATGCCTGCCTAGCCTCAAGGCCCTGGGTCCAAACCTCAGAACTGATCCAAAAAAGAAAAAGATGGTGGTCAGTTGAAAATTGTTACTGGCCATCCTGGATGCAGGTTGCTGAGGCTGTGCGCGTGCGCAAGCGTGCCAGACCTAGGACTTGAAATCAGGGCCTGAGAGTTGTCCTTTAGCTTTTTTACTCAAGGCTAGCCCTCTACCACTTGAGTTACAGCTTCACTTTTGGCTTTTCTTGGAGCTTATTTGGAGATAAGAGTCTCATGGACTTTCCTGCCGTGGCTGGCTTTGACTCGTAATCCTCAGATCTCAGCCTACTGAATAGCTGGGATTACAGGCACAAGCCAGTGGCACCTGGCTGCTGAAGCTCTTTATAACTGCCAAGCGTCCCATAAGGACTCAGTCGGTGACAGCACTCATTCTGTCTCTGATGTGCTTTAACAGTGTCATATTCTTCGTTTGCCTGCAGGGTTTGTGTGCATCTTCTCACGGGTAAGTCACTTATCACAGCCTTGCTTTTCTGGGTCAAATGAAGTTTTCTGGGAGGTGGTAGTGGAGAGGTCAGTTTTCCTCACAGAAGTGTTTATACAGAAACAAAATCCTCCCTCTTCCAAATCCCTATCCATTATATTTGTTTTTTAATAAAGGTAGATACATTCCAATTAATACTAATAGAGGAAAAAAATCACTGGGCCTGTGTTTTAAAGTTCACTATCTTCTACAGCATTTGCTGACTGAAGCTTGAGTCATCTTAAATGTATCCATATTTATTATTTACTAATAGGATTAAATATTTGATAGAATTAGTTTCTTCTAGCACTCCTTGAAAAATCCTTTGGTTCTTTTGTTGTACGTTCTGTAATGAGAGCTTGAACTCAGTGCTTTGGCTCTCAGCTTGTTTGCTCTGGCTGGCATGCTACCGCTTGAGCCATGCCTCTAGTACAGCATTTTTTCTGATTAACTAGAGATGATGTCTCGTAGACTATTCTGCTTATGCTGGCTTTGAACCTCAGTACCCTAGGTCTTAGCATCCTGGGTTTAAGTGTGACTCACTGGAGCCCATGATATTCTTGCCAGTTTACTTTTTCAAACAAATTTACATGTATAAAAATTATGTGTTTTACAGAATCTAATGAACACTTTTCTGGGATTTAAAACAAAACTCTATAATGCTATGACAGCTAACGATAGAAAAACAAGAGTCTTCCATGTCAGGATTAAAGCGTATCTCCTTTTATGTGTTCTTTTTTTTTTGGCTAGTCCTGGGGCTTGAACTCACGTCTGGACTCTGTCCTTAAACTTCTTTAGTTCGAAGCTAGTGCTATATCACTTGAGCCACAGCTCTACTTCTGGCTTTTTTTTTTTTAAGTGATTTTTGTGGAGATAATCTCACAAAATCCTGCCTGGGCTGGCTTCAGACCTTAGATAGCAGACTCCTGAGGAGCTAGGATTATAGGCATGAATCACTGGGACCCAGCTTATGTTTTCTTTTAGTCCTGCATTTTAGTGTAATAAGTGTCTTAACACTATCATGGATAACCCCTGTTAAAATATTATAATAGTTTTATCAGAAATGTGAATCTGATCTCTTATATTCTGTAATTATATGTATAGTTAACACTATTGATTTTTGTACCTTTAGTCCCATTCCCTCCCTCCCTCCATCCCTCTCCCCCCCCAGCCTCTGTCAGTCGTGGGGCTTGAACTCAGGGCCTGGCTGTCTCTGAGCTCTTTTGCTGAAGCTAGCACTCTGCTACTTTGATCCACAGCTGTGTTTTGAGTGGTTAATTGGAGATCTTATGGGGACTTTCCTGCTTTGTCTGGCTTCAAACTGTAATCCTGAGATCTCAGCCTTCCGAGTAGCTAGGATTACAGGCATGAGCCACCAGCACCTGGCTTAGTTCATTTTGCCTTAATGTTTATTATGTTGGTTAAAGGATCTACACATGGTTAAATAGCATGTGGTAACAGAAGTTGTTCTTATTTGGTGTGTGAAGTACTTCTGAAGTACCTATCCTAGAGATAACCAATTCTTAACAATAGAGTAGTTTCCTTATCTTTATGGAAACAGGCTAGATTGGTATTTTTCATAGTTCTTAGAGTAAAAACTGGGCAACAGTGAAAGGCTGATCAAGTAAGGCTTTGGGTCAAAGTCAAGTCCACTTTTATCTTTTTTTTTTTTTTTTTTGGTGGTAGTGGGGCTTGAACTCTGGGCCTGGGCGCTGTCCCTCAGCTCTTCAGCTCAAGGCGAGTGCTCTACCACTTGAGCTACAGCACCACTTCCGGTTTTCTAGTGGTTTATTGGAGATAGGAGTCTCACGGTCTCTCCTGCCCCGGCTGGCTTTGAACTGCGATCCTCAGATCTCAGCCTCCTGAGTAGCTAGGATTACAGGCGTGAGCCACCGGCGCCCAGCCACTTTTATCTATTTTGTACCTTTGAAAATATATTAATGCTAAAAAATTTTGTCTGGTGTGTGGGTACCAGATCTGTTAATTTCAGCTCTTAGAAAGATCAAGAGTTTGAGGCCAGTCTAGGATACATAGTGAGACCGTATCTAAATAAATAAGCAAATTTCAAAAGTTGAAACATTTCAATGAGAATATAATGAATTATCCTTTGGGAGCTTAGTGGTAGAATGTGTATATAGCATGCATAAGGGCCTATGTTTAATCCTCACCCATATTCTTCCCCCCAGAGTCTCTCCCAATTCCAAATTCTGTAATTCAACCTTATTTTATCTTACTTTCACAATTGCTTCTATGTAGTATCTTCCAAATTTTAAAGAAATGAGAGGAAAAGTGGGATAAAAAAATTGCATTGACAATTATTCAGAGTCTAAAAAAAATACAAGGAAGAAAGCACAACTAGCAGCAAGCACTGCATTTGCAACACAATAGGTGCTTAGGAAATGGTTATTAAAGGACTGGGCAGAAATGAGCAAAAATGTACTTGCTTCCAAATGGAGAGCATGGTCTGGTGATAGAGCATTTTATTTTCTTTAGCTTTTCTGGTTTTTCCCTTTGATAGGGAAAAAATAGCAACCCAAATTGAAGTTTCTCACAACTGTGAAGTCACACTCATTATCTTCCTTCTACTTGGTGCTCTTTGACTTCTCATAAGGTTACATCCCATAAATGTATTATGAGTTGCAAATATCCTGAGTGAAAACACATTTAACACACTAAACCTAATACCCTGTTTTCAGCTACTGTTCTGAACTCTTTGTTTTTAACACCACCTTGCATCATCTAAATGAAAACTTAATCTTTCTTAAACAACCACTTATTTCCTATATAAGTGTACAATTTTCTTTTGTTTGCTCACTTAGAGTAATATGTTGTCTTTACATATCAATTCTCAACTTCTTTTTTTTTGGGGGGGGTCCGGTCGTGGGCCTAAACTCTGGACCTGGGTGCTGTCCCTCAGCTCTTCAGCTCAAGGCTAGCGCTCTACCACTTGAGCCACAGCACCACTTCTGGCTTTTTTCTTTTTGCTTATGTGGTGCTGAGGAATGGAACCCAGGGCCTCATGCATGCAAGGCAAGCGCTCTATCACTGAGCCACCTTCCCAGCCCAATCAACTTCTTTTGATTCCCCAAACATATCCAACCTTTCTTCCAAGCTAGTTAGTCCACAGTCCTTTGAACATTAATAGAACTCTTCAATTTCTCTGTTTTTGGCCTTTTTAATTTAAGAATCCAAGGGAATACCTTGCCTTCTGCCTAATCAATCATGGCTGAAGTCTTGGGCTTCCTATTTGAAGCCTCTTAGAGCATCAATATTGTCATATTAATGCTGCTTTGCTAATTATACTTCTTACTCAGATATATGACTTTGACATAAATCCAAGTCATAAAATTCATGTAAAACTTTTTTTGGAAAGATGGGACAAATCTCTATACTCATAAAAGCTCTCAAAAATCTTTTTGCTCTTAATTCTTCATAGTCTCAAATGTCTCATTGCCTGTATGCCATGTAATTTAGTGTTTAAACTCAGAGTTAATAACAAGGATCTTACAAGGATCCTAATGTCAGCTAACCCTGTTATCTCCTGGAGAGTGAGAATGTTGATTTATACTTAACTTGGTATTCTCTACTGTTAGCCTCTGGGTATTTGTCAAACACTTGCTCATTAAAAGGAAAACATTTAAAATCAAATGTTACATCACTTGCTGCAGGTAGATAGCAATCTAGTCTTCTAATTTAGTTTTTCTAACTTTTCACAGCAAATTCCAGAATATCCTATATTTTCCATTTAAAAATAAATATCGCTAACACCATTGGGCAAGTAAGACATATGGCAATATAGAATGCTTTGGTAGCACTATGGCTGTGACTTAAATTACTGTAGATCAAACTGCCAGAAGCTGAGAAGATAACTGAATTTTCCTCTTCCTTTATCTCTAGTGAGGATAGAAGATAGCTGTATCATGCCTATCGATGAAAATATTTAACAATAAAAAACTGAAAGCACTGCTTTATAACTTAAATAATATAGTCTTACTACCAAATGTTTTAGTCATAGGATCTCTTGGAAGCTTGAATGGAAGCAAACTTTAGGGTTTTAATTATGGATGAAGCCACACAATTCTGGAAGCAAAGTATAGCAGGCAGCCAAAAATGTTACACATATGATTTTACTCCAAATGGGTACATTGGCCAAATGGTGAGGCCCTGCACAATCATACATTTTGACCACCTCCTCCATAACCATCCAAAGGAATCTTGAGAAATCTGTTATCATAGATAGGAGTTCTGTATGTTGATTATGGCTTCAGTAGGGCAAAATCAAATTGTTCTTGTTTCTCATGGTACCCTCAATAGTTCTGGATTGAATCTGAACACATTACAGCTTATAGTTGTTCAAGATCTTCCTTCAAATAAAAGATGGGAAATGGAAAGATATACCTTCTATTTCTTTGTGCACAAAGGTGACCTTACTATTCTTCCTGTAGTCATCAGTTTTCTGGCTGATTGAAAAAAAATTAATAAAAATTCACCTGTCATTTACTCCACTATCAGGGGTCCAAAAAAGATGCTGCTTCATTAATTCTATCTATTGCTGAGAACAAAGATATTGAGTCAAACTAATAAAATTAAGACGGTTTTGGAAAGATGGAAAAAAAATCTCTATATTCATCATAGAAACTTACCTTTAAAAGACTAAGGTTCCTTTTAAAAGCAGTCTCAGCTGCTGGCAGTTGAGATACCTTTTCTGTGTTTTTGTTTCCAGATTTATTCTTCATTTGTTGAAGTAGTATTAGTCTTTGTGATACTCTGAAAAAAGTGAAGATTATATAAACTGAAAAGAATTTAAGAAGTAAATGATCTTATTGCCTGACCAAAGCACAAAATAAGTTTTAATTGCATTAAACTTCAACTATAACCTATTTTCTTTGAAAGTTAATGAGTAGGTAAACTAACACGACAATGAAAACTATTGGTGATCCTCTAAGTTTCAAGTCAATTTGGATAAAATTATTTTCATTAACATGAATCTATTCTTTATATATACCATAAATACATGCTTCTCTTCTTTAGCCTCTGTGGTCTTTTGAAATTATTTTAGAGTGTTGAAGATATGTTTTAATTTTTGGTGAAAATGCAAACTGTAATACATATCTCCTTGTACACATAGTTATATATACCTCCCCACACACATACATTGATATAACTTGCTATATGAAACCTTCTGCTTAACACTTCAGTACCCCTGAATCTCATGTTACACATTTAGAATTGTGCTAAACTTCCATATGTTTGAAGAAGCAATAAAAATATTTTTTTCCTCTTTTTCCAAGAGAAAGATGATGGTTTGATATATGAGTGAGAGGCAGTGTGTATATATGCATGCTCACAACAAGGTAAAACAGTAACTAAAGAAAGATGGGAAAAGTTAAAAGTAAATTCTCAAACTATTTCATTATATATAATATACTTTAAAAGTTCTATGCTGGTCAGATGCTCGTTTTTCAAGTTTTTAAGGGGCAGGGAACCTTTAATCTGCCAAGGGCCATTTGGATATTTATAACGTCATTTGTGGGCCATACAAAGTTGTCAATATAGACAGATGGCACAGGCAACTGACAAGAAGCATATGAGAAGTATATATGTCTGTCCTGTCATGTACCAAATGATTTTGAAGGCCTTCTAGGCTGGGGCCGGATGTTCCCACCCCTATAAGAAAATATGTCAGATGACTGAAAATACATAAATGGTATCCACACAAGTGGAATCCTTAAATAGTTGTAAAGGTTTTCAGAAAACATTGTTTTATCCTAGGCTTGTCTTGAAAGTGGAACTAAAAACTGAGCTCTTTGAGCAGTTTTTTTTTTTTTTTTTGTAAAGAAGTATCTTAGAGGCTTCAGGAAAGTCTCAGCTCTCAGAGGAAGAAGAAAATTGATTGAGGCCTGGCATCAGGGATTAAACCAAGTGTTGGATCTGTATGGATTACACACCCATGAATATGAAGTCAGCCCAGATAGGAGGCTTAGAGATATCTATTAAGTACCAATGTGTAGTCCAGAAAGGGAGAGATGAAAGGTGAAATTATTTAGAAATTATAAACAAAGAGATACTGAACAATAGTGCCCTCTTAGTTGCTGTTAAGAGATAATGAAATTTCCTGTACCAACATCTCTTTAAGTGTGGTGTGAATAAAGTTTTACATAAAATTTTACCTAAGTTTTTGTGTAAGAAAGTAATACACATTTGTGTACATAATAAAGTACTAATAAAGGTGTACTAATAGAGCCAGTACAACTCTGTATTTAGGTAATCCTTTTTCAAAACTTACATTTCTTCATGTCTTTTAGAAAGGCGAAATTCTTGAGCAAACAAGGAAGTCATCTTTGATCAAAAGATAAAAAGAACACATTTAAACACATTTCTATGTAGGATACATAACTTTGCATATGCCAGACTCATCCAAGAACACCAAGGTCAGGTAAACACATTTCACATTTTCTTCTCTTTAAGAAAACAACAACAACAAAACACCCCTCTAACCTTTATCAGAATGAAAAACAGGCAGTTGGTACCAGGAGTAGTGAACATTTTATTGTATCAACAGAAGAAAATCCACTCACAGAAACACCGTTCCTTGCGTGCACATGCACGTGCGCTTGCACACAAACATACATACACACACACACATACACACACACACATACACACACACACAAAAGCAAATGAGTATGAGAACCAATTGGAAACTTCGTGGTCTTTTCTTTATTGGAAGACTGCCCAGTCCTACCATGCCTCTTCCAAACAAGTATTTTTCATGTGTAACTGTGAGGAAAAGCACAATTCTCACTCTACCCTGGCTGAGTTTAGAGAAACCTCTTTTGGTGACACACCTTACATCAAAAGCAAGCTCACCTTGGCTAACAAGCCTGGAGCAGTACAGACAGGAGTCTGCCCTGAAGGTAGCCAGGTCTGAGGGGCACACCAACTGGAGGGGCAGAGACCAAAGGGGCTTAATCCAAGAACAAGAGAGACAGGAATGGAATTTCCTTTCTCATCTCAACTTTCTGAAATTACAGATTGTGTTGCCACCGGCTCGTTCTGATTGTCCAGTGCCCAGCGCAGATGGAAAGCCTGCGCTGTGCTTGGAGCCCGGGACTGTGGGCCGTGGCCTGGGGGGAATGGGTCCTCCATGGGGTTTCCCCGGGGCCTGCCTTCAGCACCGAGGACAGCGCCGCGGCCCGGCCCGCCCCTCCAGGCTCTCCTTAGATACTTGGCATCTCAGATCCCCGCAGAGCAGGCCAGCCCTCGTCATTTCCTTTTCCTTTTTCCAGTTTCCTTTTGCCACGGGGGTCCCGGGAAGGCAGTCTGGAAGGAAGCCCAGAAAGTCAGGCCGGGGCTCACTTTTCCGTGACGCCAGCCCTGCGCGCTCCACACGGATCCCTAAGGAAATCCTGCCTTCGGAACCAAGGATTCGCACCGGCGTCAGCACGGCGACCACCCCAGCACTCCCTTTTCCCTACGAACAGAAACCACACACTTCGGAACTTTTCTCATCACCCCGATCTTCCCCTTAACCACCTCCTGCTCACCGGCTCTGCAGACTCCCGCCCAATGCCTGGGACTTGGCGCGCCGAGTGCACCTCCAAGGACTACCGGGAAAGGCGCTGACGCGCACTGCGCCTGCGCAGGGTGGAGGCTTCCGCGCCGGGAGGGGGCGTGGTCATGGCCCTCCCTTTGCGCACGCGCAAAATGGTGATGACGTCGGCACCTCTATAAAAGGCGGGCGTCTGGCTGGCGCTGGTTGTTGGGCGTCGGAACTCTGAGGAGAATCCTGTGTTGTGTGGTGGTAGGCCGGGCGCGGGAGGGTTCCCCGAAATGTTTAATTTGAACCTCGGGAAGAACGTAGCTCTCCTCCAGTGAGCCTTAGAGTGCAGCCGGTTTTCAGGAAGCTAGAATGTTCCAGGTGTTTGCAAAACCCGTCCGTTCAGCGTCCGGCAGAGCCCCCCCCTCCCCGGTGCTTCGTGGGCCTGAGGGGCAACATGGTGGGGGAAGGCCTGGGTGTCCGTGTCGGCGCCTGGATTATGCGCAGTATTTACTGCGTAAATCCCCACGCTTCCCCAGTGGCTGAGGGTACCATCAGCCCCATTTACCCAACAAGGAAACACACGTGGCTGTCAGTCACCTCGGGTATAAGAACTTCTTTTTAACAAATGCATTATCAAGCGGGAGTACAGTTCCTTACCTCGGGTTATGGATCCAGTGCATCTTGATCGGTGCCACCCCTTCCACTGCCCTCTCTGTGTCCCCCCTCCCATCCCTACCCTCAATTACGTAGTTCAGTCTTTCTCCTCCCTCTGCTTGTAGGTTCCTCCCAATTGCCCCCTTAAGCATTGGCCAGTAAGATGCATTATATTCTCTCTCCTTAGGGCACAGAAGAAGGAAGAAAAAAAAAAAAAACAAGAGGCAAAACTTGCCTGGTGCCCGTGCCTCACGCCTGTAATCCTAGCTACTTCAGGAGCTGAGATCAGAAATTGACGGTTCAAAGCCAGCCCAGGCAAGAAACTCCACGAGACTCATCTAATTAACTATCTACCAGAAAACTCGAGGTGGAGCTGTGGTTCAAAGTGGTAGAGCTCTATCTTTGAGCGGAAAAAGCTAAGGGACAGAGCCCAGGCCCTGAGTTCAAGCCCCTACATGACAAAGCAAACAACAAAAAAGAGAGGCAAAACTCATCAGGGATATTTAGCTGGCAGAGGGGACAGAACTAGAATTCCCACCCAGGTGTTTTAGTTCCCAGCATATCTACATAAACCTTATTGTCCATTTCAGAGCTGTTGATTGATTTTAAGACTTCCTTTGCCTAGAAAGCTCCTTCCTCCCCTCCCCGCTTAGGGCAGGTAGAGTTCCTCACATCTTTCAATGCTTCACAGCATTCTTCAGTGCCCCAGTGTAAGGGCTCCATGTCCTGCCTACTTTTCCTTCTGTTACATTTTTTTTCATAAGACAGAGACATTATTATTTAAACACTGGTTTACCATTGAAATTCAAACTGGTTTTCCATTGTATCCTCCACAACTACAACTGGCTGGACCTGTAGATACTCAATGTTTGTGAATGAATAAATGAAATCTGTCCTGTGAAATATCACCAAAATTTTGGAGAGCTGTCTTCAGTTGATAAGATCTGTCCAGTTGATAGACTATTCCATACCTTTACCTTAGTAAAGACAAACAACAACATAAACCTGACCTTGGGATAGTCCTATGTACTAGGGATGAAATAGAGCTCTTGTCTAGTTACAAGGCATTCAAGATTTTTGTTAAGGTAGTAATGGGTTTCATGAAATAGAATTTAGTGATTGCACATGAAAGTGTGTATGTTGCTGAAGACAAACTTCATTTGCCTCCTTGCTATGTGTAAGTTTACAGGGCAGCACAATTGGGACACACACTCTTTCAGCATTGAGTCCAACTTTTTGGGGTCATTGTCTGTCATAGCAGTGAATCAAGGAATAGCTTGCAACTTTTAGGAAAAGAGTAACCAGGAATATATTATAGGTACTTAAAGGTTATCTGAAGAGAGTGATAATTTAGAGCATCCCATAAAAAATGCTCTGCTTAAAGAGAGACTATGACAGCTTGCTTTCTCAAGACTTATTTCACAGATGATTTGTTCTTTGAGACACCTGGCTCATGAGGAAGAATCTTATTTATTTTTTTTTTTTGTGAGGAAGAATCTGAAGCAATTACATTGTATTAGTATGCAGCTCCATTTTACTAGGTAAGCCTGAGTACTTTCTGAAGTGAGACATTGGTTGTCTAGAATGCAAAGTATTCTGACTATCCAACACCTGGCTCTTTGTGTGTGTGTGTGTGTGTGTGTGTGTGTGTGTGTGTGTGTGTGGTGAAGTTAATAAGTCCTGATTCCTGGACTTGATCTTGCACTAGATTACTGTAATTTACCCCCTTATTCGCGTGCACGCGCCAGTGCCAGTCCTGCAGCTTGATCTCAGGGTCTGGGTGCTGTCCCTGAGCCTCTGAGGCTCAAGGCTTGTGCTCTACCACTTGAGCCACAGTGCCACTTCTGGCTCTTTCTAAGTAGTTTATTGGAGATAAAACAGTCTCATGGACTTTCCTTCCTGGGCTGGCTACAAAACTGTGAACTTCAGATCTCAGCCTTCTGAGTCGCTAGGATTACGGGTGTGAGTCATTAGTACCAGGCCAAAAAATTTCTTTACTAAACATTTTTAAGGTGTGTTTGTAAGAATTTAGAATCTGGCTGAGCACCTCAGATATACCCAAAAGTGATAGAGGGTATTGTCTGATTTGATGGAGTGACTAGTATGTATTTAGTGTTCTTTCTGTATCAGGTAATTGGCATCATTTCCTCACCTATGAACCAGGGTATTGAACTCTTCTTCTAGTTGATAAAATTGGGGGTTACTGATTATATTGCTAGCAAATAAATACATTTGTTTTTCCCCAATAAACAAAACAATTTTTACTTTTCTAATAGAAAAATCTAAAAAACAGGAAATATCTGGCTATAATTAAGGAGTACAGGATATTTGAAACTTCTGTTGTTCTTTTCATACTAATGAGATAGCTGTTGCAGTTGCTTTTTGGTGGTTCTCAGTTAATGTCCCATTGGTGCATTGCCTTTGGGGCTATAGGCAGGCAAGCTCATCTGTGGCCAGGAAGCTCAAAGACAGCACTCATTTTAAGTAAGTCTAAATTCTATTGAGAAAATGCCTAGAGAGCATTTTGGAAGACTGAGGTGGACTTTGGGAAATGAGTAGAAAGTGGACATGTGACTGGATGTGTCACATAGCAGGGAAATATAGTGGGAGTGTGCCAGTATATCTGGGGTGAGGAATAGGGTAAAAGAAACAGAAGAGTAGTTCCATTAACTTTCCTAATTTTGAATTTTTTTCTTTTTTTATTGTGAAAATACTGTACAGAGGGGTTACAATTACATGGGCAAGATAATGAGCACATTTCTTATCAATCATTGTAGCCTCCTTCTTTGTTTCCCCTTATCATCCCTTCCCATCCTCCTCTCCTCCCACCCTTTCCAATCTTCCTCCCCCCCCCACCAAAGTTGTAAAGTTCGTTTTTCCACATAACGACTTGCACATCTCATTGTTTCAATGGATCCACCTGTATCCCTATTTAAACGATTTGTTTTTTCCCTTCCCCTCCACAAATTATACCAACCTCAAATACAGGGAAAGCACCAGAGAATTAAAAAATGGTAGGTTGGCAGTAATAAACAGGTGTTCTGGAGGAGGTGAGATAGGCAAGTAGAGAATAGAAATAAGGATGGGAAAGGAAGGGTTGTTCATGAAAATGGGAGGACAAGGTTTGAGGAATAAAATATAATTTAAAAGAATCATTGGTTACATTAAAGATTACAAGTTCCTAAAAGTACATTCTGTTACACTATGTGCAGAATTCATCTTTTTAGATTCCCTTTGTGTTTCCTCTGGGTAGTCAAGTACTTAGGAAATAAAGAACCTATAGCTGAAATGGTTTTGATTTTTCTTTATTCCAGGCATTTGGTAAAATGGCTTCATTAACTGTATATCTGTTTTTCTTCACTTTGAAATAAAAAATCATTAGATTTTTACTTCATTTCATATTGGTATTGTCCATTTTACTATGAGAAAACATTCTACACTCAAAATGTATCTGAAATGCTTTAAATAAGCCCTTGATAGATTTTGACCAAAGAGAATTTATGACTAGGTATCTTAGGAGCTCTTGTTACTTAGTGAACTAGGTGCCAATCTAGGTCCAATCAGATAAAATGCTGCAATAGAGAAATCATTATCACAGCTGGTTACCTGTGTTGTAGACATTTTTGATTGAGATAACAAAATCTTGCAGACAAAATGATGCTCAGTCTTAGAGATTTTCAAGGAGAATTTACATATGCTTTTTAACTTTTTGGTTCTAAAATTTAATAAAGTATTAAGATTTTTGCACTGAAATTGCATTAGTAATTCTTAGGAAATCATTTGTATGTTGTTTGCATGTATGTATAATGTTCATCTTCCAAATACCAGTAATTTAAAGTTGAAGCAATCTTTTTGTTTTAAATTCTCTAGTTGCATGCATATATATATGTATATATATATATATATATATATATATCTTTCTACATCTTTCTATCTATCCATCTATCTATCTATGTCTTGATTTCCCACTGGCTCTCCATATATTCACTAGTCTGACTGCTTATTTCAGGCTTTCTTTGATGTAGGCATTTTGTCATTCATGATCTTCCTATCTCTTTTTTTCCTCCAGATTTTCCCCTTTTAGTCTTATAATCTTGTAGTGACTTTTAAAAATTATTCCACTATTGAATAAGCACAGTGGCACCTACCTATAATCCCAGTATTTTTTTTAATTGCTTTTTAGCAATGACTTTCTGAAATTGTAACCTAAGTATTGTATTACTGGTTTATTCTTATAAACATTTCTAGCTTGGATTTAATTGCTTCTTTTAATGAAGTGCATTAATAAGTTCAATTAGTTAATTATACACTTGGGACTTAGGTAATTTTTATATTCATATTTTTCAGATATAAAATTGATTCCTGAGTGTCTTTGTATTTATCCCTGCTTTACTTGGACTCAAAAAACCCAACCTGAATGCTATAGAATTAGAGTATAAATTAATTTTATAAGTTTAATTCTTCAAGTGCAAATATATATTAGGTTGTTTACTGGCTTATTCATACAATAAATAGGACTGTTATTAGTTAGATAAAATGCAATCCTTTTCCTTTCTCAACCTGAAATGTATGTTGCGGGTGCAAATGTTTGCCATTATTTAAGATGTTGAATGGAAATTACCCTTTGACAACTTTTCATCCTGAAAATTGCCTAAAATATATGCCTAAATTTTGCAAAGGAGTAGGAAAAGGAAAAGAAATTGATTCATTTTAACTCTAGATGGCAGTTAAACACAACTAACAAAGAGCAACTTTTTGAAATACAGAAACAGGGAAATAGTAAGACATTCATTTACACAATTCTTGCATCTAGTTAAATTATATTCTCAAAATGTTGTCTTAGATTGATATCACTAAATTTGTATAAAATGTAATTACACACAAATGAAATAGTGGAAGTAAGCCCTCCCCCCCCTTTGGCATGTAATGTGTCATAGCACCTGTACACTGGTTTCTATACTGATTTATGTTGCTTGTATTTTATTTTTAGTTCAGAGTATAGTTTCTTTTATGTATAGTCAAGCTATGTGCCATCAGTCAAGCTATTGTATAGTTAAGTAAAGTCTATTGATGAAATATGTTGTGAAAATTCACTTAAAAGTCTGACATATACATTTGAGATTAAATTTTCTTTTGATTTTATTTAAAAATTTTTGTTTGGACATTAACATATAATTCACAATATTAGCTTGTTTTTCTATGTTGAACTGAAATTATGTTTCTAGCAGTATTTATGAAGATATTTATGAGGGAAATGAAAATGTACCAGATTGTATTTTGTTTTTCTGTCATAAGCCCAGCTCTGGGAGTGAGCTGCCACTTTAATAGCCTTATAGAATGCACTGCCTTGGTTTTCACCACCATACACAGAGATACAGCATCTACCAAATAGAACAAAGGAACTTTAAGGAGGCTTAAACAGTGTCACCTGACTTCTCAGCTGGCATAGAAAAGGAAAAGTTACAATAGTTTTAAAGTATTACAGATTTTATGTGAAATAACTCCCCTTTGGAGAGGATTCATGTCTCACTTCTTGTATTTAGCAATTTATGACGTTTTTGGTTTTTTTTTTTTTTTGGTAAGTAGTTAATTACATAAGCCCCAACTAATACCCAGGGAGAAGGACCCTGTTGTTTCTACCCTTGTAAGACTTGTGAACTGTAGTAAAGAATGGTGTTCTCAAGGTTCAGAGATGTGGAGGTAAGTGTAACAGAACCTAGGACCTCATCGAACACTTCAGATTTTGGAATCATTTCTTACCATTTAGATTGGTTATAGAATAAATGTTCAGTAGAAGCTCCAAGAAATATGATCACATTCTAGAGTGTTCCCTTTGCCTTTTAATCATATTCAGTACTGGGATTTGAATTTTGGGCTTAGTGCTTGCTAAGCTAGCACCCTACCAATTGAACCATTCTGGAAATTCCCCCCCACTTTTTTTTTTGGAATTGGTTGTTTTTGAGAATTACTCTTGCTTTTTGGCCCATACTGGCCTGGACTGTGATCTTTCTATGTGTTCTCACCTTCGTTGCTGGAATATGAGATGCATAGCACTACTTCTGGCATACCACTGCCCTAACCATGTTTTGTTTTGTTGAGCTTGGAGGCCTCCTTCCTCAGCCTTCCTAGTACTAGGATATGGACAGATATCACCAGGCCTGGATACATTTTCTTTTTCTCTTTCCAGCCCTCCTTTTCCTTCCCTTTGTTTATGGTCCTTGGGATTTTGAGTTCAGGGTCTCATAGGGGCAAACCCTTGGTAAGTACAATTCACAGTAGATGAACCTTAGAAATGTGTTATGTAGCATGGTTAAAAATTTTCTGGAATAGTTTTTGTTGTTTTGCATGATAACTTTTTATTTGAGCAAGATGGGTTTTATGTATAAAATGATTTAGAAGCATTTCCTAAATGAAATGGAACATTCTTTTATTTCATATATCCAAAATATATTTCTCCAAGCTAAATGATTTTATGGTTCAAATAAATTTCTGATAACTTTGAGTGCTTTCCAATTCCTTTTAAATCACTGTTGTTTTCACGGAGAGTTTTAAATGTAGTCTGTTGAGAGTATTTGTTACTTGATGGGAAAAATAGTTTATAGATTTACTTGTGTTAACTTTACTATACATGTTATAAATCTATATAAAATTTTAACTTGTTTGGGAAAGATAGCCCATACTTACATGAATCATGTACAGGAAAAAATTAAAGTAGCAAACCTATCTTTTTATATCCCACACATAATAACAATTATAACATAGTTTATGATCTATAAAAGGCTAAGTTTGGCATTTGTAAATTAAATGCACTATAACCTTATGCAAACTAGTATTTACTAGAAAAGTAGTGTATAGAAATGATAATATTGCCAAATTAGAACACATAGATTCTAGCTTTGGATATACTACATAAAAACTTAGTTTTACTTTGTGTGTGTATGTGTGTTTATGTGTGTGTGGTGCTGGACATTAACACGGGGCCTTGCACATTCTAGACAAGTGCTCTAGCCCCGAACTACATACCCAGCCCAGAGATTCACATTCTTTTATTAGGGCTTTGTGAAATATTTTTTGCTGTGCCTTATTGTAGATGTGGAATTACTGAATATTCATCTTTCATTCTAGAACTTAAGAATGAATTCTTAAAATCTACTGATAAGTAAATCTCAACTTTAAAATGTTTTAATTTTCAGACCACCATTTTCCCAGAGAGTAGAACAAATCTATGGGATTTGAGGGATTTTTTTGAAAGCACAAAATTATAATACTATTTAATCCCCGATGTATATGAAACAGATTCCATAATTTTTGACTTTTAAAAAGAGAACCTTACTATTTGTACTTAAATTTCACCACCATCCATAGGTATACTTTTAAATAGAGAAATTTACCAAAAGTTGCACAAGGAAATTCCAATCTGTCTTTGAAAAACAGAAGAGAGATGTTTTTCAAGGAAAAATGTCAAGAAAACAGTACTGACTCAGACAAATAGAATGTGGTACAGTCTTTGACAGAAACACCATTGGTACACTTAAATCTTTGGCTCTTATCCTCAGACTCAGTGAAATCAAAAGCCCTTCTATTTGAGAGTAAGGGTCTCCCACTGCACAGAATACATCTCATTTTTTTTAGATTAAATATGTTGCTTTTGCTAGGCTGCCTCCAACATTTACATAGACAGAATGTCCTTTGTTACCCATTTTGTTATTTAAGATTTATCCATCTTTTAAGGCCTACATGAAGTGTCATGATGTTCTTGAAACTTTCCCTCTGTCCTCTTGTGGCAGTTATTTTAGTTAATACTAATCTATTTTATTTATCTAGTTATTTTAGTTAATACTAATCCACTGATCTATTAATTTTAATTAATATTAATCTGATCATCAGAGGCTCACATTTGTTATCCTAGCTACTCAGGAAGCTGAAATCAGGAGGATGGGAAGAAAAGTTCTGGAGAATCTATCTTACAAAATTAGGGCTGGAGGTATGATCCTATTGGTAGAGCACCATCTTAGCAAGCACGAATCCCCAGTACTAACAACAAAACACAAAAACTAAATCTATTTGAGATCTAGTGATAAAGTACCCTGTACTGTCATTGAGTTTTCAGGTCCATATATATTTTTTATGTATACATGTGTTAGTACCTTCTGATAGTTACCTACTCTAGTATTTTAGTTCTTAGTGGGAAGGCTGATTGAAATCTTTTTTAAATTTAAATTTTATTGTACAGGTGATGTACAGAGGGTTACAGTTACATAACTAAGGTAATGAGTACATTTCTTTTTGAACAGTGTAACTTCCTCCATTATTTTCTCCCACTTTTTCCCCGCTACTCCCCCAAAATTGTAAAGTTCATTTCAACATAGTCTTGTAGCCTAAGAATATTCTCTCTTTAGAACAATATTCTCATGTGAGAAAAACTTTTGACAAAAGTGCTCAAGAGCATTTAGGAACATGAACTACGTTTAGTCATTATACATTATAGAGTTTTCGGTTATTGAAAGTTTTCACTTATGTGAGCTCATATCTGTCAACATACCAAGCTGAAGGGAAACCCATGGTATCCTGACTTCATTTTAATGGTACTGGCCCTGGATCTCTTAGTGTTAATTTCTTTTTCATAGTAATACATCGTTCAGGTCTTTGTTCCTCACCCATTGTTTTCAGCTTCTTGGAGGCAGACAGTGCTTAATTAGATGAAATCAGACCTGGAACATGCGATCGTAGCAGCGTGGGTATAAGACACAAGTAGTTCATTTTTGCTGGTAAAATGATGGATTAACTAGTCAGAAATAGTTTTAAAGAGAGAGTTGTGGCCTGGTGGTTGAATTGGAGTCTCATGGAGGGTTCTAAGGAAGAGGAGAGATGAGAGTGAATATCTTAAGTGCAGGCATGTAGCAGTGAGTGTGGGGGGATTGAAAGTGGCTGGAACTGATGTGCAAGTTGAAGAAATACAAAGTGGCATAGGTATGTGAGGTAAAGGGAGGAGTTATATTTTTAAAATAACATTTGAAGAAAGAACTATTCAATATACTGTAAGGAGGACTGACAAGATTAGAATGATCCCATTATCAGTCAAGTGATCTCTATCTATCTATCTATCCATCCATCCCTAGTCCTGGGGCTTAAACACTGGGCCTGGGTGCTGTTCTTGACGTTTTTTTGCTCAAGGCTAAGGCTACTGCTCCAAGGCTTCTGTGGTACTTAATTGGAGATAGGACTCTCACAGACATTCCTACCTGGGCCAGCTTCAAATTGTGATCTTCAGATCTCAGCCTTCTGAGTAGCTAGGATTGCAATCCAATCCTAGCTACCATGAGCCACTGATGCCTGGCTAAATTAGCATGTTTTTTTGGGGGGGGGTCCGGTCAGGGGCTTGAACTCTGGGCCTGGGCTCTGTCCCTCAGCAATTCAGCTCAAGGCTAGCGCTCTACCACTTGAGCCACAGCGCCACTTCTGGCTTTTTTCTTTTTTCTTATGTGGTGCTGAGGAATCGAACCCAGGGCCTCAGGCATGCAAGGCAAGCACTCTACCACTAAGCCACCTTCCCAGCCCCGAGATTAGCATGTTTTAAGCTATTTATTTGTGCTGCTACTGGGGCTACTAGGGTCTCATGTTCTCACTTGACATTCACTGGTGGCACTCTATTGCTTGAGCCATGTGTCTATTTCTGGCTTTTTACTGGTTAATTGGATACTAGAGTCTCTCTCTGACTGCTTGCTTTGAATGCCTTGGTCCTCAGATCTCACACTCCTTAGTAGCTCGGATAGACATGAGGCATTGGCCACTTATATAAGGGAAATTAAGAGAATTTTGTTCATTCTCCAAGTGTTCTTTGAATATGCAATTAAGATAGGCTTAATGTCTTACATGCTTATCCACATAACCTGAGTGATGGGAATTCAGCAATGTGCTTTGATTTCTTCATATTCTGCCAGCATTTTCTTAAAGACAGTCTGGGTTTAATCTGCATAATGCAGGTGAGAATCTTAGTGTGCTTGCCCATATTCTGTTGCATTTTGTTAACAAAACAGCATAAATGAAGATTTTGTTAACAAGACATTCATTTATTTATATTTAGTGACACCAATATGATAATAGAATAGCTTCTTTCTGTTAATTTTTTAACTCAGTTTTTAATTGATAATTTTACATAAGGCTTTACTGACTACCTAAGATTTTTCCATGAACCAATACAATGATGACTTCTAAATCATATTTATGAAACATCACGTGGGCAAACATACCATTCCAAGTGTTGACTGTTTTTTGTTGGTTGTGGGGCTTAAACTCTGGGCCTGGACATTGTCCCTCAGCTCTTCAGCTGAAGGCAAACTACCACTTGAGCCACAGTGCCACTTCTGGCTTTCTGGTGGTTTATTGGAGATAAAAGTCTCATGGACTTTCCTGCCCCCACTGGCTTTGAACCTCAATCCTCATAGCTCAGCCTCCTGAGTAGCTAGGATTACAGGCGTGAGCCACTGGCGCCTGGCCTAAATGTTAACTTTCATTTGAAAAGTTTATAACTATAGATATAAATGAGAAATACTTTTTGCTTAATCTATAAATCACTCTACAAGAGGAACCTTGTCTTTCTTGAGTAGAGAATTCTAGGTTGACTGTTTCCTCTTCAACACTTTAAGTCACTTTTGCATTGTGTGGTTTATGACATTAAGTTTCTGTACTGTTTTAGATAATGCATGCTTACGAATTTCTGTAGTTGCCTTCAAGATCACCACCTTCGTCCCTTGCCTTCATCCCCCTTCTCTTCCTCCAATACTGGGATTTGAATTTAGGCCTCACGCGTTCTCTACCAGCTGAGCCGTACCTCTAGTGTAGCTTTTTGCTTTTTAACTAGAGATGGAATCTCACAGACTAATCTCACAGATTAGACTTGAGCAGCCTGCACCTAGTCAAGACTTCATGTCTGATTTCCAGCAATTTGATTTGATATGACTAGGTATGATCATTTAGTGCATGTATATCTCTGTGTGTTCATCTTGCTCATTGTTTACTGTCACTTGGCTTCATCAATATTGGAAAACATATGACATTTGTTTCCTCAGCTCTTTCTTCTGCCTTTTTTTTTTTTATCCTTCTGGGATTCCTATTTTGTGTATATAACATCATTCTCTTTTACTTTTTTTTTTTTGTACTGGGAATTCAACTCAGTGCCTCATGCTTGCAAAGTTGGAGCTCTCCTGCTTGAAGCACACTCTCAGCCAGCTTAGAGTTTGTTGTTTTTGTTCAGTCTTCTATTTACATCTTTTTTTGGGGGGGGTCAGTTGTAGGGCTTGAACTCTGGACCTGGACACTGTCCCTGAGCTCTTCAGCTCAAGGCAAGTGCTCTACCACTTGAGCCACAGCGCCACTTTGGTTTTCTGGTGGTTAATTGGAGATGAGAGTCTCACAGACCTTCCTGCCGGGGCTGATTTTGAACCGCAATCCTTAGATCTTAGTCTCCTGAGTAGTTAGGATTATAGGTGTGAGCCCCCAGCACCAGCTACATTTCTTTTTCTTTGTTGTTGCCATCATCTTTTCTTCATCGTCATCATCGTCGTCTTTTTTTTTTGGTCAGTTGTGGGGCTTGAACTCTGAGTCTGAGAGCTGTCCCTCAGCTCTTCAGCTCAAGGTGAGCATTCTACCACTTCAGTGCCACTTCTGATTTTCTGGTGGTTAATTGGAGATAAGAGTCTCACAGACTTTCCTCCCCAGGCTGCCTTTGAACTGTGATCCTCAGACCTCAGCCTCCTGAGTAGCTGGGATTACAGGTGTGAGCCACCGGTGCCCAGCCAAGCTACATTTCTTCTTAGGTCATACATATTAACCTATGTTCCAGTTCCCTGATGCTATTGTTTTGTATTTATTTTGTGATTTTATTTTGCATTTATTCAATGACTAAAACTATCGAGCCTCTCAATTATTTGCCATCTGTATACACTGAGGAATCTGTTCAACCATTTTGCATATATTAAAAATTATTTATTTGATTAAATGGCAGGATTCTATTATGGCTTCATGTACCTATGACTCTTGCTCCTCTGGAGGATGAGGCAGAAAAATAGTTTAAGACTACTTGTGTAGGACCAGTCTAGGCAACATAGATACTACCTCTTTAAAAGTTATAGGAGGGCTGGGAACGTGGCTTAGTGGTAGAGTGCTTTCCTAGCATGCATGAAGCCCTGGGTTTGATTCCTCTGTACCACATAAACAGAAAAGGCTGGATGTGATACATGGCTCAAATGGTAGAATGCTAACCTTGAGCAAAAGAAGCTCAGAGATGTGCTCAGGCCTTGATTTCAAGTCCCAGACTGGCAAAATAAAAATAAGAGATGAAGATAAATCAAATATTACTACTGGGTTTTTAGTTTGACCTCTGCAAATGTTATTGTTACTGTAGGTGGTAGAAGAGTAGTGGATGACCATGTTAGGCCAAAAAAATCTGAATTATACTTATTGTTACCTTAAGTTTGGGAGGCTTATTAAGACTTATAAATACAAATAAATACTGAATATGAATCTAGAGCTCAGGAGTTAGGTTATGATTAGGCATATACTTTATGACTTACTAGTACATAAGAGTATATATAATTACATGAGAAACTGCCTAGAGACAAAGAATTTAACCAGATTCCTATTTATATACTTGCTTACAAATTTGTTTATTCTAAGAAAGTTGAAGCACTTGTATTGATCCTACATATATTCCATGGGTTCTCCAAAAGTCTTGCAGGGTAGTATCTTTCATCAGTCAATAAATTAAGGAAAAGTTGCTACACATGTGGTTGATCTGCTTGAGAAAGTAGTAATTTTGTTTACAATGTAGCAGGAGAGTCAAGAAGTTTGAGAGTCAAGAGTCTGATTCAATATATACGTAAAGCTTTGTCATTGTTGACTTTTTAAAGGATTGAGAATATTAATAAGTTAACCTACTAAAGACACTTTTTTGGTTTACTGCCTGTGTAAAAGTGACTACTAGAATTAATTTTTCTACTGTGAAAACTAAGATGGAATCTTGGTGGGTATTAATGTTAAAGGAAGCTAGTAATCTCATTTTAATGGATATAGACATTTTCACTGAAATGCTCAACAATGAGTACATCAAAAACCATACTTTATTTATGTATAGCAATACAATTTACATATTAAATAACACTATAATAGAATGATTTGATATAGTTTTAAACAAAGAAAAAAGGAAAAAATTTCAGGTTACAAAACCCCTCCCCCAGAACAAATTAAAAAAAAAATCACTTCTTCCAAATGGATCAATGCAACAAATGAATTCAGTGACTAATCATGTCTAGTTCCTATTGCACAAATGGTCAATGTGATTTAAAGAAAGTCCAACTTTCACAATCACTGCCTCAAAGAAAGAACATGTTGGATTCTTTTGGAATGCAAAGATGGTTCTTGCTACTTCAATACACAGAACGTTGAATTCACATATCCACCACGAAAAGAAAAGAAAAGAAAAGAAAAACTATGACGGAATTGAAACTAGAAAAAAATTAGCTTTATATGAAAATATAAAATTCTATGATTATATACCATAGATACAAAGTTCCCAGAAGATGTTTACCCAAGCAACAAAATATTTACAGTTTTAATGATTTCAGCTATTTCAAAATGAAGTGAAAGAAACAGGAGTCAACATGAAGGCTGAATTCTTTAGAAATAATGGCTGCTTGCAAGTTTCAAATGTCTTAACAAAAAAGGAGTCATTACCCCAAATGTTGGAGAGTTGCGACGTTTTACAAAATTGACTTTTCTCCTTTTCTGGAGATGTTTTTCTTAAAACTCAAGATATTTTTTTCTTGAAATTATCTTCTGTAGAAAATGCTTCCCCTTGCAAATAGTTAACAAAAATACTAAAAACAGTTTTATCAGCTAAGACAAAGTAGAGGCCAAATATCATTATTACAATTCTTTCCTATTTTTAGCATGCCTTCTTTCTAGAGATAAGTAAAGCCAATATTGTATGTTAGATGGAACTAAGTGAAATTACAGCTGCTAACAACAGAAAAAAGCAGGCATTTTTTTTCCCTTCATATAAAAATTCACTGGCACCATTTGAACAGAAATTTTAGAACATAGAAATTAAAAATGCATTTTCCAGTATAACTGCTAACTTCTTAAGACCACTATGCTTTGTTTTCTCTTAAATTACGATTAATTTGGGTTTACTTTTTGCTTAGAATTAGTAATATGTGTCTTTGGTAAATTGGTATCTATATTTTAATTTTAAATATATATGCATTTAAGAAAAAGTCATAACAAGGCAGTTGTGCTGTGTCATTACAAAATAATTAGGTTATTTATTGACTTCAGTATCACTCTGGACTACAAATTCCAACAGCTAGAACTTGAATACCCAAACTCTTCTCTGACCTTGCTGGACTCTTCTATTCCAAATGGGAGTCTTAAAACGGCAAGGCATAAAATTAGGAAAATTAACTAATTCTATTATTTAAAGCCATAACTTCTTTTAAATGAGGAAGATGGTAGTACAGCTATCAGGTGTGAGAAAGTTCTGATTGCATAAGATGTCTTTGATGTCCAGCACTAGTTGGTCTGATCAGAGCAGTTTGGTTTTATATGATCTGCACATTCTCATTCCTTAGAGCAGTTTGGTTTTATATGATCTGCACATTCTCATTCCTTAGAGCTAAACCCCCAAACAGCTTTATTTTTATAAAGTAGTACACATTAACTTGGAATAGCTATTTACTTTCCCCTTGAGTGCAAGTAGTAATAACATTGTTAACTACGGAAGCAATGTGCTATGTCTCAAAATGCCATTTTTGGAAGTCTCTGCCTCTGGAGAGATGCAAGCGTACTTTTGCTAATGATGGATAGTAATAGTAATGATGCACATTGTGGTGAAAGTTGGAAGTATGCTCAGTGAGGGGTTTGGACCACTTTGGTAAGATGGGCAAATAGCCGTTGTTCACAGTTCAGTGGGTCAGGATCTGTACAGTTTGGTTCAAGCCTGCTGTAGATAAACAGACTGCTTACATAGAACTTTGAAACCATCTTTATAAAGTTTCTATCCGATTGACTTGCTCTTTCTTTTTCCCTTTCATCAGCATTCTGTTACTCGTGTAACAGCAAGACAGTCACAGAATGAGGGTATTCATTTCCACAGATTGAACCTTCTGTAAATAGCGCAGAAGGGAATACTTGTTGTTTTCTAAGCAATGTCCTTTGATTCAGAAAAAACCATGCACTCAAATGTTACATTTGAATGATAAAGCCACTGTGCCATCTACTAACAAGCATTAGTTCATATCAATAGTCTGCACAACTAAAGTGACTCACTTAAACGGCTGAGAAACTTTCAGCTTTCTACCAAACCTGAAACTTTTCTCTTCCTGATTCCCCTCAGCCTTCCAGCAGTTGTAAATGTTCCAACGGCAAGCCATCATGTCTGGTGGGAGCTGAGAAGTGGTAAAGGTGTCTGTGCCATCTATCAACATACATTTAGCCCATTTTGTTCACTTGAACACTTTTTCCAAAGACTAGTATACAGTTTTGTAGAAGCAAATAGTCTGTGCTATTGAATATTGTGTGATGAAAAGCTGAGATTAACCTTGATAAAATTACATAGCTCATGAGAACTCTATTGATCTGACCCCTGCATTGGAATGTTTGAACTTGGCCTGTAGACCCTCTCTCCATAGAAACTGGTCTTCTAGCACGACTCAAGCAACTCAAGATAACAGAACCTCAGTGCTCATCATAATTTTGTCATTCATGCTGTCATGCCTACCCAGAAAATAGAGTAGTCATGGTGGCCTTTTGGTTCAAGTTTTATTGGCATAAAATAACACGAAAGCCTGCTTTTCATAGGCCCAATTCTGGTTATGATTTCAAGTCTGACAGAAATTGACTCTGAAAAGGACACATGAAACTGAAGGAAGAGATCTCAGTAAGTGCTTATTTTTCTAACTCTACTGATATTTCTTTAAAAAAAAGTCTCCCAATTTTTCCAATAGTATTGTGAATATAACTTTAGAGGCTCTACTGATTATAGTTTATCAGTTTCTTTGATGCTAATGATTATCTGTTTCCTTGAGGCTAAACTACACAAAAGCATTCAAAGCCACCTCCTTCTCTTAAAAATCCACTTGGAAATGTAGACATCACCTTTTATTTAAGATTCCATTTATCTTTTTTTCCAATAAGAGTTAATCATGTGTGAGAGTTTAGACAGTCCCCAAACTTTTGCTAATACAGTATTTTCAATTTAATCTTAAGTGGAAGAATGCGAGAGATTTATGAAACATTTGGCCGAAAGAAAAGAATGTTAATTCTACAGGTAGTTTTTATTAGATGGCTATATGTAGTGGAACATTTTTAGAGTACTAGTTTCAGAATTGTACATTTGCAAAAATTTTTATTCTACCTATCATAAGGGAAGGTATTATCAACAAAAATGCATTAGTGAGGATTATTTAGAGGATCTATAGTTGTGTAAAAGATTGCCACCTTTCTACTGTAAATGATAGCCCTGATTTTAGGGGCTAGCTGTTTCAGAGAGTCAAGTGGAAATAACACACACTGTCCACATAGCTACTGTGAAAGCTGTAATACAGTTATCCTTTATTTTGACACATTTTTTAAGCTGTGAATATAACTTCATAACTAATCAGAGATGTTCACATGAAGCAACTCTTAAACCTCCTAATTTCTTACTGGATTTCTTAGCCATCATAAACGGAACTGTTTCAAGGCTACAATGTTAATAGACCTTAGTAGCTCCTGATAGCCAGCTATTTTGTAAAAGAAAACATGATCCATCCACTCCATTAAAATACAGAAGGCATACAGTATTGAACAGTGCCTAAAAAATAGGAGGGGAGGACTGAAGAAAAGTACAGCATTGCCTGCTAGTAGAATGCAACTGCTTTAGCAATAATAATGAAAACCAAGATTCACTGTCATTACAAAGACCTTCACTGTACTGAACTAAAAAGTAGCACATACGCTGTCATGGAATGTCACATCAGGGTTTGCTTTAGTATTAGATTATAGGCAGTAACACTGATCATATAGTGCAAACTAGGTAAAATTGCGTTTCACTGTGTGAAATGAACAGAGGTGCAAATGCTCAGTAGGATACCATTAAGACATAAAATGGCAAAAAATAAATATCAAAACTTTTATCAGTGTAAAAAAGTAACTGGGTTATTGTATAACCTAGAGTCTGGCAAAAAAGGCCTCAAAAAAGTTCTCAGTCTTCAGAAGTTTACAAATTAAGTGCCCTTTCCGGAATCCAGTCACACTAGAGACTCCATGCTCTCGGCAGGGTCTGATTCATCTGCAATGAGCACAGCACCATTTTTGTCTGCTGTCATGGGACCATTTCCATTTTCTTTAGTGCTGACCAAGCTGAGCATTGCTTTATAGACAAACTGGTATTGTTCCTGAAAAAAAGCAAGAGGAAAACTGAGTGAGCCAAGGAACAACTTAGTCATTCCATCTCAGATGGAATTACCAACTAAAAATGTAATTTTGAATTAACGTTGTAGAGAAACAGGAATAGCAAAAATGTTATCTAATTAATGTGATCACTTGAATTTGTTCACAGTAAGGTGTACACCTTCCTATCCTTCTTACGTCTGTTAGTATGCAGCCAGTTCTCAATATTGATAGTTCACTAAGTAATGGAGCATTCATACCTTATAACTAGAGAATTCTCCAAAGCAGGGTTTCTCCACTGAGGTACTACTGACCTTTCAGACTAGATAATTCTGTGTGGTCAAAGTTGTTTTGTACATGTTAGGATGTTTACCATTCCTGGCCTCTATGCCCTAAATGCCAGAGCATCTCTCTTCATATGCAGTTTTGACAACAAAGCATCAGCTGATGTATAATCTCATCAGACTACTTACAATGTCTGTGAATACTCCAGGTCTCATAAGATTGATCATTTTTGCCACCTGGAAAACATCCACAGCATTTTCATTCTCCAGCTGCTGGGACAGGGTGGTAAGGGCACACAACATTCCTGCTGAAACTGCTCCATACCTGAGGAGGGAGAAAGACACCATGTCAGAATCTCTCAGGGAACGAGTGTACTGGATGAAATTACCATATCATGTTTTCTTTGCTAGTAAAATACATATTGACATTTGTATGCATTGAAAAAACTAAATATTGGACGGAGAGAGGGGTGGTACATAAGGGTAACATTGGTTTATCTACTTCATTAGAAGTTTAGCCTGAAAGGAAAGGATCAAGGTAGACTTGGGATGTGCTACTGGGAGAAGAGTTAAGAAAAAGCAATAGGAGAACCTTAACTATATAGTCTTTTGATTAAGTAGCAGCTGGTAAAGGGCTCTGAAATATTTTCACCTCAAACCGCCAAGAATTTACTTGTGTAAAGAATAAACAATGGAATTACAACTACTAACTGCCTTTCTGAGATGCATAGGATTAAAGTGGTGCTTATGAAGTTAAGATTGGATAGTGATGTCATAATCATCATAAGATGTGCTTAGCATAACACATGTATTTATGATGATCTTGGTGTAATCAGATCTACTGTGCTTCCAGTCATACACAACTACAACATATACATTTATATACATAGATTTTGGATTTATGATCTGCATCATGTAAGTTTGTGTAACTGCAGTATGCTGTTTGCACAATAATGAAATCATCTAACGGTACAATGCTTTTATTTTTAATGTTAAAATTATCATACCCTAATTGTACAAATACCCTAATTTCTAAGAGCTCATCCTTCCATTAAATGTCATATGACAGTATGTGGATCAAAATTAAGTCAGAGAAGTTTCAAAGGCAGTTTCATATTTTTGGCTATGAAGTAGAGTAAGTCTCATCTTGTGAGTGCAATCTGTGAGTGTAATCTATAAGATTCTCAGAAAAGAGCATTTCTCTTTGTTTCACACACACACAGATTAGAAAAGTAGACAGGTTGGCAACTCCAGTTCCACAGGAACCTGTGCCAGGACATAGTTTCCATAGAATGACAGAAACAATGGATGAAATGAGTTGTTGAAGGTGATGCTGCTGTTTGGAAGTAAGACTAGTGCTACATTCCCTTAGAAAGTTCTGATGATGGAGCTTTTCAATTCAATCTGAGTTGAATGAGACCAATGACCCCTTTAACTCAGTACCCACTTTAGAGGTAACCTCTTCAGATGCAAAAATTATTATGCAATTAGATACACATTTCAAGATTTAGGTTTATCAGTGTATTTCAACACATTAATCCCTTCAACTTGTGGCACATGTATCAGATTTGCTTTAGAAGAACATATCTTTTAATTGTATGTCAAGAGGAGATCTATCTAGTCACAGGTTATATACGTTTTCTGTTTTAAAGAGACTGCCACATTTCTCACTCTTGTGGTGGTTACAATTCATATTACTCCCAGGATAAAAGTGCTTGTTTCTCCTCATCATTAAAATTTTAAGTTTTGTCAATTTGATGGGTTAAAAAAAACCTGTATTTTACTGTTAATTATTTCCTTGATTACCAAGAAGGAAGAACATTTATTTGACCTCTGTATCTCATCTTCCAAAAATGCATAATTAATTATAGATAGTATACCTAGCTATCAGGTTTATTTCTTTCAACTTAGTTTTCTAGGAATCAGTTTTTGGGCCATTTTAATGGAATATAGTGTTTACATGTAATCAAATTTATTAGCCCACAAATGAAGGGATGAACTGTGTTGAAATATACCGATAAACCTAAATCTTTTTATTTTTAGCTTTTTTTTTTAGGGGAAGGAGGATCTTGTTTCTTTTCTTTGCCAGGCCTGGGCTCTGTCCCTGAGCCTCTCTGTGCTCAAGGCTAGTGTTCTACCACTTGAGCCACAGTGCCACTTCCAGCCCTTTCTGTTTATGTGGTCCTAAGGAATCTAACCCAGGGCCTTCATGAATGCTAGGCAAGCACTCTACCACTAAACCATATTCCCAGCCTGAGAATGCTTTTCAGAGCTTAGTTTTCTGTTTTTTTTTTTTTGTTGTTGTTGGTTGCGGGGCTTGAACTCTGGGCCTGGGCACTATCCCTGTGCTCTTCAGCTCAAGGCGAGTGCTCTACTGCCTGCGAGTGCTCCACTTCTGGTTTTCTGGTGGTTAATTGGAGATAAGAGTCTAGCAGACTTTCCTGCCCAGGCTGGTTCTGAACCGTGATCCTCAGATCTCAGCCTCCTCAGTAGCTAGGATTACAGGCATGAGCCACTGGTGCCTGACCATAGCTTAGTATTTTAAAGATATTCTCTTCTAGCAGATAGTTGAATATCTCAGGATTTATAATCTTGATATCTTATAAAGTCAATTTTCTGTTATAGTCTTGGTTTCTATATGTATTTCATATAATTTTTGCTTTCAAACATATTATGAATTTGCTCTAGTTTTATGATGCAAATGGAACCCTAAATGAGTGTTCCACACAGGTGGGCTTCCTGGAGGAGGTAAGCTGACTGTGGACTGTTGTCCCAATTGACAGGCAAGTTTGAAGACAAGAAAACAGGCTTAGCTGAATTAGTGAGGACATCACAGCAGAGAAAGAAGGAACTAGGAGAGGGTGTTCCATGTCTCCCGAATATTCATCTTCAGAATATAAATCTTTAACCCTCATGCATGCTAAGCATGTGTTCTACCACTGAGCTATACCCAAATTGCATGTGTTATATGATGATTTTAAAACAGAATTGTCAGGGGCTGAAACAAAAAACAACAAAACACGCCAAACTTGTCAGGATTTTATTAGGTCACATTAATATGTACATGAATTTTTCTGTTCACAAGCATGATGTCTTTGTACTTTTCTCCATAGTCTTTTTTTTTTTTTGGCAGTCATGGGGCTTGAACTCTGGGCCTAAACGCTGTTCCTCAGCTCTTCAGCTCAAGGCTAGCGTCCTACCACTTCAGCCACAGTGCCACTTCTGGTTTTCTGGTGGTTTATTGGAGATAAGAGTATCAGGGACTTTCCTGCCTGGGCTGGCTTTGAACTGCAATCTGAGGATCTCGGCCCTTGAGTAGCTAGGATTCAGGAGTGAGCCACTGGTGCCTGGCTTCCATAGTCTTTGCCAATCATACTTGAGATTAATTTCTAGGTGCTCTAGAAAGACCTATCTGTGGTCTTAGTTGATGCAAAGGAAAATTACTTGACAGGGTGAATGTGTATACATGTTATACAGAAAAACTCTTCAGTTGTAATAATATGTGGATTGTTTTGGGTGGTTGGCCAAATCTTTATCTGCCAGTGTTCCTTTCCCCATTTACCTTTTCTTCCTACATTTTTGGTTTTCTTTTTTTTTCTTCTGGTACTTGGGTTTGAACTCAGGGCCTCTCACTTGCTCAGCTGTTGCAGTATCACTGAGTCACATCTCTAGCTTGAGTTTTTGCTGATTAAATAGAGAAGAGGTCTTTTGGTCTTTGTTTCCTGGCATGTCTCAAACTGTGATCCTGTCAGTTTCAGTCTCCTGAGTAACTAGAATTATAGGCCTGAGCCACTGGTACCCATCACAACTGTATTGGCTGCCTTGATCATACCCTAATTGGCTTATGTACCAGCTTATGTCTATTGATTTATCTTTTGAAATCCCTTTAAAATCTTAATACATTTTTGGCAGCATTCAACCAGCTGTATATTGCCAAGATAAATTTTTCTAATGTACTGTGATTTATTAGAATTTTATTTACGTTTTTGCATCTATATCCAACCATGTATTACTGGACTGTAGTTTCTCATTATGCTGCTAGCCTTGTCTGTTTAAATCAGGTTTGCACCAAGTCTTCCTTCTGTATATTACCACCTGAATGTCCCTCCATGAGGGCTTGGTGGCCCCTAATAGTGAAGAATTATTATTTTAGTCAGTGTTTAAATAATCTCTAATGTGCATGTGCTCTTCATGCTATGTTCCATGTACTTAACATACACAGACGTATATCCACCTGAGGCTGAAGAACAAGGCACATTCGAGATGAACTGGTCAGCTTCTCATGGACTATAGCATAAAATTTAGCTGACATATAAAGACAGCTCAGAACAGAGACTTCTACACAGCCTGTGTTCAACATTCTATTATGCTCTTTATGCTCAAAGTTTTCCTGTAGAGCTACTAATGAACAGTCTCAAATGCTTGTTTTGTTTCCTGTAAAAGTTGAATACTACTTAGCTTTTCATTACAGAAAATGTTAAACACACACAAGTCTAGTAACCTTTATATAGTAACCTTTATGTAGCCACCATCATTTAGATGCCTAGAAGAAAACCAGGTATTTTACGCATAATTATTTTAGAACTACAAGATAAGGACTTAAAAGAATAAACACCAGAACAAACAAACAATTCTCAGATACTTTTTTCTGTTGTTGTTGTTGGTTGTGGGGCTTGAACTCTGGGGCTGGACACTGTCCCTCAGCTCTTCAGCTTAAGGCTAGTGCTCTGCCATTTGAGCCACAGTGCCACTTCTGGTTTTCTGAGTGGTTTATTGGAGTCATGGACTTTCTTGCCCTGGCTGGCTTTGAACTGTGATCCTCAGATCTCAGCCTCCTGAGTAGCTAGGATTACAGGTGTGAGCCACTGGTGCTGGGCCCTGGGCTCTTTTTGCTTAAGGGTAGCACTCTACCATTTTGAGCCACAGCTCTACTTCCTAGGTTATTTTTCTTTCTTTATTTGTGCCTTCTTTTATTGTTTTCTTCATCATATTTTCTTTTTTTTTTTTTTTTTGGGTCCGGTCATGGGGCCTGAACTCTGGGCCTGGGTGCTGTCCCTCAGCTCTTTAGCTCAAGGCTAGTGCTCTACCACTTGAACCACAGTGCCACTTCCGGCTTTTTTCTTTTTGCTTATGTGTTGCTGAGGAATCGAACCCAGGGCCTCAGGCATGCAAGGCAAGCGCTCTACCACTGAGCCACCTTCCCAGCCCCTTCTTCATCATATTTTCCAAAAGTGTATCTTTTATTAATGTTGCTATTTCCTTAGTCCCATTTCATAATTATTTCTCTGGCATCTTGAGCTTGATTACCTTAAAACTGATGTAGTCTGGCCCTGGACATAGTCTGGACATAGTTTGGTTCCAGCCCACCAAGGTTTGAAGTGCAGCACTTCAGTCATCATTTCGTCTTCAGTATTGTACAATTTCTATTTGGTTACCTCTTTAACCTATGAGTTGCTTATTAGTAATTCTGGATGTTTGGATTTCAGTTTCCAGGCATAAGGACTTGTGAACTTATTTCATGACATTCTCATATCAATGTGTTGTGGTCAATGGGTGTGGTTGTGAACAATAACCAATTTTTTTCCCTCAGTGGTGCTTGACTTTGAACTCATGGCCTCATATGTGGACTAGTCAAGCACTATATAGTATCCATTTTAGAGGAATGTATTGAAATTCCATTTCTGGCTACTGAATATAAAGCATATATATATATATATATGTATGTATATATATATATATATATATATATATATATGCACATCATGTATATAATGCCCCTGTGTGTATTTACATGATAGGTGGTACTTTTGGGTCTATGATCCACATATGAGAGAAAACATGTGCCTGTTCTCTTTCTGAACCAGGCTTACTTTGCTTAGTATGATATATGCTTACATATACCATCAAGTTGAGTCAGATATACTGTGTGTGAAAACTCCATGGAGTAAACCCATTGAACAATTAAGTTTAATAAGTATGTGTCAGAAAGCTGAAACAAAGTTTAAAGGGTAGGGTACTAGTGGAGAGGGGCTGGTGAATAGAAAAAGGAACAGGGGACATATACAATCAAAATATTAAATGTAGCTGGATGCTGATGGCTCATGCCTAATCCAACCTAATCAGGAGGCTGAGATCTGAGGACTGCAATTGAAAGCCAACCTGGGTAGAAAAGTCCATGAGATTCTTATCTCCAACAAACTACTCAGAAAAAGCTGGAAGTGTCAGTATGGGTCAAGTGATAAGAGTGCTAGCCTTGAGCACAAAGAGGCTCTGGACAGTGCCTAGGCCCTGAATTCAAGCCCCAGGACCAGCAAAAAAAGACAAAAAACCCAAAACTAAATGTACATATTACAAAGGAAGTAGGAAATGTGAAATTAATCTGAGGGCAGGAAGAATGATGGAATAGGTGACTGATCAATAAACATTGGACCCTTAAATGGATATAAGATTGTAACCTCCCCTTTGCAGCTACTTCAAGTTGAAAAAAATGTATTTAAAGGGGTTATTATGTCTTTCCATAGTTTCTTTTGGTTTGTCTCTCCTGGAGTTGGAACTGAGAGCCTTGTACTTGCTAAACTGGTGCTCTGTACCATGTGACCTCCCGCCTTCCAGCCCTCCACAGTTTCTCTTGGGTGTATACTTCTCTGTATCACTATTAGACCATGTTTGTTAAATTCAGATCTTCTCTCTGAATGTTACTTCCCTAAAGCACTTTAATTCTTATAAAACCTCAGCTATTATTCTATCCTTTTAAGTCTGTCTTTTATCCCCCTGGATAATTTCTTAGACATATAGAACTTCGGTATGCAGCTTCTACATGCTAGTTTTATTTCAGTAGTAGCCAATCTATCTCTTGCATTTTAAATTTCATGAATTACATATTTTACTGTTTTTGGGTGCTAAATTTCTTCTTCATAATAGATATTCTTAATTAGATTTCTGAGCATGTTATTTTAATATCTTGTTTTGACTGTTCTATTAACTCTGATTTATTGTGCATTTTGGTTCTTGTTCATCATATTGTCTTTCCTCAGATTCTAGATTGTACTGAGTTGACCTATTTTAGCATGGCATTAAAAAATCATTTGTACTGATTTGGTTCATGAGAGGAAGAATTTAACTTTAATCAGTCCTAAGGATATCGCTGAACTCAGGATTGCCCCTACCTTTTTATTTTAAAATTCTTTCTTAAAGGTATTTATGGCCAGTCAAATAGAAAAGCCCAGTAACTTGATCTGCCTTACAGAACGTGCTTTTCACATGGGATTACTTTGGCATTTTTAATGGGTTTTCTTATATTTAGCCATTAAATGCTGTCAGACAGAGAAGAGAAATATCATAGTGGCTGTATTATCTAGGTGTGTGTAAGTATTCTGTGATGTTCCCACAACGAGGAATTCACCTAATCACACACCTCTCAGAATGTATACCCCTTGGTAAGCGATCATGATTATGCCTAAGAGGAAGCACCTATAAAACAAGCTATCGAAGATGACTAGGAACAAAAATCAGTTAAATGCACAGACAGTTTTAAAGCTTTCTATGTATCTAACATTAAAATCAAAGAAGAAAGACTGAAAAAAATAAAGGCCACTCTCAGAAGTTTAGGAATTAAGTAGGATTAAAGGATGTTTGCTGAGTTTCAGGGGTTTGTTCTTAGAACTACGGAATTTGGAGCAAAAGTGATACCGGTAAGTTATAAGTTAGCTAAAACAAGAGTAGTACGTAAGTCCACAGGGTTTGGCCCTGTTAAAAAGTACTGGCTTAATGATGTTAAGAAAAAAGCCCACAATGCTTGATAAGAAGTGTACTCATTATCTTGCCCATGTAATTGTAACCCCTCTGTACAGTATTTTCACAATTAAAAAAAGAAAAAAAGAAAAAAGCCCAAAGTATTCCACCCCTCTCCCTCAGAGAAACTATAAGAGAAATTACTTAGAATTCCTCATATACAGTATTCCTTATATACTTATTTTTTAAAAGTACCAGCTATATTGATTTGAAAATACACTAAAGTTTTATGTCTAGTTTGCATCAGGTCTACGGCATTTAATCAAGTTCTACTATTTCATGTAATCAATTCCTAACAATTATTGCAGCTTTACTTTTGAGACTATTTCTAAAATTCATAACTCAGAAAGCAGTCCAGAGTCAGAACCCCATTCAGTATGATGAAAATGATGCTTCCTTCAGAAATCAGTAAAGCAGGAAGTGAAAGCATTCATGCTTGAATCTGTTTCATTCCTGGAGGAAAGTAGTGGCACAAAAGCCTTCCAGAGGACTTTAACAATTCGAACAGGTCTGGGAGACAAGTACAGAATGATGACTGCGAAAACCAGTGGGAGGCAGTGTTTAACAGTGGGATTAGCCAGATGTGCCTTTGGCTGTGAGCTTCTGGGCTTGCTCAGAAGGCTCCTCTGGATTCTTTAATGGCGTGTAGTTACCACCTGGAAATGTCCTAATTTTTTTAGCAAGGGACCCCTGTCTTTTCGCATCAGATACCATTAATTAACTGTAAGTCTACCTAGGTCCTAGGCAGGTTCCATCATTGTAGCTGTTTTCTCAAATGTGAAGTTCATCTTCCAAGTTAATCATAAGTGAATCTTCCATTCCGAATACCAAGGAAAAAACTGAATTAGCTGTATTTTACAGTCTACATATTTCTACTTTTTTCTGTCGGTCATGGGGCTTGAACTCTGGGTCTGGGCGCTTTCCCTGCGCTCGTTAGCTCAAGGCGAGCGCTCTACCACTTGAGCCACAGCACCACTTCCGGGTTTTTTTCTCTAGTGGTTTAGTGGAGTTAAGTCTCACAGAGTTTCCTGCCTGAGCTGGCTTTGAACCACGATCCTCAGATCTCAGCCTCCAGAGTAGCTAGGATTACAGGCGTGAGCCACCGGTGCCTGGTATTTCTATATTTCTTATAGAATATCTTAGTAGTCTCTATGCTCTTTTATCTCCAGACCAAACAATATAATTATTGACTTTTTCCTTTTGGGCTATGTAAATCAATACTCTATTAGAAATTAAAAATGAGATAGCATTACAAGAACACATAAGCAGCTGGGTGCCAGTGGCTCACAAAACAAAAGAACATGTACGCATACATTCTGCCGGTCCTGTGTATAATGATTTCATCACATGCCAAATAACTCTGGAAAACTCTACACTCCTGAGAGTAGACATCTTATTATGTAAACAGTCTGACTTTCTGGATCTCTGAAAAAGCTTGGGAGATGCTACCTTTTCCCTTTGGGGGCCTCAGATTGCACTTTGATTTTCACTGAAACTAGCCTAGTTAGACAGGAAACTTATTCATTCTTTGAGCAAAGGAGATGATTTGTATGAAAGTGCACTAGCCTTTAGCAAAACAAAAACAAAACAACAACAACAAAAAACCCTCAGGGACAGAGCATAGGCCCTGAGTTCAAGCCCCAGGATGGCAAACACAAAAGGTATTCTTGTTGGTTTTATGTTTATGCATCTCCACACTTGTTAAAGATGTATTCTAATCAGGTTCACCCTCTCTATCACATTGTCTGCACTCTTCTAAGAAATAGTGCCTCCAACAGGTTTCCCTGTTCCATCTTTATAGCTGCAAATAATCTAAATTATACAGGAAAAATAACTGACAGAAAGCCATGCTTTCTGGGAACAGTTCCTATAGGGTGTATATTCTAATGTGTAAAACATACTTTAAAGCATGCTATCCATTCACGCAAGCACGTATCCTGCATCCTCTCTGGCCTAGGTACTGGACCTTTACCCTATGGAGACTGAGAAGAATGTGACCTTTTCTAGCCTTCCCAGTGTGGGACAATGATAAGCAGGAAGGACATTCATCTGATGTGTCTGTTAATGTGCTGCTAAGGATGTATTTGCTAATGATTTTAATTAGCATATGTGGGAAGAGTCGCAAAAAGGTGATTTTTGCACTGTGGCAAATGAAAGGCTATTCAGAGGGAATAGAATTTTCCGGGCAAGATGGTCTGCAGGTAGTGTTTTAGTGGAGGATTGGGTTAGTAGCTGGAAAAAGAAAGCAGACTGTCAAAGATTTGGTAAAGAAAATTTAGAGAATGGATACTAGCCACAAGGTTTGATGGCCAGTCAGATGTGAAGGTAAGGGAAACTGGAAAAAGCTGCTGTGTTTCTGTTTGAGCTGCTAAGTGGATGGACTGACAGAGGAGATGAGGAGTGTGGTGGTAGGCGGTGGAATTGGAGACCTCTATAGACCCTAAGAAGGGATATGTAGTAGTACCAAAAACAGATCAAGCTGGAAAGGTAACTGGTCTGTTTTAACACATTTACATTTGCTCTTGAATAATGTAAATATGGAATCGATGTCTCCCCCACAGAAAAATAATTTCAATCATGGCTTTTATCAGCCCATTTATATGACATTAGCATACTGACAGGTTTAGCATTTATGTTTGATTAATCTTGTGAACCAAATAGTAACATCCATGTCTTAACTACGGTTAGTTCTCTCCATCTTTCACTAACAAAAACTTAAGATGAGGTACAAATTCTAATTTCAGGACAAAGTTCCATCTTAACAGAAACTAGTCAAAGATGAGACAGCAACACTAGAATGTATCTGAATTGGTAGGAACTAGTAAACCCTGGAGGAATTTGAAAGGCTAATCCAGATTAGCCAGGAATAACCAAGAAACATCCTGATACTTATGCCAATGTGCTAGAAAATTTCAGACTGATAGCAACTGCCTAATGTAAACATTGTTGTTACATTTCTAAGGATTGTTCTTAGTGTATTATCTAATCAAAGCTTCAACCACAATGCTTTCCTAATTATCCATTTTACTATTAGGCCAACATTTTGAAATATTTACTATTTCTTAGGATAGACCACAAAGTCTTTGGAAGCCGCCAGCAATATGGTTGAGTAAATGAAAATTCAAGCAGAAGGATACTATGCACTGAGATAAAGGTTCTGACCTAGGGCAAAGTCTTTCTGCACTTCATGATACAGCACTACCTCAAAGTCTTAAGCTTTCCTTTCTATTTTATCAGTATCTTATGCTAGTAAAAGAATTGGTAATTTGATTAACTATAAAGGAGTCACTGACCCAAGAGGCTACTTTAGACCAAAAACAGAAACGGTGATGGCTTGAGATCCAAGCCAACCTGGGCAGAAAAATTAATGAGGCTCCATCTTCAATTTACCAGCAAAATTAACTCAAATGTTAAAGTGAGTTGTGAGTGAAAAAGCTAAGCAAGAGTACGAGGCCTGGGTCTGGGAATGTGGCTTAGCAGTAGAGTGCTTGCCTAGCATGCATGAAGCCCTGGGTTCCATCCCTCAGCACCACATAAACAGAAAAGGCCAGAAGTGGTGCTGTGGCTCAAGTGGTAGAGTGCTAGCCTTGAGCAAAAGAAGTTCAGGGACAGTGCCTCAGGACGTGAGTGGGGGGTGGGAGGGAGGAAGAATGCGAGGCCCTCCCTAAGTGTTAACTGTTAGTACTAGCACAGAAGAACTCCACAGTACCTAATGTAAAGAGTTAACCAAATTATTACATTATAAGTTAAACACATGCATAGCTATTTTGTAAGCTAAGACATAGTTCGTTCTTTTTTTCCTAGAATACAAACTGTAGGAAAACCTGGAACTTTGGCATAGTTTGACCCTATTAAAATGTAAATGGAAGCACAAAACTTGGCATATGTACACATTAGAAATAACATGGAGTTGTCATAAGCTGAAAGAGAGGACGTTTTCCATTTTGTCTTCCATAGCTATTCAGTAAGAACAGTGTTTAAATTTTATAATGAAGAAGTAAATACATACTCATCATGAACAATAGTGGGGCCATCCCGTGTTAAGGCCTCTTCCTTGATGACATTGATCAGTTCAAAGGTACTGCTTATGGGAGCATCTGGGTTAGGCCATTTGGGGCACTGAAAGTGTCGAACTTCTAGGACATAGTCATCCTGTAAGTAACATAACAGGAGTCACATTGATTATCTGTCCTCTATTTCATAGGTCTAATCAAAGGACTACAAAGTGTTCCTCAGATAGCATATATTGCAGAATTCTGAATAACGTCAGGTTAACACAAGTGCAGGTGTTGACAAGAAAAATACAAAGATCTGCCTGACATAGAATATGAGCAGGCTGTGTGAGTTAAACAGTAGAAGCTCATGTTGTTCAGCCCCCAAATTCAACTGTAAAACAGTTGGGTATTGGTGGCTCATGTGTATAATCTCGCTATTTAGGAGGCTGACATCTGGAGCATTGAGGTTCAAGGCCAGTTCAGGAAGAAATGTTCACTAGTCTCCATCTCCAGCAACAAAGCCAGTCTGGGAGCATGGCTCCAGTGGTAAAGGCAGCCTAGCAAGCTAAGGAAGAGGGTACTAGGCTATTATCACTTAAACCACTTAGATAAGAAGGCCTCTCTCACACTTCAGAAAAGAAGGTAGTCTACTCCCATTTCCTTCAAGGAGAGCAAGAAATATTTTTCCCTCTTTTTTTCTTTTTCCCTCCATCCTGTTATACTAGAAGCAAGCGATAATATACTAAATATTGGTTAGTTAAAAAAAAAAACCCAACTTACTATTATCTCTGCAACACATTTTGCAAGACTCACATTTCTGATGGCAAAACCCCCCCAAAAACTGAGCTTTATTATATTGTTTTTAAAATTAGGTCAACAGACCTATTTGTATGCATGTCCAATCAGAGGAACTGTTACATTTCATTTAGCCAGCTGGAAAGGGCAAATATTTGAAGGAAGAAAAAAGGGAAAGGTACATATTTTAAATTAGGTCTTACGCAAACACCTGGGCCTGTCTTGAGGGTGGCAAATTACTTCATTATTACTTAAAAGGATCATCCAGGGCCTACATCTGGCTATTACAGGGGACCTGGGGTTTAGGTTACCTGTGTAGCTTCAAGGATAAAGTCATGGATGATAATTTGTTCTTCATTAGAGAGGCACAGTCTGTCTTTGCTGATAAGAGTGACAGTAAAGGCCTCACAGTTCATGGATTCTTCTCGGCTTGGCCAGTACACAAACTCATCTTCTGCCTTTGGGAATCAATGAGGAAAAAAAAATATTTTGCTGTACTACTCAACATTTATTTTTGAATTTTCTTGCAGAGTAAATCCTTGCCCTTTCCCACACCTCTCAAATCATCTTATAAGCTGAATTCACAGTACTGTATTTTCATCTAGTCTTGATGGTTATTGTACTTTTATCTCAAAATGCATCCTGATAATAACCATTTCCTAGCACCTCTCACCTATTACTGTAACAATTCAAAACACCCCCTCCATAGGGGATGTATTTTTCCCAGATGACAAGTGTTCTGAATCATAATTGGCACAGCAAGAACAGAGATTGGATCTAGGTCAATTAATTTTATTATTTCACAGTTGCTTAAGCAACTAAAACATGCTAATTGTTATTTCCTATGGGTAATATCAGTAACAAATACACACGTGAATAGCTTTTTAAACAGCTTCATAAACATTATCTGTTAATTTTTACATTATTAAGATAAAGGGCATTTTACAGAAAAATTTTATGTATAAAGTACAAAGCACAATGTTACATAATGCAGAGATAATAAGGTTATTTTAGCCAAGCAAATGAACATATGCATCATTTTAAACTTTTTTTGTGGCAAGAGAAATTAAAACAGCATAAATCCCAAGTGTGGTACAGTTTTATCACCTAGATTCCTTGTGTTGGGTATGAGCTCTCTAGACTGGTCATTTGTCATACCTGCTGCTTCATATCCTCTGATCTGTAACTCCCCATTTCTGCCCCAACCCTAAACTACTGTTTTGTTCTCTGTATATTAGAATTTTTTTGGGGGGGGGTCCGGTTGTGGGGTCTGAACTCTGGGCCTGGGCGCTGTCCCTCAGCTCTTCAGCTCAAGGCTAGCGCTACCACAGCACCACTTCCGGCTTTTTTCTTTTTGCTTATGTGGTGCTGAGGAATCGAACCCAGGGCCTCATGCATGCAAGGCAAGCTCTCTACCACTGAGCCACCTTCCCAGCCCCTAGAATTTTTTTTAATGGGTAAGATCATGCAATATTTTCTTTTAGGTCAGACTTGTAAAGTCACATGGTATAAAGAAAGTATACCAATGTGCATATTCATCATGGTTTCTTTATCTGGTTGTTGACTGACAGTTGTTTCCAGGTTCTACTGTGCAGAATTCATAGGAATGAAGATTATCTTTATAAGGTAGCAATTTCCTTTTCTTTGGTTATATGCTCAGAAGAGATTGCTGAATTTATATGGTGGCTCTATTTTTCATTTCTTTAAAGACTTCCATACCGGTTTTTGATAACGTGCCATTCCACATGCTCATCAACAGTATGAAAGCATTCAGTTGCTTCTGACTTGCCTTTCCTTGATGATGGAAAACACTGAGGACTACTCTATGACTTGCTGGTGGGTCTTTGAACTGGGATTACTCATTTTTCTACTGTCAACTTGTACAAGCTCTTTATAAATTTTGAGTGTTAGGACAAAGGATAAAACCCCTTGTTTAGAGACTAACATATATACTCAGAGACCTTCATAAATTCACTAAAATCACACTGAGAATAATAGTAAGGACAGAACACCTTGGAAAGAAGTTGTGCATATAAATAAGCACGTTGGCTTTATGTACAAGGCATTCTTTAAAACTGTCAGTGATAGATTTCAAAAGGGGAGAACATAGTCTTTCAGCTCTAATATTCAGGCTTGGTACTTCTCGAGAACTGTTTCACAGGTTAGAGTTTGTGTAAAATGTGATTGATAGTACGCCCCTCCCCACCTTTCTAATTAGCTCAAATGACAAGCTAGTTTGCACATATTATGAGGATTTCTATGGACATTTTCAGGAAAATCCTAGATACTATCATTGACTTTAGAAATAATTCTGAGTAATGTTCAAAACAAAGAAGGCTTTGTTTAATCTTACATTGTTGAATTAGAAATGAGCCAACAAGTCCAATAAGACTTATCACCCTTTCAAGTTTCAATAGTTTATTGCCAAGTACATTTTTATTTTTAAAGCTCAGCATAAGGGGAAACAGATTAGCAATTGGGTTTAGTCTATACAGAAGTCTGTAACTGTTTTAACAGGGCATCAAAACTATGCCCAGGTTAGCATAGGATTAGGATCACATGTGATCCTAGATAAATTAGTATTTTTGTGGCTTAAATTTCGATGTTTGAAAGTGGGAATTAAACTATGTACCTCAGAAAATATATGGATAGTAAATTAAATACTAAAGAGATTTTAATTACAGTAGAAAAAACACAGAAAAAAGTTTAAATACAGAAACTGTGATCAGGAATCATTCATTGTGGAAGAAAATGAAATACTGCTTTTTAATTCAGAAGGCATTCTGTGGTTGTTTGCTGATACATATACTTCCAGATGAAAGGTTATCTAGACTGTGATGAGAATGTTTCCTGAGTTAGGACCATGCTTTTAGGCTACTTAGAAAATTATATATAGTAGTAAAAGACTAGAGCAAATCTAGGTATTACCCATTTTAGGAAAAAAACTGCAAGGATTCAAAGGGTGAGTACTGCAGCTAAGAGAGCAGACACACACGAGTATAGACTATTACCAACAGAAACCTCAGAGACTCTTCTACGGTTATTCCTGTTCTATCCTGTATCTGTAGAATGTGTATCCCATTACTGGGTCCAGGCACCCTGTAACCTGTCTTACAAATGAGTCTAGGCAGATGCTTTACCATGATTGTCCTTGGTGGATTGACAATACCAAATACTGACTCAATACTCCCAACAAATGAATGTTTGAAAAACCTGAAATGCCTCCCATTTCCACATGCCAAGCAGAACGGACCCCTGTTGCCAGCTAATTTGAAAATTTACACTCCAGCTTTGAGCTTAAGATTCTCAAATTTGTTGCCATTCCATCATACAGAAGCAGCCTTGGTATTCTGAAGCTGGAGCAAAAATGAGACAAAGTGAAGAAGTTCCTACTGACTGGGCACACAGTCAAAGGCATGTCATCCAGACTATGGGTTCAATCACATGCTGTTCCTTCTTGATTAAAAAACTCATTAATCTGACACTCAAGGAGCCAGATCCTCATTGTTTTTGTTTTTATCTTGTGGGCTCACATGTCCACATATTAACGTTTCAAAACTGAGCGAATTCAGAATTTATTTATTCATGAAGTCTAAATTTGCTCACTGGTCTTCTAAATACTTTTGAGACTTTAATAGAATAAAAAAGGAGGGGAAGAGAAATATCTATTAAAGCAAGGAAAGGGCAAAGATATAATGGCTTGGTCAAAGCCTTAAGAGTGACCTACAGGTTGGGCCCCAAATTGCCCCTCCTAATTACTCCCCTGCAATGGCTCTTACTATAGAATGTGATAAAATAACAACACACTTTTAGTACAAGAGATGACAAGCATGGAATTTGGAGACTGATAACTCAGGTTTAAGTCCTGGCTCCAATTATTGGTCTATGCTCCTGGACATAAGTTAGTCGGCTCAGTTTTCTCATCTATTACATGAAATTCTAACCACCTCTTGGCCACAAACTGTTCTGAGAATATGTAGAGAGGAAGAACACTGACATATTTTGTAGATGTTGTAAGTCTATCACAAAAAAGGGGGGAGGGGCACACCGGTGGCTTACGCCTGTAATCTTAGCTACTCAGGAGGCTGAGATCTGAGGATCACGGTTCCAAGCCAGCTTGAGCAAGAAACTCCGTGAGACTCTTATCTCCAAGAGACCACTGGAAAACTGAAAGTGGCTCTGTGGCTCAAGCAGTAGAAAGCTAGCCTTGAGCTGGAGAGCGCAGGAACAGCGCCCAAGCCCAGAGTTTTAAGTCCCATGACTGACCAAAACAAACAAAACTATCACAAGTGACCTACAGCAGGCAAGAAGTCAGTCTACAAATTAGTTTTTTTTTGTTATTGAGGTTATTTAAGGGATCGTTCTTGAAGCATTCTAGCACCTAGCCACACAGGGTAATATCAGAGAATTAAGGATAATAGTATGATTCTATGAAGTGACTGAAGTTCTGAGTACCCTCCCTAGCACAGACACAATAGTATTACTGTCCTGTATATCTGGAGCCTCATGGGCTTGTCACTATCTAGCAGATGTGCTTTACTTACCAAGCTCTGGTTGTCTGGCAGCATGACGATGATCTGTGCATTATGATCCCAAATCATTCGCCAGAAATCTTTTGTAGTATGTGGCAGAGGATGCTGGGTTATAATAAATTCATTGCTTCTGTAATAGCCCTTCAGTTAGAAAGAGAGAAACATTAGTGATTATAAGCTTTTTGTTCTAACTTGGTGGTAGCAGAATAGATTCATGAAACCAGACAAGCATTGCTTTGGTGACTTAAAATATTCGAGAAAGGCATTTAGTACATTTGGCTAATTTTTAGAGGTATTTCTTAACATTATGCAAACAATTTTCTCTCCACATGCAATTCACTTCCAGTTACCCCTGCTGTTTTTACTTAGTAATTTCAACATTTATTCAAATGCTAGATGGGTAAAAGTAACAAAAAAATAATTCCTTAAGAAGCATTTTGCTTTATGTAGGCATTTTTGTACTCCTACTGTTCGGGTATCTTTTGTTACAAATTCTAAGATATAGAAATCTCTAATTTTTTTGGTATTTTACACATTGAGAAATTATAAAAAAAAAGAGAGAGAGAGAAATATCCACAGAGGTGGTATCTGTGCTTTAACACCCTTCAGTTTAATTGACTTAATTTATGATTAATTGTTGACTCTCACCATGATATAAGAAGCATTAATGTAATCTGTTCCTTTCATTCCAGGCAATGGGGCAAGACCCACTCGAGCACGCTCAGCTATCACATGGAAAAATCAGTAACACAGCATTAGTCTTATGATACAGTAAACAACAGCTCCGCCTGAGAATAACACATTCTTCTTCGTGGGAGTACCATATTTCTCTATCTCCTCTGAAATTTACTTACATGGCTCAGCAAAGGGAGAGGAAGAATTTAAACACAATTTTGGTGTACAGACCCAGTAGACCTCTAAGGTATATCTTATATAAACATGTCAGATGGTATGTGATAACTTTTTACTTTAGTTTATAGTCCTAGAGTTCCTTAGCTTTTGTCCCTGCAAACTTATAAATGTCTTTGCCCCATGAAGGGCCGTTCTCAGAGAAAAATCTCTCTGATGATTACTCATATATGTATCTACAGTATACATACAAAGCGTCCTGATTTAATGCAAGCGTAAGTCCCAATCAATTTTGTCTGGATCTCAATATCCAGGATAATTGAATGCTGCAACTCTAGTTGTACAGATTAATCTAGGATTTGATAAGTGGTAAGAGCTTTATTACTATCATCATAAAATGAAAGATGGCAGAAGTAATCAAATTCTATATATATTTTTCTGATCCTGGGGTTTGAACTCAAGGCTTGGGCACTGTCCCGGAACTTCTTTGTGTTCAAGGCAAGCCCTCTACCATGTGAGCCACAGTGCCACTTCTGACTTTTTCTGAGTAGTTTACTGGAGATAAGTCTCATGGACTTTAGTGCCTGGGCTGGCTTCAAATCGTGATCCTTATATCTCAGCCTTCTGAGTACAGGATTACAGGGGTGAGCCACTGGTGCCCAGCTTGAATTCTTATATTTCAAGGGGAACCTAAACTAGATTTCTTGTCAGATATATGGACTAACTCCAAAAGTCCACCTATCATTCACCTACCCAAGAGAAATAATTGACAGGAGGGTTTGGGATGGGGGGAGAATGATGAAAGAGGTAATAGCCATCAAGATGCACTGTACTTATAAACTGGTATGTTGTATGGTAACCCCTTGAAATAACTACTTAAAGATAATTTTTTTTAAACCCTCTAACCCAAGTCAAACTGATTTTAAGGTCTTACATGGCACAACTGAAGAGTTTCTGTTCTTTTCTTTGTTGCACTCTTTCTGAGCACTGAAGCACTCCACATATTTTGCATTACATTGAGTGACCAGCTAAAAGAAAAGTAATATTTTAGTCTTCATTCAAGGGTATAATTCATATACCTGCTTGATTATTTAGAAAAATACCAATAATCAGATTACTAAGAAGGACATTTTTTTTTTGTGCCTCAGAATACTCTCAATGCTTCAGTATAGTGGAACCTTGTCTCATTTCTGGAACCTGGGTACTGTGTGGACTTCTGTGAACATGATATCACTACTGTTTTGATTTTTGTCCTTAGTGGCACACAAAACTTAAGTAACTCATCAAGAGCTAATTACATTGCTTATAGATGAAGAATTTAGTAGGTTCTTAGTACACTTCTGTTGAAATAAGAATTTTTAAAGGTCATTATAAATAGTCCAGTAGGGTGGTCTTATTTTGTTCCTTGGCAATCATTGGTCCATCTGCTTTCCTAAGTGTACATGGGGAAGAAGGGGTATCTATTTACAAGCAACATATGGGAAGTTTGCTTTTCCCAGTGTGTGAACTCCTGCCATTGGGTGCTAGAGGCAAGTATCATCTCCAAGTGTCTGACTTTTCCCCTTTCTTCTATTTGAGTTCTAAAATGAATAATGACTGTAAAAAAGCCAGATACCTGGTTTCCAGCTGAATATACACTGGATTGTTTGATGAATTAAGAAAATACGTTTAGAACCAGAAGAGTTTCAGATTCTTTGGGATTTTGAAATATTTGCATACATATGAGGTGTCTTGGGATGGGAATCAAGTCTCAACATCATATTCACATAGCCTGAAAGTAGTAATTCTAGTGTCTGAAGCAGTGTGGAGCTTTGTGGCATCAAACTGCCACTCAACAAAATTTGGACTGAGGAATGTTTTAGATTTTTAAGTTAAGGAAGCTCTCATTAGTCATGCTCAGTTTTTTTGCTTTGCACAGTTGTTCGATAGGTAAACAATTGCTCATTTTGTGTTCAAATGGAAAAGAATGAGATGAGCCTGTGCTCATTTCTTATAATAGAGCTTTCCAGAATCTTTAACTACAGAAAGGTAAAAGAAAGTAAAAAAAAAAAAATTCTCATTTAAAAAATTTAAAGTGACGTACTGTGTCCTTACTATTAATCCCTAGAAGTGATTTTTATAGCATTAAGGATGTTAACAGGAACTAGAAATTTAAAATTACTCTTATGACCAAACTCAATGGAGTCTATTTTTTAGTTCTTATCATAGGATCCAATTTGCCTGGCAACGATCCAGATGAAGGTTTCAGAGGCTACTGAAAGATTTATCAGGAGAAATGAAGCTATAGAGATTCATCCCAGCCTTCCCATCTTAACACGAAGATAAAGAATTAACTTTACATAAGGAACAAAATGCAGGAAAATAAGAATTGAAAAGATAATTCAAGACTAACAAATAACAAACCATTAAATGATTGGGAAAGATAGGCAGCATATCAAAGTTACAATTAATTCCTTGAGCTTTTCTCATCTTAATTAAAGTCTTAACATCTAACTGTGTTTAAATGTTACACTCCCATTGAAGAAAAAGAACAATTATTGTAGAAACACAACTTTTCTGTTATTATTTAGTAACTCATTTTTAAAACTTGTCTCCTGGAATAGATTTTCAACAGGCATATTTTAAGGACAATATGTTAAATAACTTTTTTTTTTTTTTGCTAGCACTGGAGTTTGAACTCAAGGCCTTACACTCAGCTTGTTTGCTTGGATGACCCTCTACCACTTGAGCCATCAAGTTCAAGTAACAATCTTTTCTTTCTGACTAGAATATAAACATAGTTTCATGTTATTGTGACCAGAGGATGATGCTTATGGTCAGATAAAGTCATAAACTGCTCACAAGAAAATATGGAACAGGACTACATTTACTTGAATACAAATGATACTTACATGGATCAGAACTTGACTTCACATTACAGTTAAAGAGTACAAAGAGGACCTGACCTTCAATTCTTTTCTACTTCCCTGCTTTAAAGATATTATTATGCAAAGCTCTACCTTAAATTGTTTTTCCAGCCGAGTCTTTCCTCCCACTCCTGGTATGAGGATACTGTTAACATAGCTATGTAGCTGATTTGAAGATACTTCAGTCTCCTTTCCAAGAATGGCTTCCAACAAGGCATCGTGGATGAAAATGTACTGCTCCTACAATGTGCAATATATGATGATCACCAAGGAAACCTGTTAATTCTGCCTCAAATAGGGACCTGTCAGTGAGTTCCTGCAAGCATTTGGAGCTAGATGGTCTGTTTCAATACTCACTCATCATAATTTATTTTAGGGCAGATATTGTTAACAGCTCTTTGCTCTACACTGTGCCTGGAGGGTCTATACGGCCAGCAGTCCACAAATGTGTCTTCAATGAAGGCCTTAGGAACCATCTTGTCCTAGATGTTGTATCAGACCCAACAATGTATTTAACTCCCAATAGTTTGTGACACAGTTCTCAGTACAATACAGCTGTAACTCAATCTTAAGTGCTTTTATAGTGATTTACAATTCTGAATGTTCAGATCCACCCAGAAATAGAAAACAGATCCAAATAGTAGGATATCTTCTACAACCCTCTACATTCCTTCATGTCCCAACAGAATGAATCTGTGTTTTCAGTGTCATTCAACTTTCAGTTGAAAGGGTGCTGGCAGCCCCTCCTTACCTCAGTCTGGACGAGGTAGTTACGCTGAGTCCTGATATGCTTCAGGAATCCCAGGACATTAACTGTGCTTTTGTCTTTTATCTGTTGCAGCATGCTGTCTATCACAATATAGGTGCCTGTCCTGCCCACACCAGCGCTGTTAAGAAAGGAAGGCAACTCAGTACGTTAAGTATCCAGTGAACTTGCAAATAACCTTGTCTAACCTAGTATAAATGACATAGGACATTCATGTAGACAGTGGCTACAAACTGCATTGAGAGCACTTGCCACCTTGCAAGTCATGATAAGGAGCACGTTATACTGTAGGAATTGCAAGACAAACAATGTATATTACTTTCTTGGCCTACCCTGCAAAGAGGTGTGAAGCTTGGGGATGCACAGCTGCAGTCACTGCCATAGCAGAAGCCAGCTGCTGAGGCACCGGCAGGCAGCTTCTCCTGCTGTGTGCGCTCACAGTGACTCTGTGAGCACTCATCCTGTGAATGAGCCCCTTTCCTGTACAACTGCCTCAGTTGGCTTTGGTTGCCTGCATTGACGAAGCTGACCAGTGAGCAGTATTAGCAGGTTCCTACTTAAAAAGGGATATTTGCCTTTAGTAATATCAAGGAAAAATAGCCTGAGACTGTGACCTGTAGAAAATTTGGCTTAATCATATTTCTTGTTATTTTGGAAAATACTCAGCAAGATTTGGATTCTTTAGTACTCAGTCACAATCTTCTTTTGGTCAAATGCCCCAGAAACTTTCCTGTCTGGCACAATACCTAGGCTGTTTGATAGACTTCTCTCCACTTTACTGATTCCTAAATGGATTAGCATAAAAGCAGAGTTTTCCTCGGAATATGGATGTGTTCCAGCTTCTAAAAGGGACTTTTTTGGGGGGTAAGAGCATATTGTAAGAATAGCCCAAAGAAATGCTTAGAAAATACCATGTAGATGGGCGCCAGGGGCTCATGTCTAATAATCCTAGCTGCTCAGGTGGGTGAGAGATCTGAGAACCATGGTACCAAGTTAGCCTGAGGAGACAAACCATGAAACTCCTATCTTCAAACAGCAAAAAACTGGAAATAGTGGTTTGTGGCTTAAGTGGTAGAGTAGCACCAGTCATGAGTGAAAAACCCTAGCAAGCATGCTGGTACAGAAACAGCAACAAAAACTCAGCAGGAAAGATGCCGTGCAGGTGTGTAACATCCATCACAGAATTAAGTAATATCCATTTGAGTACTAAATCAGGAAAAAAGCCACAAATGCTAGTAAAGAAATATATGAAAAGTTTTAGATACTTAAAAATGCCGCTACTACGCTTTGGGAAGTATAGATTTTTACTTAGCCTGCTACTTTCCCTATCAACATTGGTCTTATATGAGAAAATGACTTTATGAAAACTAGAGGTTTAAATTCAATAGAAAAAACAAACAGTAGAGGTTTGTCTACTTGAGCAGATATTTAGGTTTGTGCTGATTTAGTCATCTTCACTTTCAGATAAGGACTTGGGCTCTAAGTCAAAGGAAACAGAATAGCTATGGTTCCAAGTTCACAAGGCACAAGTACCCTGCTCAGCCAACTTCAGGAGTCAAATAGGAGGCTGAAGAAAGAGATGCCAACATACCTGCAGTGCACCAGCACGGGGCCCATGTCTGGTGTGCGGGCTGCCGAAGATCTCCTCACGAAGGTCAGGACCGGGAGGGCATACTCAGGAACCCCCATGTCAGGCCACTGTGTGTAGTGATACTGGATCACTATCCTTTCATTCTGACGGCCCTTGGGGTTTCCCTTCTGACCCTAGAAGAGAGGTGTAAAAAGATGCCACGAATCTGAGAGTGAATATTCTGGACAAAAGGACTTCAAGTGTGCCTGGAAATGAGGCTTCTGATTTCATTTTCCCAATTATTTCTGAGCTACGTCACTTACTCAATTTGGTCTAACTTCCTTGTTACTAAACAGAGATATCTAGCTAGATGTGGACCACCCATCTCTTAGAGAAGATGGTCATACCAGGAGTGAACATTTAACAGCAGGCATTTGGACTCAGAATATCTTACCTACAAGGCTCTGTGTCCTGACTTGTTGCCCCTTTCTGTGCTTTGCATTCATTTCCCCGTGGACCATCATTCCTGGCCCTTCTCTACCGTCTGGAAGCAGAGATACGGGCTAGGTACTGCTGTGTATTCTTTTCCAGGAGGTTAGGAGAGGGCTCTAAATGTGAAACAAGTCACCAGCCTCTGGACTTTTTCAAAGAAGTTTTCCTCTAACGGACTGAACTTTGACATGTTAATTCAGGGCCAATAATGATAATGGGGCTTACAGGACACCTGGCACTGTGCTACCAAGGCCCAAGGCTATTTTCTTGCTATCGTATCCAGAACCCCTTAAGATCCTACTTATATCTTTCGCTGACAAGTTGTTTCTACAAGAAGTGTGAGTTAAATTCCTGAAGAATTCCGATGAGTCATAATAGCTTTATACTAACTCTTGATTTGCTCTATGATATAAACACAGGGATGGTGCTACTGATTTTCTTCAGCTATTTGTAGAATTCTATATGATTTGTGATTTATGGGTCAAGGGGACTACTGTTTTAACACATTTCCAAAGATCTCTAAGATGGCCAAAAAAAGTCTTTATTTTCTGCAAACAATTGTCCTATATATGAGAATATAGCTCCGTATTTTCTTTCTGAGCATTTATATCTATAGTTGATGATCTATGAATCTGGTCATCACAGTAGATTTTGAAAAATAAAAACACTGAGATAACTTGAAAACAGCATGTGTGATTCTCTGAATATTAATAGTTCCACAGGGGGGAAAAACATTTTTATAGTTGACATTAGAAAACACTAATCAGAAAAATCTTAACTCCAATATTGTGTTCATTGCTCATTTCTAAAAGAGGATACATATTCTGTAGCATCCATTTTTTATTCTTATCAACAGCATAACCTGGTTTTCTTTGTGTATGTATCCAGTATCAGGCTTTGTACTCACACACTTGCTCAGCTTTTATGCTCAAGGCTTGCATTCTACTGCTTGATCCATGCCTTCATCAGACATTTTTCTGGTTAGTCTCCTGAACTTGTTTGCCTGGGTTCGTTTCAAACCACAATTCTTAGGAGTCAACCTTCCAAGTAGCTAGAATTTTTTAAAAATGGTTTTAAGTGTGAACCAACTAAGTTAGTGCCTGGCAAAAACTTGGATTTGTATATAAGTATAGTTCAGGACTAGTATTTCTTGGGAAACCAACAAATACATGACATTTTTGCCAAAAGAGGATGCGTTTTTATCAAAACAACTTATTGGCCTATATTGTACACTGATTTTTCACACAGGTACACAGATGCTTTGATGGCCTGCCCAGTCCCTGATACCTTTTTCACTTTCGTGTTTCTGACTGAAAAACGACGAACAGTGTAGCAGGCATGTACTTTTGTGCTCTTCAGTGTGACAATAATGTTTCCATACTCTTCGCTGTTCTCTGTTGGCCAATACTGATCACATTTCCGCTGAAAAAAGACAAAAGTTACAAATGACAATGCCAGACACAGGTAAGTCTGCATAGGCTGAACTACTTAAAGGCAGAAGTAACCTCTGAAGAATTGATGCACTGGGATAACTTGGGGCAAGAGAAAGTGTATGTATCACGTGGAACACAGGCCTGGATTTATGGAAGAGACCAGAGAATGTGTTACAGTTTGGGTCATCACAGAAAGAGAGTCAGAATGAAGCAGTAGTTATTTTTGAGTAATGAACTTGAAACATTAGCCTTCACTCCAGCCTAAATTAGCACCACAGACTCATTATCCAGTATCTTCTACAACACTTACGGTGTTTCTCAAATGTGGTCTGAAAGTCAGGGTGTCTAAGCAGTCTTTCCTGTAGTGTCCTCACTCCCTCCTAAAATCTTCCAACTTCCTTGTTTTTTGGCTCTTGCTGTCCCCTGTTCAAGTCTCTCCTTAGATATTAGCTATTGTAATACCCTCTGGACTAGAGCATGCTGTTCATGGAGTTCACATTTGTAATGCCTTAGTTCTTTTTCCACCAGTCCACTCTCAGAACTACAGTGGTGAGAACACGTTTTCACTTCTCTAAATTCCTGTTCTACTATAGGCATTCTACAAATACTTTGTTAATTAAGATAATAAAGCAAGGTACTCTTACTCTTCCTTTCTCCACAAGATTTGTAATCATGACAATGATTCCGGTATTTTGCTCCCAAATCATCCTCCAGAAGTCTTCAAATGTCGACTTTAAAGGTCCCTGCGTGGCAATGTAGGATTTCGCTTTGTTGTAACCCTTCAAAGGTGACAGAGTACAAAGTGAAATGAAAGCAGTATCACACAAGACCAGTTAATAATTCAAGCACCTTCCACAGTGAATAGGCTGAGCTTTCCATGAGACCTCAGCACAGTTTTAAAATACATGCAGCAATCTCTGCTGTATTCTTCAGTTTCAGAAATGGGTTAGGGTTATAAAAACATGTCTGACTTACATCGACATAGTTTGCATTAATGTAGTCGCTGTGCTTAGAGTCTTTTCCTGGTAAAGGTCTTAACTTCACCCTACTGTGATCATCTATAAAAGATAAAAAGGCAAAACAAAATGCAGAATTTTTTAAAAAGCAGCATTTTAAACATTAACCCCATGTAATCTCCCAGAATGAATACACTGAGAAGCCTCTGAGCAACTGCTAAATACATAGAGCATTCGAAACCATAGAGAAAGCACAGGGCCATTTATAGCCACTCCAGAGTGCCTAAGAAATGCAGTTTTTTATGCTGAAAGCAAGTTCAAAGGCTTTTGATTACCCATGTCCCATCCCCCATTAATAGGTCTAAAAATGCGATTGTGCAGAACATCTATTTTCAGAAGATTCCAACACTAAATTCAGATGAATTCCCTGTTATTGTCACAGAACCCAAGGACTTAAACCTGGGATCCTTCAAGAGGAATCTCATTGTGCATCAGCTACAGTCAGATTTGAAGATGGTTTCTTACCATAGCAAAAGAAATAAAAGGAAGCTGAGAACTTTTTCCTAGCTAGGATGGATAGAAGATTAAAAAATCACAGACAGGGCTGGGAAGGTGGCTCAGTGGTAGAGCGCTTGCCTTGCATACATGAGGCCCTGGGTTTGATTCCTCAGCACCACATAAGCAAAAAGAAAAAAGCCAGAAGTGGCGCTGTGGCTCAAGTGGTAGAGCGCCCAGGCCCAGAGTTCAGGCCCCATGACTAGACCTCTCCCCAAAAATCACAGACAAATGATCAATAAACACTAATCATAACAGAACTGCACATTTAAAGTAATAGGATAGCACTTTACACTATGAGGGCTATTATGACCCCCCCCACCACACCCCACACCCCAACCTTTCCCAAATTAGCTGGTGCTGGTGGGAATGTGAAGATACTGGACCTCTCATATACTGCTGGTGGGAATCTCAAGTGGAACAGGCACTTCGGTAATTCCTCAGATGTTAGACTTACCATACAACTTAGCAATTCTATTCACATACATATCCAAGGAAGCTAAAATATGCGCTTGAATAAAGCCTTATATATGGAATTAATAAAATGTGCCATAGCCAAACAATGGAGTACTATTCAACTATAAAAAGGAATGGAATACTGATACGAACTTGGGAAACATTATGTTAAGTTAAAGAAGCCAGGCACAAAAAGTTACATGAGATACTATTTACATGACAGGGATAGGATATGCAAATCTCCAGAGATAAGAAGGAGGTATGAGTGCCAGCTAACACCTAAGGGGTTTATTGAGATGTTAAAAATGTTTGAGTGTGGTTATGACTCTGCACTCTGAACACACTAAAACCCACTGAATCGTGTGTTGACTTTAAATGGGTACTTTACATGTGGTGTGAATTACATTTCACTGTGAATTACATTTCACTAAGGCTTTCTTAAAATTTTTCCATACTGTTCAGATTTTAAGTGGTCCAATTTAAACCCACTCTATATAATGTGGTCTTAACCAAAGTATGTGTTCACCATAAAATCGCTATGTCTGCCTTTCATCCAAGAGCATACACCTTGTGATGGTGAATTGGTGAGGGTCAACTGGAGTTGCTTACAAAATGTTTAGGCTCACGGTAATAGTAAAACACATCTCTGGGTATGTGGTTGATAACTTTTCTGACATTAATTAGATGGCTTTCTGTGATCAAATTAAGAAGAGGATGAGAAAAGACATTGCTCTGCTTCCGCGGAATGAATGGGTTAATTCGTGATATGATGTCATTACTGAGAGATGGTGAAAAGTAGGAGGTGGGCCTAGTTCTAGGGGACACAGTAGGTCTGATGGAGGCAAGTGCCCTTGAGATACAGATTTATCTTGCCCTGGCTCTTCCTGAATTCCCATCTGCCTTGTAAAGGAGCTCCCTACGTATGGCATACTTTTGCCACTATGATTGGTTTCCCACTGACATGGTACCAAGTAACCAAGTAACCCTCCCAAACAGCTCCTTTCTTTAGGTTGTTTAACCAGGTACTGTGGTCACAGCTATGGAAAAGTAACACCTGCCTGCTAAGCATCCCGATCCATATTGACATATTTCCATATCTGAAACTTTTCAACATCATGTCATGTTCAATAATTTTGTACTTTGATATTTCAGGTTAAGAATGCCCAACCTACATTATTAGCCACTCACCTAAGTTCTCCGTGTCTACGGACCTGACCTGCCAGTCACAAATGTAGTCTGTACGAGGATATTTCTTCAGGCCCCATGTGTAGCATACCTCACTGCCTGATGTGCTCTAACCTCTAGGATGCTCCTGAGCCTGAAAATACACTGGGTAAAGCTAAATGTATGGACCAAAAGGACAGGAGGTTCATCCCTTAAGGAAAGCCTAATTAGGCAGCCTTAGAAATTCAGCTTACTGAACTTACTTCCCTGCGCTTGTTATTAGAACCCTCTATCCTCATTGGTTACAATGCCAGTGATACTTATATTCTGGCTCCCTACATCTGACAGGACATCCCTTCATGTGAAAACAGTGAAGCTCAGAACATTTTTTTCTTTTTGAGTCATCTTATTAAACTCTCTGACACCTGACAGCCAAATAAAAGACTGAGCGGGTAGAGAATGTCCCCACTTCCTTAGACTTTGGAAGACAGGCTAATGAGAGGTTAGCTTGCAAGCATGATTCTTTCTTGGCATTCTGGCTCTATTTGGCTTTTAGCTTCTACTCAGCATGAAAATTCAATTTCCTCACAGTTGAAGATAGTTTAAAGTTTATTACTCACATGCTAAAATGTTGATGTATCTGTTTTTGTGCTTGTTATCTAGATGATTGGAATGTTCTGCAGTGATGTTCATATCTGCTGTACAGCGTTGGACCTCCTAGTGAAGAAAGCAAACGGTGACATTTTAAACACACTTTAGAAAACAAGCAACCATCGTCACACATAAATGTTTCTATCCCCATGGACTGAATACATAACAGGATTCCCTATAAATTGGATTGTGGCTGAAAAATTCCTATCTCCTCATGACGTCAAAGCCATGATAACAACTTAGCATAACACATTATTCATGTGTTTATGGTGCCCTGTCAATCATTAAGTAGAGTATGTACACTTGTGTCCAGTATATAATACTTGATGATAATAAAGGACTTGCTACTAGCTGCTTTTTACTGTACTAAATTATTGGTATTTTATAGTATGGCCCCACTCCTACTACCATAAACTGGAGGCCCTGTTCAGTCACTGACCTAAACAATCTAAGTTTGTATAACTGCACTTTATGGTGTCCATACAGTGATAAAATTGTCCAGTGAGGTCCTTCTATGAACCTGTGTTCATCATTAAATGATGTCTGTCTGTCTGTCTGTCTATCTATCTATCTGTCTGTCTGTCTGTCTGTCTGTCTAATCTATCCACCTATCTATCCTTCTACAAAGTACTTACTCTCTAACGCTGAATGCACCATTACCTCCCCAAACCCAAAGTTAGATATACCCATTACCACAAACATAATAAGCATATGAAGAATACATGAAGATCTAAGGTTTTCATTCTTTACTAACTCATCATTTGTCTACTACAGATTTGGAGCCAGGCATTAAGATCCAAAAGAATATCTTTTTAAAAGTAGACCACAGTCTACTCAAGAAAAGATGCTGTCAATCAAATGCGATCAAAAGACCAGAGGTTTAAGAAGAATAATTCTAAGAACAAAGCAAGGAAAGTTTAAACCAAGGTGCAACAGTTTATCCTGAGTCTTAGAGGATCCACAGAAATTTGCAAGGACAATATCCAACTATGATTTGCAACCATTTTATAACCACAAGAGTATACAAATTGACTTAAAGAATTCAGTTCTGAAATATTCAGCAACTAACTGTGGCTCAGATATGTATGCCCCCTGACAAACCACTGCTGAACTTTATTCAAGTGTACTTTCTCTACAAAAACAACAGTGGCAAAAACAACTTTTCCACTACCTTATCCCTGCATAGAAACATCAATTTAGCCAAAGACAAGGTTGCTGAAAAGCCAAATTTTTCTACACTGAATGCTTCAAATCCAAGAAAGTATGGGAGCAAACTAATAAAGGGAAGTCATTAGCAGTGCACAGCTGTTACAAAGAGCAGGAGCGAAGTAACAAAATTATCAGGAGCAATGTTTTACACGTAGCAGATGTAACAGAGTTTAGGAGAATCAGACTTTTTTTTCTTTCACAAAGGAGTTGCATAGCAATTACAGATCTTTGCCACAGCATTTACATTAAGCATAATGACAACAGGGAATAGTTGTCTGGTATATTCACAGAGGACTTCCCAGGAAGGAATCCCTCTCTGCCCTGCTAGGACCAACTCACTAGCATGAAAGAATAACTAAGGTATAAAAATAAAGGATTACTATCTGTTCAAAGGACCTACATGCATTGACTCTCCAGTTCTTGGAAGCTGTTTACATATTGAATTTTTCATTATCACAGGCCATCCTAGCTGTCCATTAAAAAAAAAAAAGACCCCCATAGGCAGTTGTTCAATCAGCTCTTTGGGGAAGTATATTTCATGAGGAATCTTAACCTGCTTCTAAATGCAATAAGCTATTTTCTGTTCTATTCTAAAATAATTTAATAACTTGTAGCTTTGCAAACAGTAGTTCAAAGGACTTAAGACTGCCTTTGGCTGTTTTCTCTAAAATATGGAAGAGTTTGGGCATAACATAGTCTGATATGTTGTCATCTACAAGAGCATAAGCAATGTTAACCAGACTTGCAATATTGGTTTGGTCCATGTCTTTTGGAATTGTCTTTAAAGCTTGATGTATACTGTTCTAAGGCAGAGAACTTTCTAAAGTCGATTCATATTCATATTTGTATACAAACAGCAGAAATGAGCTGATATCTTGTTTCTACGTTGTAAATGTCATAGCCTGGGCTATGTACCTCCGAGCTGAGTTGTTTAGGTTTTACTTAGCTGTAAGTTCTTTAGTCTAAGATTCATTTTGGTTATTGCTTATTTTTCTCCTGTTATGTGGTGATAACCATAGCTATGGACTGAAGCTAGGACTCTGTTATAATATAATTGACCAAGACTGTTTGGTACCAGCTGTCTGCACTGTTTTAAGTGGTCATTCAGTATGTCCAAACTTCTTTTGTTATCTAAAACCCTTGGTCTCATTCACTGGCTCTGCTTCACTTTTCCAATTATGTGAATGACAGAAAACAAAGACTAGTCATAAATAATGCTAAATCTGATTTATTAGAATTCATAGGGGCTTGCCTAAGGCCTTCCTGATTCTGTCTGGTGGATAATAATGTCATCTGTAATTCCTTGTGGTACTGCTTGGCTCATTTAGATGCTGATAATATCATCTGATCCTGGAGTGGCTTTCCTCTATTGGAACTGGCATTTCAAAGTTAATGTGATTTTAATCGGTGTTAAAAATCTTTAGAGTGTCACTGCCTGGTGAAGTATATATAGTAAAGCTACCTATTCAGTACCCTGACAAATAATTTAAGATTTATGCTTGCTTCTCTCTCTCCCTCTGTGCCAGTCCTAGACTTTGAACTGAGCTTTTCTGTTCAAAGCTAGCAATTTGCCACTTGAGTCACAACTCCACTTCTAGCTTTGTGTGTGTTTGTGAGAGAGAGAGAGAAAAAGAAAGAGAGAGAGACAGACAAACAGAGAGACAGAGACAGAGAGACAGAGATAGAGAGTGAGAGATCAACTGAAGGTAAAGTCTCACAGACTTTCCTGCCTAGGCTGGTTTCAAACTATGATCCTCAGATCTCAGACTCCTGAGTAGCTAGGACTACGAGTAGCTAGTATTATAGGCATGAGCCACCAGTGACCAACAAGCTTCCTTGTTTCTGTCACTATTAAAAGCTATCCAAACTCTTAAAATGAATATTCTGAACATTAACAGGCATCCAACCCCAGAAGAGAGTCAACGGAAACCGGAGGCTCATAAACTAACACTAACCTTTGATATAGCAAGAATTCTTGGGAGATGAATAGCCTAGTCACTTTCTGTCTGCGGTCAGTGGGAGAGGCCGTCTAGGCAGTATGTGAAAGATCTGCCATTCTACCATTCTTTGGCTCCATTCAAAAGAAAAGATAATTGAACAAAATACATCCAGAAAGCTTTCAGATTACTGGAAGAAGTATTTAGAAGCTGGTTACCAAGCACTAGATTCAGTATATGTACCATGTATGCAGCTCACAACTAACTGTGTTAAGAATCCAGAGAATGCTGCTTGGTTAGGTCCCAGGACATGTACAGGGTCCAAAATACCTGGTATGGTCCTAATGTGTCTTCCTACCCATGGCTCTCCTGCCACAGCTTCCCAAGTGCTACCCAAGACTGAAAGGACTTCCTTTATTCCATTACTCAAAACATTTTGAACAGGTGCCTGATTCCTTCGATAGCGTTTCAAGGTTCCTGCTGTCTTCCACCAATGCCCTTTCCAATCTTAGGATAGTTTCAAATCCATGCCTTTCTGAGACACTGATTTCCTTCTCTTTGCTTTACTCCTGTTTATCTTGCTAAGAGTGGCTTTTTTTTCTTTTTTCTTTTCTTTTCTTTTCCAGACCTGTCTATGCTTATAGAAAATGACTTGTCTTTCCCTTCCAGAAAATTAGTGAATTTTTGGAAGGTATAACACAGTACCCATCATCCTACAGCTGATCTATAACCTCCAATTATAGTTTCATGGACCTTTCCCTGTTCTTAACTATGTCTTAAACAACTGTATTTTCTCTCTTCAACGTAACAGTTCAAAAATGGTTTCCTTTATAATAATCATCAGGACCAAAGGGGAATCTGGTCACAGGGGCTCAGCAAACTACACAGGGTTAATTTTTGACCTCTTGCAGGCAGCAGTCTACACACAGCCTTACCTCTGTCCAGGGACTCTCGTGACATGTCATCAGCAACCCTGGAAGTCTCCTTTCAATACACAGAGAGATTGTGGCCACAAGTCCCTCAGCGCACTGGGCTCAGGTGGACGAGGCTTTGTTCTTTTGATTTAGGATGAGCAACCAGCCCAAATCTAACCTCAGCTAATTCATTGCAAGAACAACCATCCCCCGAAGATTTGGTCAAGAGGCCTTTTTGGTCTCATTTCTGCACCCGGACTTTAAACTTCAGATTCTTCCAATCCCTATCTATTACTGTGTGGACCCGTGAAGCTTCCAAGCTCTTCTCTTTTGCTTTCACTGACTTCTGCACTATGACTGGGGTGAGAAGGAGGCTAAGATAAAGGTTGCTACTCTATAAAACTATCCTGGAAAGTCACTCCATGGGAAGGAGAGTAAAGCCCAGGAGCTGGTGAACGGAGGCATCTGACACGATCCTGATTGCAGAATCTGTCAGAAGAGGTATGTTTGTTGTGGTCAGCTTTTCACAATCTCCAAAATTTATCAGAGCACAACAAACATGCTGGCTTTCTGCATGACGGCCAGACAAGACTCAAAACCAGCATGACTTGTTCTTCTCATTCCCCCAAGAGTTCTGGAAATGTGACTTTTATTCACTGTAAGTTTTTACTTCCATTATTTTTTTTAAAAGCTAGATTGGGTAAGGGGGAAGGCTCCCTGAAATAGCTAACTGAAATTTAAGGGTACCCTTTCTCCTCTGCACTGCTTCATAACTTTTTACCTGCACTACAGCACATATCCTCTGTTGCTATGTTTCTGCTTTAGCTTTCCTCTGGTCTCCTCACGCATCCATCTGACTAAACCCATCAGGATAAGGAGTCTAACCCATCTTTATACTATATATTTGTCCAGAGAATGGTTGGTATTTAATACAGTTACTTTATCTCTTCAAATATTGTCTATTGCCTATTAAGAGGTATTTCTTTATACTCTAAAGATCAGTACTTTGATTGGATACAGAATCTGTATGCCAGATGCTGGCTGGGGAGGATCTATGTAAGAAAGGTTGTGTGATAGGTACCTAGTACTCTCAGTCCTGGCTCTTTATTCTGATCTTCTTTTCTTTTTTTGCCAAAGACACAGATGCATTAGTGGAAACTTTGGTTCTTTGCCCTGACTTCAGCTCACTTCTGGATGGATCCAGAAACTATGGGAGTTCAGGTTCGTTAGCCTTCATCTTTAAGTCCCTACTGATACCATTTCAAAGCATAGCGACTCAATGAGTTAGTTTTGTTTTGGATCAAGTTTTCATTTATAAAGACAATGAAATCGCATCTGTCACTGAGAGGTGAACTAGTGTATACATGGTGTTAAGGTCTCAGCATCTTTATCCCACATGTAAGATCTGAAGATCTGAAGTTATTACTCTCTGGTTATAATAAAGGGGTTATTTTAATTACTCTTATTATTATACACAATCTCCTTTTGTGCTTTTTCTATATAGCCTGTTATGACCTCAATTTATAATATTCATAATAATTTCTTATGTAGAGTGCTACTAGTTTCCCATTTAGCAGTTACCAAAAGACAATAATGCTTCTCTTTTCAAATAGTTCAAATTTTCACCAAATATGATGATAACAATATGTTGGTGAGTTTTTGTACCAATATATTGGTACAAATATATTGGTACTGTTCTTTTTAAAAGAAAATTCTTCCTGTTCTGAATAGCTTCCATGTTAGCAGTTCAATCCAGGAAGGATTGTGAAATGACAGAACAATGTGTGCTTCCTGTCTACCTTCTCCATTCTACTCCTACAACTACTGGCTGATAATATTTTTGCTACAAAGTCCAATGGAGGTGACTAGAGCCACGATATTATTGTTATTATTTTTCTGATAGACATAAGGTACCGAGAGGCCCAGCATTTGTTAACAGGCATGGTTTTTGATGCAGGAAAGCCTATTTTAAGTCAGCTCCAGTTTATGGAGGTGTAGCTGATTATTTTGAATAATTAAATGGTGTCAAAACCAGCTGTGATGAATAGCACTGGGGTCTCAAATCATACATAATTGAGAAACCGGAGTTTGCATTTGATCATCCTGATCAAATTCCGCTCTCTGGAGGATAAATGTTTGTGGTGAATACCATCAACATTGTTAAATGCCTCAATATTCTTGCTCAGTCATCCAGCCAACAGTCAATTGAACTAAATCACCCCACCACCACACACATTTGCTGTCCTCATGAATACAAAATGTTTGACTGCAACCATGTTCTTTGTCACTGAATAGGCACCTTTTTGGGTCAGCATATAATAGCATCATTAAATACTTGACATGCGTTTGTTTGTTCCATAAAACACAGCACTGTGGAATAAATCAGAGTCCTTTCTCTCTCACACTTTTGTGCTACTCATTAAAAAAAAAAAAAAAAGCCCAACACAAAAATCAACCACAACAAAAACCTAAGAGGAAGATTTAATTTAAAATGAGTTGTCAATATAATGGCATTGCTGGTGGCCGTTAGGGATTCCAAATTTGCATACAAACATGGGATTCAGGGCCTATTTCTTATTGTTCAGGCAAAATCATGGTGCCTCCCAGCTGCACAGTGCCTTGTCCTTCCCAGTGCTTATCTTCCATGACTTCATTCGAGCCCCATAACCAACTATGTGAGAGGAGGTGGGCAGGCTCCACCCTTTGCATTTCCATTTTAACACCGAAATGAGAAGGAGAAAGGAGCCGCCTTACCCACAAAGCTAGAAGACAGCTGAGCTGCCACGAAAACTTGGCCTCCTCGGCACAACTCTTGCTGCCAGGGATGTGTGCCTTAGTTAAGCGCCTCAGTGAAGAAAAGGGCAGTCTGTTTAATAGCTCCTCATTGACACCCTGTCACTGCTGAACTGGCACGGAACCGGAGCTGGCAGGGTGGTGCCTGCTACTCCCTACCTTGTTTCCGACATACCACTTCTTAAAATCCAGAAGACTGTGTGTTAACCCGTGTCTTCTCTCCAAGGATTAATAATCACAAAAACAACAACAATCAAGGATGGTTGCTTGCTTCTTAATAATGAGCCCAGCACTTACAAGGATGTTTATCATGTATTTATGTTTTTTTTCCCCCCCTAACAACTTGGGGATGTGGGTGACATTAGCACCCTTTTTAAAAATGAGGAAACTGGGAATGGGAGATGAAGCGATTGGCCCCGTCGATGACGACTAGGAGGCACACGGCTGGCGGAGCCAGCACCCAGTTCTTCAGATGCCAAACCTGCTGTCTACGCTCCCATGTGCATCCCAGAAATGACATGGAATCAGGGAGCTCTGCATCATGACTGTCGCCCTCTGTTAGAATTAATGGGCAGAAAGAACCAGAAAAAAAAATCCTCACTAGCTGGCCTCTTCTCTACCACCGAGTTCCATCTTTCAGACAAGTGCTCATTCAGAACAATTGCAATCACCTTCTTTTTCACCTTATTTTGTATGCTTGTCAAAAAGCATCCAGACACATTGTAGTTGTAAACTGCTTTGGTAAATGGCAACTCCTTTGTACAACTACTTACACATAACTAAAAAAAATCATCAATGGTAAGAAAAAGGAAAAACTACCAGTTTTCAGAGACACTGTTCTGTTATGCTTAAATTCAGTTCAAGTTTACAAAAAACCAAACCACCACCACCACAACAAACCTCCTTATAAAATGAACTGAGTTTCTTGAAATTAATTTTCAGCTTTGAAACGTACCTCAAAATCCTCAGAGAACCCACGCTGGTTATTAGAATACAGCTCGCCGATGTGTTTAACAAACTGTTTGACAGGAATGGCTTCCATGTCATCTGGGGAAATAAAATGATATTCAAAGTCACACAGAATACTTCCATACACAAATGATAATGAAAAAGCAAACCGCCCTTAGTTCCTTAGTATAGACAAATATTTCATTTCTGTAAAGAATGGTCTAATTCTATCATCTGAAATCCACATCCTGAAGAAAACTCTCAAGGTTTATATTTACATTAAGATCTCATTAGAACTTTGAATTGCCTATTAGCCAGGTTAAATAGGGTATTTTCAAAAAGGTACACACGGACTTCCCTTTACTTTGTATAGTCAGGCTGTTTATACAATCAAATTGCCACATTTTAAACTGTCTGAATTTAACAAGAATAGCTATTTGCCAAGAACCTGAGCTTTGATTCCTTTTTATTTTTTTAATTGCTATTCAATAGGGGGCAGGCTCCAACTGGAGCAGGAAAGTACTATTTCCAGTCTTTGAACTCTATATGATCTTTTGTACACAATCAGAGGCCCCTGTACCAGCTGGCTCTGGATACAATGCCATCTATCGTTAAGCGTTCGGAATTTTAGTTCAAGACAGCTGTGCTTACATGATGCCAAATAATCAGTTCGATGGAATTAACTGGATTTATTTATTTATTTTGGTGTTGACAGATTAGGTATAGATTCAGAAAGATTCCACATTCTCCAACTTATTGTAGTATCATCACTTCTTAAGGACATATTTTCAGTTAATGGGCCCAAAGCATGTGTTAGGCTTATTTACAGAGGCCCGGTCCAATCCTTGATCACTGCTGCTAAACAGCCACACCCATTACACTTGAGCTCCAGACCTTCTTCTCCTCGACCCTCCCCCGCAAATATTTCCTTTTAAAAATACCCTGCTGAATTTGAGATAAACAACAGACATGACATTTACTTTATTCAGAGTGAAAGATCTTTGGCAAACGCACAAACATCTAAACTGCCACAGATGCTTTTCTTAGCAAAGGGTATGAAGATCTGTATGTGTAAATGAGGTCCTACTTTGGCAAGAATTTTATAGATCCAGGCCTGACAATCTGATTTCTCTTCATCTGGTGACAGTTAACATTGACTCTGTCATTCCTTCTCTACTTTTCTTTTGAGAGAGCAAAGCTCTAGGGTGGCTTTTTGCATCTATTGACATTTTCAAACTTGAATCATTCTTAGGCAGAAAATAGCATATCTTATACTTTGTTTAGGAAAGGTGATTTATATGTCCACAATCCAAGTGGTTTCAGCAGTGACACATTGCTTTTGCAATGGTGGTACTCTGCAAGCATAAATGCTCTCTGTGTAAACAATTAAAGTCCTACTCATTTTAATAGGCGACCTTATGAAAAAAATTGCCAAGTTATTTACAAATATTTCAGGATTGAAGATGTTCATGAATATGCAATCGTTTTGTACACCCAAGAATCTATAGCTCCCATGATGTAACCAGTATTAACAAACTAAACTGAGCCAAAAATGTTTCCCCAGAATATTTAGAAGAATGCAGAGCTCAAGAAAAATTTCCCAAATTATGCAACCACTTAAAATGTTTAGAATTCTACAGTAATGATTGGGTGGCAAAGAATGGATCCCCCCAAGCTAAAGAAAGGGTTATTGTGTTCAGAGCTGGGGGGCGGGGAGTCTGTTATCAATGTCCACAGATAAGGGCATCTTGAGCTAATGAGGGAGAGGAGATAGAACCCAATGCTACAACAGCCTTAGTATACAGAGCACAGCAGTTACCTGCCATTCATTTACAGCAGCTTCCAAGGACAGAGTAACCCAGTTAACAGTGTGATGGGGAAAGGGCAATATTAACATGCCCATGATATTTTAAGAATTCCCAGCTGCCCTGAGAACTGACAGTGCCATCATGATGGACACTGAACGGCAGGTACAAAATCAGAAAAATCACATCAGCTTCAGATGTTTTCCTCTGTAACCTTAAGGATGATCAAGACTGCAGTATTCTAAAATAAAAGGCATGACAGCATAGCCCACCACAAATCATTCTAAGAAATGCTATCAGGTTCATAGTTTATGATGATTATTTTTTCCTGCAAAGTGCTCAACTAGAATATCTAAGCTAATGACACACATGGCCTAGAATTCAGTCTGTCTGCTATCCCAGAGCTAGATGCACCAGAAATCCTGCAGAACAAAATGAGCTAACAGGGAAATAGATGACTCACTAGTCTCTCTCATTTGCACCTTTATCCAAGTAAGTCTAGCCACACCCTCTGGGTTTGTAGACACCACCAAGAATGTACTACTACCAGACAGGCAGGTGCTCCCTGAGGTGCAGGCTGACGGCCCACCACCTACCCAGATTACAGATCACTTGTCTTTCATTCAAGGTAAATAGTGGAGAGGTCATTAATTTCTTTCCTGTATTTTAAGCAGCAATCGTATTTATACATTTTCCTATAAAGTCTCTTAATGAGCCAGGTGATGATAAAATTCACTAAGCAGAAGGCCAAGTCATTCCTTACAATACCCTAGGGCTAAACCTGCTGTTTTTATCTGGACAGGGCCTATGTGTTATAAGGAAATGTCCAACATTAACGTGTTATTGCCAGCTAAATGTCTGAGTTAATTATGAAGGATGACAGAGAATATCAGCATAGGACTTAGTGCCTAGGTACTTTATGTGTATTAACATGCACTCAAAGGGAAGGTTGTGATTTTCATACTCATTTTATAAATCAAGAAGAAAAGTTTTAAAAGAGAACCGCAGCTTGGAGTAGGACAAAAGGCAGTAAGATTCCAACAAATCACTAATGCTTTCAGTTTCTCAGGCAAACCGCTTATATGTTAAGAGTTCTCATACTCATGTATGTTAAATTTGCTTTCTCTTAATTTTAATGAAAATCTGATAGAGAACAAGTTAACTTTCCTGTTGCCATCTTTGATTTGATATTTCGAAGGGAAAAGCAGTAGCCAAGGCTTTGACTGTACCCTAAAGAGAGAAGAGCTGCTTGTCAGGTCAGCCTTAGCACCCTACCATCCCTCAGCCTGAGCTCCTGTAGGACTGTGGGTCTATTACTCTATTTGCTCCCAGGGATGAGCACCTGCTGTAGTTCAGGCATTTAAAGGTAATGGTGAGAGCAGAGATCCAGAGTCAGACTGCATAGTGCTGAGACTTTTCCTCACCTAGATTCCCTTTATCTGTGAAATGGAAAAACAAAATAAAAAAAAACAAACAACCACCGATACCAACCTCACAGAGGTATGAAAATCAAACTAGGAAAGGGCCTCATAAGACTGCTGGTTATGGCCCAAAGAAACATAGGTGTCATGGTTTCCCTTATTTGCAATATCTAGTATATGTCTGAGTCAAGCAGAAAAGGTCAGATAAGGTGATATTAGGGAAATGAACCCTAAGATATATATTCAAATGTGTTTTTCTTTCATGCGATTGTTTCTAACACATTTATAAGATTATTTCTTTGTTGCTTTGTATGTCCCTCCCCCACAGTATAACCCCTGCTTTCACTGTATTTGATGTCAGTATAATTTGTGGAGGGGAATGGGAAAAACAAATCGTCTAAATAGGGATACAGGTGGACCCATTGCAACAATGAGATGTACAAGTCGTTATGTTGAAAACAAACTTTACAACTTTGGTGGGGTGGGGGGAGCGGGGAGGATTGGGGGGGCAGGAGGAGGATGGGAAGAGATGGGAAGGGGAAACAAAGGAGGAGGCTACAATGCTTGACAAGAAATGTACTCATTATCCTGCCCATGTAATTGTAACCTCTCTGTACAGTATTTTCATAATAAAAAAATAAAAGAGTGCTGGTTATTTAACAAGTATGAGATAAATGAGAGATTTATTGTTAAGGGCTATGATTCCTCCCACTTTATATACAGTACACTCTGGCTAAGACAGACTAGGGCACTTGCCCAAGGCTCGTGGCCTCTCTCTATCTAGTACTAGGATGGGGCAGACTCCAGAGACTAGGTTCTTCCATACTGCATTGCTTTCATAGACTGACACATGAAAGAAATGTTTCCAATAATACAAGGGTTGAAATAATACGCTTTGCTTTGTGGTAAGCTTCAGTCATTCAGAACATTTTCAACAGTAGATCAGTCACCTTGAAGATGCCAGATAAATGCAGTGTGAAAGTATTTATTTGCTTGCCAATGTTAGATGACTTGGTTGGCTTTAGGTCTAAGAAAAGATCCACTTTTGTTTACTTGAGAAATGAGCTTTTATACACAGAGACACACCCAAGAGAGAGAAAGAGAGAGAAATTTCCAAGATCCCTGTACCAAAAGTACTTAATCTTTATCAGATCTCTCTTAACCTTATCCTCAATTCCAAATTCCAACCAAATCTGACCGTGAACTGGGAGAAGACATAATGGCCTAATATGGAGCTTGGCTCCAGTGAATACTGTTAGGACCTTCTCTACTCTCCCACCTCCCAGTCAAGTCCCACCAGCAGGGCGGTTATCAGCTATGCTTAAGCATGCCTCCAGTGCAGGAACTTGCTTCTCCTTTCCCACAGGTCAAATTCAGGCCTCTGTGCTGGGTAGTACCTCCGTGTCAACGTTGGAAGATAAAGGAGATCATGAAATAGGAGAAAAATTATCAAGATTTTAGTTCCTGCAAGAAGACAACAGCTAGATAGTTATCTAAATCAGATCCTCAGGTTACAAGAACTGGTGTGGAGATTGGAACATTTTATTTTCGGACATCAAAAAGAAATTCATTTTTTTTCATTCATGGCACAATAAAAGTCAATAAAGAAAAGGCTTCATGATAGTCAAAAGACCAATGAATCTCCTTTGGAGATAATCTCTATATAAATAAAATATGCCAACAAGGTTGGTTTAAGCCCAAGGGCTTTAAGCTGTATGTTTAAAACCCCCTTTTAGGCTGGCACCCTGCTGAAACCAGTGACCTTCAAATTACTAAGATGTATTTTAACTGATGGAAAGGCATAAATCCTTTCTGGATTTCCAAGCTACTGGTTAGCAACAGCATTTTGGTTTTTCATGCTCTTATTAGAAAGTTAAGATTTTCTAATTCCCAGAGAAAAGCATTTGTAAGAATATTTGTGTTGGACAAGTTGCACATTTGGGGAGTTCTATAAAGAAATGATCTCAGGAACTAAGTTTTGATTTTAAAATGTTTATACATGTTTAATGTCAGAAACAATGATATTACAAGCAAATATGTCATTTCAAAGTTGCATTTGCTTGTTATATAATTTTACCTTTATTAATAAATGCGATCAAAATACTATTCAACTTTGTTGTTTCAAAAGAATATACGTATACTCACTGGTAGAGTACTAGCCTAATAGGCCCTGGGTTTGATTCCCCAGAATGACAAAGAGAGAAAAAAAAAGTGAGGAGGGAGGGCTGGGAAGGTAGCTCAATGGTAGAGTGCTTGCCTTGCATGCATGAGCCCCTGGGTTCATAAGCAGAAAAGCTGGAAGTGGTGCTGTGGCTCAAGTGGTAGAGCACTAGCCTTAGGCTGAAGAGCTGAGGGACAGTGCCCAGGCCCAGAGTTCAGGCCCCACGATTGAAAAAAAAAAAGTGGGGAGAGAAGGATAGGGAAGAGAAGGGGAAAAGAGGGAAAGGAAGAAGAAAGGAAGATAAGGGAGGGGGAAAAGAGAATATTCCCAGATCATGACATCTTAAATCCTATCTGTGAATGTTAAGAGTAATGTGGATTTAGCTGTAATCCCAGCACTTGGGAGGTTGACGCAGGAGGATCATGAGTTCCAGCTCAGCCTGGGCTACATAGCATGACCATGTCTCCAAAGAGAAGAGGGAGGAAAAAAGTAATATGGATTGTAAAGACATAACTCTGATAGCTTGGTTACTACACTAAACTACACTTGATCCTCGTACAGTAACAATGGGAAATCAGTAACTGTGGAACATCTGATTTTGAAAACCTACTAGAGAAAAAAAATAGAATGAAACCTCTTTGTGCAACCACTTAAAGATTAAATATATACATATGTATATATGTGTGTATATATATATATATATATATATATAAGTTCCTTTCATTCAAAGTTCACACTTTAACTTATTCCTTTTATAACCTGCTTTCCCCATTATCATCCCAGAGCAATCACTATAATTCAAAATCTTCCCAATGAGAGAATTCATGTCTCTCAGTGGATGAATGGATCAAGAAAATTTGGCATATATGCACGATGGAATTCTACTCATCCATCAGAAAGAATGATATTGTACCATTCATAAGGAAATGGAAAGATGTAGAAAAAATTACATTAAGTAAAGCAAGCCAGAACCAAAGAAACATAAGGCTGCATGGCTTCGGGATTTGTCTATGAATCTACAAGTGAACACACTGAATGGGTGAAATAAATAAATGTATATTTTTTAAAAAGAGAATGTCACTTTTATGGTAACTGAACACTATGCTTGGGAACACGTTTTCACATTGGATACTCTTTTTTTGGGCCACTCCTGGGGCTTGAACTCAGGGCCTGGGCACTGACCCTAAGCTTCTTTTGCTCAAGGCTAGCACTCTACCACTTGTGCCACAGTGCCATGTCCAGTTTTTACTGCTAATGTGGTACTAAGGAGTTGAAGCCAGGGCTTCATGCTTGCTAGGCAAGTACTCTACCACTAAGCTACCTTCTCAGCCCCACATTGGATACTCCTATGTTATGAGTTCATTCTTATGTCCCTAATCCTAGCTGTGATAATTTTGGTTCCCAGCATTGCCAGATTTTTACCTTAAGATAAATGAGACAAGTTTTTTTTAAAAAAATCTTTCTTAAAATGCTGTCTTTACAGGGCCAGGAGAGATAGCTCGTGTAATCACAGCTTAAGCAAAAAGTTAGGGAGACCCCCTCACTGGGTCTGGTGACCAAGGCTGACATCCCACCAAGTAGGATAGAGGAGGACTATATGAGGTCACCTGCGCAAACACATGAGATCTTATCTGAAAAATAGCAAAAGCCAAAAGAATGTAGGGGTGTGGTTCAGGTGGTAAAGTACCTGCGTGGCAAGCATGTACCCTGAGTTCAAATTCCAGTACCACAGAAAAAACTGTCTTTGCTATATATATTAAGATCACATTAAGGATCTTGTAAACCCACATTGCAGTTGGAATTAGTACGAGATAGCTTAAAGAGCTTCAAAAATGTCTATAAACGAGTCTTCAGGAGATAGAAGATAAGCTTTGGATAGTTATTGATTAAATGAGTATCACTACCTAAGGAAATTTAACTAAAGCTTTCCTTCGTTATTTGCCCATTATGTAATACTTTTTGCCTTACACCATGTAAGCCATTCAGTCTTACAGATGTATTACAACTCATCAAGAATGCACTTCCCACCTGTAACACAACTTCTGGATTCCACTCAGGCTTTGGGATTTAAAAGTCAGCCGGTACGGTGGTAGTTGCCTGAAGCCTAGCACTTGGTAGGTACCAGGTTCTGGTGAATTGAAAGTTTTAACCTCCCCCCACACCCCCCAAAGGGAAACCAGTGTGAGGCGAGCCCCACTTGGTGAATGTGGATCTGTGTTAGGGGGAATGTGACTCTGAGACCAGGAAAATGCTTTCCCTCTATAGAAGCTGAGATTGCCAATGCCATGACTTGAAAAGACAGATCCCGGCAGCTTACACCTCTGTCTTCACTTAGGGTTTCCAAAACACTTCTCCATGTCACCTCAGATGACCTTTACAATTGGCTCAAGTGTCAAGAAGACATGCAAAAAACTAAGGCTTTACCTGGGCGCTGGTGGCTCATACATGAAATCCTGGCTATTCAGGAGGCTAAGATCTGAGAATCATTGTTTAAAACCAACTTGGGCAGGGAAGTCCATGAGACTCTTTATCGCTAATGAACCCATAGAGAACTGGAAGTATGCCTTAAAGTGGTAGAGTTCTCGTCTTGAGCACAGGGACAGTGCCCAGGCCCCGAGTTCAAATCCCACAACTGACAAAAATAAAAGAAAGGCATAGGGAAGCCAATTCAGTGACCCCCGCCAATCCACTGCCCCCCCCGCCAAAAAAAAAAATCATGGTGCAGCTAGGGGGGAAAACCTAGGTTTTCTGGTTTCTAATCTAGTAGGTGAAGGAAAATAAAAACTGAAAAATAGCTCAAGCATTTCAGCGCTTATCTTTTTAAAAATGAATTTGAGCTGAACAGCCACAGCAACTGTGTTAGATGAGTAGGGTGAGGAGAGACAGACTCCCAGGAATTTCTCAGTGATCAACACATATTCTGGATGCTGCTAGAGGAAAGAGAGTATACTGGTGCTACTGATCAAGTCTGGTAGATTCAGCGAAACAACCTGTGCCGTGGTGATCAAGCTTGATGATTCCTGTCGGCTGTTTCTCCTCTCACAAGAAGCATTCAATCTGCTTCCACCAAGGATAAAAGTCAGTGGAGAGGGAACACATGGCAACACAAACCTAGCCCCATCTCTATGGCAGTCTTCTGCAGGCAGTACGGAACGATCCCACAGGAATGAAGGAAACTCTTCTGCTGCCTTTGTTGATTCTGTGAAGTTTTAGGAAAGTTCACTAGAATGGATGGAACAACAGCCGATTCCAGCAATACCTAGTGATTCACCTCATGGACGCTTAAAAGTGACAAATCCCTAGCCATAGCCATACCTAGTAACACTGCCAACACCAAGAAGCAGTCCTTTTTTGCTACCCCAAAAGTAACCTTACCTCTGAGCTGGACATGCGGCCTTTTAAGAACTTTAAGGAAGTTTTGCTGACAGCCATTCAAGTATGCATCCATTCATCAACGAGTTAAAGAATGCCTACTAAGTGTCTGGTGTTATTCCATGATTAGGAACACGTCTGCTTGCCCTTATGAAGCTGTTATTCTAGTGGGAAGTGACAATAAGCAAGTAAAATCCATTTGATGGAAAGAACATGTCAGGAGAATGAGGCAGACAAATGGGGTGAGGAGCTATGGGTGTGGAGGTGTTGGCACTATAAAAACAAGTCATATCTCGATAAACAAAAGAATGATGAATGTCCAGATGGTAAATATCTCAATGTATGTATTTAGAAGCTAGGAAGGAAACACAGCAGTTCAGAGGGCAAAGGTGATCCAAAGGAATTCTATGGAGGGTGACAGCTTCATATTCCACATCGTACCTGCTAACTACTAACTCACTGCTGCCCTTCTAAATACCTATGGCATTTGCTAAGGTTCCTTACAGTGTACTCTACCAATTCCTAACACTGGGTGTCTTACTGTTTTGTCTGAGGACAAATGAAATACAGCCTAAAGCAGTAACATATCCATCCCCAGTCTTGCACACAAACATCATAGTCAAACATTCTTAATGAAGACCAATCACCATCCAAATGAAGCATCTCAGGAGAAAACTTACCTTTAGAAACATACCCCAAGTTGTGATGAACACATTAACACACAATGGTTTGTGACAATGCAATACAGTTCAAGCGGATGATACACTCTTTGTATGTTTTCCCTTTTTTCTGTTACTTCCCTTCCATGAGATTCTAGGCTATATTAACCCAGTTCATCGCATTACTTTGAAGAGATGCACAGAAGCAAAGATTTTACTTAAGTGCTCTTAGTCTAGGATCTCCTCGGCTGAGGAATCATCAAAAAAAAACTTTTATACAAATAATATTTTGTCATAGTTATCACATAAAACCAAACAGAAAGGAAAAGAACCCCCTGCCTCTTACTTACCTGGAATAGGAATGATAGGAATACTTTCATTGGGGACCACGCGAGGTGAACTGCTATCTTCCACATAGAAATGGGCAGTCTGAAAACATTTTCTGTGTGGGAAACAAAACATGCCAACAGTGAGACCAGAGAAATTCTGAGTTCAATCATTTTTCAATTCTCTTTCCACCAGGTTCCCCAGCTTTACAAACCACAGAGCACTGAGCCAGAGCCATGGAAGAAGACGACAGGGGGACAGCAATGCACCTGCGCAGGAAGCCAGAATGACTGGGGAATACCCATCTCCTAGCACTGAGCCCTCAGGTGAGTGAGAACTCACCACAGACAGAGCAAACAGTTCTGTAAGCCACAGCATCCCCCTCCCTGCCACCACACACACAATATTTCTACTTCTGACAGGTTACAAAGAAATCCCCTCCTCTCCTGTACCCTAGCACTGAGTTCAGAACTATACCTTGAACCCCTCAAATGGAGTCATCCAAGCAGCCAACAGCCCAACTACACAACAGTTATCATATTGTCTGTGTTTAGCCAAGGTACCTGAAGCCTCAGACTGCTGTCTCCATAAAGGGGGGTGGGGCGGCCAGGGAACTTGCAGGGGACAAGTATGCTCCCCCCCAGTCAGAGAAGAGCTACACCAAGAAACAGGAGACCCTAAGTGTCATCTGCTTGTTTGGGGCTTGGTTTGGGTTTTACCTGTACTTCAAGCAAAGCAGGGAGCACACACTGGTCATCATAGGAAACGCAGTGGACAAAAAGCCATCGGCAGCTCACTCAGCCTCTGCCCGCTGAAGCTGGCCGGCCCTCAGCTTTCCTGCCTCCACGTCACTGCTCATTGCAGCCCTAATGAGCTGCCGGAAGCACAGGCTGAATATTTAATGAGGCCGCTCAGCGTGAATGGCTATTGTGACCAGAGAAGGGTCCCTGTTCATGTGGCGGAGGGGCCTTACAATAGCTGGCCCTACTGCTGGGTCTTTTAGCCAAGCAGACAGCATCCTTCTGGTGTTCTGTGTCACTGGGCTGTCCCCACTCCTCTACCATCTCCCTCACTAACAACATGGACACACAATGCAGCCTGTAATTCCAGCTCCTGTGTTGCTTATTGAGTCCAAAGTGGCCCGGGATCTTTCTAGGAAGCTCCCCACCTCCAAAAATAAAAAGGAATTAGAGGGTTAGAAGAAAAATCAAGCTTCCTCTATCTAAACCAAAGATATGGCGGGGGTGGGGGGAATGGGGAGACAGAGAGTCATTCGGTTTTCTGTCATCGCTTTCTACAGCGTAGCTATTACCAAATGCTGAGGCAAAGGTCACAGGTCACAGGAGCAGGTGCTTTTCTTTAGCCAGAGCCAGTGGTCACACGGAGAGCAGCACCCTCTGGCATTTGTGGGCATGGCTCTTGAATCAGTCTGGATTGGTCCTCTATACCAATATGGGGAACTGAACATACTCAACCCCAATGCTTGGCACGTTTCTCACAGCACACACACAAAGTTTTGTTGCTATGAATTACCTGACAATTGTAATATAAGTAATAAAAGGAAGTTCATGACTTTCATAGATGCTTTTACCTATGTTGGGGGTAGTTACTTAGACTCAGTTACTGAGACTCAACTTCCTTGGGTGTGAAATGCATATTAAATGATGGAGCTCTGGGTCTCACCACAGCTACTGAGTGTGCAAAGACGGAAAAATCCAGGTGAAAACATGGGATTTTTATATTTGAAATAACAGCCCGATTTCTAAACTAGAACTTTCGTCCACTTTAACAAATGGAAAAAACAAACAAAATTAACTTCTGGGCCAAGCAGGGCAGTACACATCTATAATTTGAACACTACAAAGGTTGAGGCAGGAAGATCAGAGTTTAACAGCCGGGGATACACTGCATGAGGAAAAAGAAAAGGAACTTTTATTTCAAGATTTGAATTACTAAGTCTATTACTAAGTTTAGACACATAAAGCGATTAGTCAAAGCTATTAGTACTAGCCAAGTGTTAAAGTCTTGGACTTGAGAAGAACAAACTGTCATGTTGATTTTTTTTTCTAGAGGGTAGACAGTTTAGCCAGTCTCTCAGCTACGTATGGCACTAAAGGCTCCACATTATCTTTGGAGGAAAAAAAAAAAAGCAGTGTGTACTGAAGCAAATCACACTGCAGAGCCCCATGTGCTGCTGTTTATAATGGATTTTCCCTGGAGCAAAATAACTCTGTGATTGCCAGAGAAAAGCACACAACTGGGAATGAGGGTCAGAAGCTGGGAGACAGAGCCCCGAACATCTGCACCATGCTGCACAAAGACCTGGGTGGGCAACTAACTAGCTGCAGAGATTGAGGCAGGGGGTGTCTTTCCTTAGTATGCATTTCTTGTGTATTATTATTCCATAGAATGAAGGTTTGAGAGCAGTCAGCAAATGTTTATTCAGCACCCACTCCATGGCACTGTGTGCACAGATTAACGCATTCTGGACAACTGTCCACAGTCCTCACAAATCACTTCTGTAAGCCTGGCTAAATGCTGGAGTGACTGAAGAGAATTATGTAAGGAACAGAGGATCTGTACAGAGAAATTAGGAAATGATTGGGGGAGGGGTGGATCAATTACAATCACTCAGTTCTCCTCTTTGTGATAGTCTGTATTAAGTATTTTGGGGCAAAATCTTTTTACACGCTTTTCCCCATGGACTGTTTCTTAGTCATCTTCAGTGAAACTGGGAGGAAGATAATTAAGGCAGCCAAGACCTTGCCCTCATGACATTTACGTTTTCATAGGAAATCCAACTACAAAGTTTCAAATAGCAGTTATGGAGAACACATAAATGATGTGGTGACAAACGGTGCGGGTAAGGGCTCCCAATAAAGGAGGATGAGTTTGATAAGCAACAGAGAGGACACCAGCCTAGGTGGATCCAGTAGCTAGAGCAAGTGCGTCAGGGTGACTCTGGCAGTTGATAGAAAGGAAGGCAATGACCAGAACAGAGAAAGGCTGCCGCAGGAAGGGCTGGGAAGGAGGGTCAAAGGCCCATTGTCCAAGAGCCAGGAGGCCTTCGAAGGTTTTCCCTGGTACCTAAGAGCAAGGGACAGTGGAGGGACGGGGGGACGGGAGGGAGAGTTCCAGTCCATGTACTGACATGGATTCATTTCTTTCAAGAAATTCCTTTGGGCTGCTATGTGAGGAATGTCGTATAGGGAGTATTGGCGAACAGGAAGAATTGAACACAGGGATTGACAAAGCCAACTTGGGATCTCAGGCAATTGTAAGCAAAGCCCATTTTTGATTTTTTTTAAAGCAAAATAGGAACAGATTTTATTTGCAAAGGAACCTCTCTAAATAATACTAGAAAAAAATCATTGTAACTGATTTGCATTTTGCACATTTCAATAATCAGCTTAACTTCTAACATTTTATAGCATTTGGACTTTTTAAACGACATTTTTCCTTTTTCCACTAAATATTTGAGTGGACAAAATTTATACTCACTGTTAAATTATGATCATCTCATTTGCCAATACAGAAAAAAGTTCCAATGACGAATAGTCCTTTTGATATCTTTCTGTTATTATAAATGTGATATACAGAAGGGTGCATCATATCCCTCATTTTGTCATAATTAGAATGTGCCTATAAATCTACAAGTAAACACACTGGATGGTAAAAGACAAAAAAAAAACACTTGGACACGATAAATTATACAGGTCTCTAGATGTTCAAACAGTTAGACAAAAGGAGGATATTCTTCAGAGAGGATCACAAAGTTTCAATTGCTATGTGCATATGATCATATAAAATGATATCTATGTAAATGAACTCCAAGACATGAATACAGGAGCCTCCCTCCACCTCGTAACTGTTTTTTTTCTTTTCTGTATCTTTTGTCCTGTTATAAGTTTATCTGTTTTGGGGAGGGTAAGAGAGAAACACAGAAATGACGAGACAAAGTGTAAACAAATGCAGCAGTGGTACGCATTAGCCACTGTTGAAAATGGACTTGTGGGGGCGGGTCAGGAGGGGAAAACTGGGAGAAGGCAAGGGAAGGGGTGACACTGTTCATTTTCTATTGTTTTAGTAACAAAGGGTAATCAACCATATTATACAGTATCTCCCTGATAACAAACAAGCTGACATCCTTATTACAAATATCTTCTTGGTCTTCCATTTCATTGAGGTATTAAGCAGTATTTAAACTACTAATTTCTTAGGGATCTACCTTGGGCTTCTTCAAAGGGCCATTTGGCTAATTTTAAACTTTTACCTATCATCCCACACTGTGAGGAAGAGCTCGCATGTACAAATTCTACGCTGCAGCTTTATATTCTAGAAAAGCAGCTGCTATCATATGGCACTATATTTTTATTTGCTGACTTCCTAGAAATCCATGAAAAAAAATTTGCTTCTTGACCGTCAGCCATGTATCAGAAAAAAAAAAAAAGACAAAGGCAGGGACTTGGAGGAAAAGCAAACCCTGCACCTGCCCCCCCCCTGGGGCATTTTAATACATCTAAACTTGTAACCTGTGATTTGTTCAAAGAGCAGGATTGTCTCAAATTTTGAGCTCAGGGGAATGCAGATAGAATTTCTTAGAAAGCTGATGTGCGTCACTGAGTAAACCATTTCAGTTTTCTATCTAGGTCCACTTCTATTTCACCTAACTTACCTTAAAAGTCTCCTCTTGAATGAAACAGAGTATCTAGAGCATCAATGGCCACTGTTGTGGCTCTACACAACACATGCTTATGGAAATACCATAAAGAGGAGAAATGAGGAAGTAGTATTTAACAATTGAATTTAAAAAATTCAAGTCTGACAACAATTTTAATCCAGTGAGTCTCCACCATACATTTTATTCTTCCATTTCTCCATGCTCCAGGATGCTCTCTGATCTCTTTGAGAAACAGAAGACAAGTAGCATATTCTTATTGATCCTGGTTGGCCTATTGATAATCCAAGTTTCTTGTCATGTACTTCCCCTAATCTACATTTGAAGTATATCTATATATGACATTCGAAGCATCCCTATTTTAGTATACTGTTGAATTTTGCAGCATTATAAAGAATAAATCTCTCATCAGAGTTTGAGTCAAACAGTGGGTATAAGCCAATACTGTGCATTATCTCTTTACTTTAGGGAGCTTTTTTTTAAATACCCATACAAGCTGAAACCTACTCCTGATAAATCTTGCTGAGTAGGCCCAGGTGAGCACAGTCTACGTATTTGAAAGTCTCTCCTCCCCAGGGAGGGCCATGTACATTGTTTCTATTTCAGAACTACTGTGACAAAGGGACAAAGGTTCCTGAGTCTCCAGTGCTGTCACTAAGAAGCCACTAAAAAGAAAAGTCTTCAGTGGGAGATATAATAAGAATAATGATTTGTCAGAAGAGAATTTACATGATCCCATGTGGGATAAGAAACAGTCAATAAAGAGCTCAAAGGTATTTCATAATCATGTCCAATGCAGAGGCACACATGTGGATGAAAATTTCAAGGTCCTTGGTTCTATTTTTGTTAGAATGGTATGTTCTTAGAAATAGGATGGCATTCTGATGTGAGAGCAAACTGTTTTGCTACCCACTGCTGAATAAAGGCTTTTGGTTTAATAAAGACTTATTAGAGCTGGGTGCTTGTGGCTCATGAATGTAATCCTAGCTACTCAGGAGGCTAAGATCTGAAGACTGCAGCATAAAGCCAGCAGGAGCAGGAAGGTCCATGAGATTCATCTCCAGTTCATCACAGAAAAAGCCAGAAGTGGCACTGTGGCTCAAGTGGTAGCCTTGAGGGAAAAGGAGCTCAGGACAGCACATGGGCCCTGAGGTCAAGCCCCAGGACACCTCCCTCCCCCTACCAAAGACTTATTGTTCTTACATAAAGACATATTTCTCAAATAAAATGTTCCCCTCAAGTTACCTTTTAAGCCTCTCTTGTAGACTCTGCTATATGTCGATTAGCAAAGTTTATTTTGCTTTCTATGAAGAATTGTTGAGATGAAGAACTTGTCAGTATTTACTTTGCTATTTACTTGGTAGTATTCTGATGACACTAAATTCCAAGTGTCTTGCCACTTGAACAAATTTGGAAGACATTGTACTATATAGCTTTCTAAAACCCATCCCTGGGGGTCGGGGGGAGGAGAGGGGAGATGGGAAGAGATGATAAGGGGAAACAAAGGAGGAGGCCACAATGCTTGATAAGAAATGTACTCATTACCTTGCTCGTGTAATTGTAACCCCTCTGTACTGTATTTTCACAATAAATAAAATAAAACCCATCCCTAAGAAACAGTGAGTGATGTAAGATGTTCATTGAATGTTCTCAGGTAGGCCTAAGGAGACAACTCAGTATATACGATTTCTTCAATTCAAACTTGATGGGTCTATGGAACAGAATGAAAATTAAATGGAAACTGAGAATCTGTTGGTTCCTAAGTTAGATTCACATGTGGTATGCTTCCACAGAGTGAATATTCTGGATACCGAGTTGAAGAGTTTCCTACTTACAGGTATACATGTGCTAAACAACAAGGTTCTGACATGCCACCCAAAACCCAAAGACATCTAATGCTTAGCCAAGAATCGCTGACGGTTCACATCTCTGCACAGCTCCACAGGAAGTTCTAGGAGACAAATGTGAGCAGGCTTCCTATTATTTTTCATTCATTCATCCTTTTTGGAAAACCTACATGAGCTATATATTTGAGAGAGATTTCTAAGAAAGGCTTGACTGGAAATCAAGAGGGTAATATAAACTATCCTATCTGGCAGCTGGTAAGTCTGCATGGATCCTAATTAGCAGCTCCCCTGGTCTTAAGCCCATATCCTACTCCTGTGGGCCGGATCTGTATGGTGTCTGATAGCCTCATGGTAGATTACACTGTGCAAGTGTCTAGCTTCTAAACAGTCTATGGGACAAGGAGGCTGATGATCAGGACTTCAGCTCATGGACTAAAATTTCTAAAAATAGCTTTCTATTCTTTCAAATGAGGAAGGTCCTTAGGGGCAGAGACTTTTCAACAATCAAATATTCTACTCTGAAGCCAGGCAGTAGTGGCTCACGCCTGTAATCCTAACTACTTAGGAGACTGAGATCTGCGGTACAAAGCCAGCCCTGGCAGGGTGACCCTGTCCATGAGACTCTTATCTCTAATTAACCACCAGAAAGCCGGAAGTGATGCTGTGGCTCAAAATGATAAAGTGCTAGCCTGGAGCAAGAGAGCTCAGGAACAGCACCCAGACCCTGAGTTCAAGCCCCAGAACCGACCAAAAATAAATAAATAAACTCTACTCTTGTGAAAGCACAGCACGTGTGTTGAGCAGTCTTCTAACCAGTGCGGTGAACACTGACCCTTATCAGCTGTCAAGTTCAAGTCTTTGAGCTCCCTGCAGAAACACACACATACAGGCAGCACATGGCTGTGTTTAATTGGCCTGGCTGACTAATGACACGCAACACCACACATACACACAGCTGCTCTGATGGTGCTTTGTAAGTATCAGCATACATTCCCATTAAGAGAGGTTTACTCTAAACACAATGGAGTCAACTACAAATATAGGTAGAAAAACCTCTATACTTTTAATGTCTTCCCCCATTGATTAACTTCCAGAAAGCTGACACAATCTAACACCCACAATGGCCAAATTTCTGCATAAAGACCCCATACTGTTCCCATCCTGCATCCTTGGGTCATTCCAAAAGGTCTGTCCTCCACAGTACCACGGTTGCCAGGCATGGGAGGGGGGTTTCCTGATTTGTATGAAAACCAACCAAATGTTGCTATTCTGAGATCAGAAATCAAGTCTCTCTCTTCAAATTAAGCTCAAGGGTTTTATAATCACATCACTGCAAGTTTGCTAGCAGTGTGTAGTGCAAAATCCTAGCTGCAGACTCTAGTGGGCAGTTAGCTGAGCGGCTGCCGCATATTAATTAAGCAATCTTAACTGATTTATGGACTGCCCTCATTTAAATTTACAGTGCCATGCCCGCGAATAATCCCATTTATTCTCATGCTGTCAAGAACAGAAATTGCATTAATATTTACTTGTAAATGGATCTGTTGTAGTGGACCATGTATGAATAAGAGCCACTTATAAAGTGCTCACACACCTTTAAAGAAGGTGACTGAGAACTGTATGGGAAAAAAATCATTAGGGGAAACGTTTGCAGAAATGTAAGTGGCAAATGAGGCAGTAGAAGAATAAGTATCACTGAGCTTTCCTTCAGAGAGGGAAAAGTTACTCTTGGGTTCCACTTGGAAAGGAGCCCAATTTAGTTCTAAGTTGAGATTTTTTCATATACAACAACTCATTTGCTGTTAAGTTTCTTTTGCTACATGTTAAGTAGTTCAGTTTCTACAACTGAGTTTACCCTGGCAGTATCTTCTCAGGAAAGGATCGTCTAGGAAGGAAAATTCAGAACCCAAAATATGCTTCGGATTGGCATACTTCCTAAACCATAAATGGGGACATGAAATCTGACTGTGATGGGGGGGCTGGCCTGGAAATCCCGAGGTGTATGTCTGTCACACCCCAGTAAGTCTAGTCAGTGGGACTGATGAGAGGAAAGGAAGAAGGAAAAGAGAAAAGAGTAAAATCTTCGGAAAGATCGGTAGGGTGTGAGAGGGGATAAAATGTTACACGAGAAACTGTGTCAAGAAATTCTGGATTTCTCTTGGGCATGGGAAATGTCCTCCCTGGTTTTCACCTCTTAAAGGTGGGAGGAGAAAAAATATATATCTGATTTATGCACTGAGAATTTTAGTAGATGAATCAGATTGTCGGCAGCTATTATGTAAATGGGAGAAAATGATCAAATTATCAATGCTAATTGTCTGAAGGCAATAGGTATCTTGTTGCTAAACATTAACTTTGACAAGAGATCCTTGCAGATGCCTAGGTACTTTGAAGTACTGGTGATACTTTCCAGAAGATGGAGAACCATGGTTACTTCCTAAAACATGTTCTGACAAACCTAGAGCCTGCTTTTTATTTTCTCTTGGAGGTACTGGGGATTTGAATGGAGGGCCTCATAGGCTAATGCTCTAACCATTTGAGCTACAACTCCAGCCCTGTTTTTGCTGGTTAGTTTTGAGATAGTCTTCTAAACTGTTCTGCCTGGGCTGACTTTGAACTATGATCCTTTTGTTCATAGCCTCCTAAGAAGCGAAGATGTGAGGCATGAGCCACCAGTACTGGCTGAATATCTTTAAAAAAAAATTACAGTCTGGCCAGTTTAAGTTCTCAATGATTTGAAATTTTCTATTAAAATGTGAATCCATAAAGTACTTTAAAAAAGTAATCTCAGAATGAAGGAACTTTCTAGTTATAACTCAAAAGTCTAAGGGGAAAAAACCCCAAAATAGAGAAACACTGGATTATAGAAAAGTCAAAGAATCACAGTTAAAAGCAAACCACAGAGCCAGGTCCTGGTGGCTCATGCCTGTACTCTAAGATACTCAGGAGGCTGAGATCCGAAGACTGCTTCAAAGTCAGCCTGGGTAGGAATGTTCAACCCATTCTTATCTTCAATTAACCATCAGGAATGATAGAGTACTAGCCCTGAGCAAAGAAGCTCACAGAGAGAGCCCAGGTCTGGAGTTCAAACCCCATGACTGACCAAAAAAAAAAAAAAAAGTAAACTACAGATAACAAAAATAATTTGCAACTCATACTATTGGGAGGGGATATCTTCATCTCTCTTCATTGGAAAAAGACCAACAACCCAAAGGGAAAAGTGGTAAAAGGTATAAGTAAGGTCTTCTGGAAAAATAAAAACCAATGATCCAACTCACTTACAATAAAAGGCAAGACACAGAAAGTACACTGAGTCATGATTTTTTTTTATAGCGATTAGCAACAATGGCAATCCACTATGGAGGGTATTGGGATAAGAGTATATTCACACAATACTAATGGGAACCCATCTTGATACTCTACCGTGGAAAGCAATTTGGCACCATCCATCAAAATTACAACACATGTACCGAGGGACAGATACTGCCAGTTTCCTGACTTCATCCTACATATGTCCTTTATCCACTTAACCAAATGGACACACAAAGTTCTTTGTAATAGGGAATCTTGTTTGTAACAACAGGAGCCTAGGGACAACCCAAATGACAGCCACAGGGGGATTTCCTAAAGAAATCTTGACATAGCTATACAAAAAAATATTACCATGCTTTTGTAAAAAAACTCAAATAGGGAGACTAGAGAGGAATAGAGAAACATCAGGCTAAGTACAAATCTAAGGAACGCAGTAACGTGTGCAGGCCTGTTCTGTGTAAAAGCAGACCGTGGCTTCCTAGGTGTTTATGTCTCTAACAATCGCTGGAAAACCAGTGGGTGAACTAGCAAGGGGAGCTATTTGTGAGCAGGCAGGAAACACCACAGTGGGGTATATATGACTTTAAGCTTTTTGTGTTGAGTATTAGCCATTCAAAGCCTTTTGGAAAAGTTTAATACTTTGCACATGACATGTCGAATGTCGTCCTCTCCTTTCTGGGAGAAATAACCAGTTCTCTCCTTTTACTGCTTTATCTTAAACAATTCTTTCCACTCTGGGCCTGAGGGGTTCAGTCCTCGCTCCTGCCAGCAGAGGGCTAACGTGAGCAACAGGGATAGAGAGGCAAAGGGTTGCTGAACGCCACAGGAAGTTCATGCGCTGGAACTCAGACTCTTTGGGTGTCTCCTGAGTCATTCTCTTCTGATCCGTGGCCACCCTGTGGAACGTGAGAGGGACAGAAGAGGCAAAGGGAGCAGAGAACGAGGCTGGTGGAAGTGATTGCTGGGGCTGTTCCGGCCTTCAGCAGAAGCCTGGCAGAGGTGGGGACACCCTGCTTCCTGAGGGCTGTGGACAGAGCAGCAGCATGGAGCTGGGCAGGGAGGAAGAGGCCATGCACCTGGGGCAGGAAGGTGGAGGTGGGAGTGTGAAGATGGGGTGCTGGTCTTAGGTACACAGAACCCATAGTGTGAGTGGGGAATTGTAGGCTCCGAGGAACAGAGCAGGCAGAGACAGCAGCATCAGAAGGAAGACAGCCTTTGAGACCTTTGAGGACCAGGATCTACCTGGCCCACTTGTTCCTCATGGAATATTAAAGCCCAGCACTGGACAGAGAGAGGAGGAGTTGGTCAGTACTTCAGTAAGTGTGGAGGGTTCAGCTCAGTCACTTCAGTGGGTATGGCCTGGCCACTTACCTTACCTTCTCACAAGTGCAACTTCCTCCTGTCCTGTGGGTCATATATCCCCCACTAACCACTTCCTGTTTGCTATCTCATTCTGTCTTCACAACAATGCCAACAATTCACTATTTGGAGACAGGGTTTCATGATGGAGCCCAGGCTGGCCTTAAACTAACCATCTTTACACCTCACTCTCCTGAGTACTGGGATTACAGGTGTGATCCATCACACCCAGCTTCAATGGACTTGCTTTTTAGATGAGGAAATCAAAGTTCAGAATACTTTTTATTCCCAGAGCCAGAAAATGGTAGACCTGAAGTAAGCACTGAATCTCTTTCAGTCAAAAGTCCATCATTTTTTTTTAAGCTACTACATTGTAAAAAGGGGTGGGGAGGGTAGTACACTATTTGACTTACAATCAGATAGATTCTCATAGTTCCCACAATGGATCTTAACTTAGACCTACATGGAACTTGTGTTCCTTTTACTCAGAAGCAGAGAAAAGACTACAGGGTCTAGGTGCCTTGTAACAAAATACAGTTGCAAAGCATATGGGTCTAATTGAATTGTTTACAGCATGGCCACAGCCTGTTCACTCCACACTGGGGCCAAGTACATTAATGGGACAGTTCAACATAATCTCTGGGGAACCTGAGACCCATTTATCTCTATGTGGTCTGTGAGGCGTTGCTGGCTCTTGTAAGAACTGCACTAAAACCCACATTTCTATGGGCTAGATAGAAGCATTCAAGTGATCTCCGAATTTTCCCTCTCTTAACCGAAATCTTTTGAATCCAAAGGTATAAAGAAGGATTTCTATTTCAATTTTATACTACTGGAGTTTTGAATATCTATTTACAAACTGAAAACTTCAACAAGTTAAAAAAAAAGATCATGGGTAATTATACTACCAATCTCTGCCTTCTGTGCAAGGCCAACATTGCACCACGCAAGTTAGAAGATAGACAGATCGAGAAGATTCTCATTAATCTGTCAAAATTTCCATACAAACCTTTTCACATGTCATCTGTGTATATAATTATAGAGGATAGATAACCAGAATTTCATCTTAGTAACCTGATTTTGCTCACCACCAATAAAGACCAATCAGCACATGGGAAAAAAAAATCAAATGTAAGGAAGAAAAGTACTACTTATGGCTTTAGGTCATTGAGTAGACCTATGCACCATCAATGTAATCTTAAAATCTTACATTTACATTCAAGAGTTTGCCTACAATAATCCTTACTTAACTATGATGAAGAGGCTCAAGTGTGGTGATTAAGATTGTTTGTTACAAATCTCTCCAGGTCAATCATTTTTATGCAGTATTTAAATCATCTACAACTCATCAAAAGTTGCCCTTTCTGATGAAAAAGCACACGATAAATCCACACTTGCCCAGCTCGCTCTCCATTTCCTACTCTTCACCTCTAAAGGAGCTACACATGTAGTATTCTAGAAGATGTGCTTTCACCTACATAGGTAAGTGCATGCATTTGTGTTTTTTTTTTTTACAAAGAAGCTCTAAACCATGCAAACATCTGAAATTTTTAAAAGAAAATGGATGCAACATACAAACATAGAACACACCCAGTATGCGCCAATCTAGAAACAAAATAAAACCCACCTCCCAACCCATAAAACAAAACAAAGCAAAGCAAGCATATGCAGGGCATACTGTAAAATTGATATTTTTGCACATCTTGCTTTTGAAAGTTGGGGTAAAACAGGTGAGGATGAGCATTTGCTATCCAGAAGACATTTTTAAACCCCGTGGCAACAAAAACAAAAAAGAATTCAGCAAGCCAGTCCCGGCGATTGAGACGCCCCCCTGAAGCTGGACCGCCCCTCACCTGCTCCCCTTTTCTCCTCTCTCCCCAGAAGAAGGCACTTCACGGAAACGTCTGGGAAAGCCCTTGGACTTTACTTTGTTACACCCTCTAAATGGATAAAAAACAAAAGAGAACAGGTGTAGAAGACAATATTTGCAATTGGCCACTCAAGAGTTCCACACAAATACCCTCCCTCCCCTTCAACACAGGTGTTCCTGACAGGCAGGCCTTTCCTGAGGCAGGTGTGTGTGGAGGGGCGGGGGGGGGGGCTGGAGCTCAAAAGAGGAAGCCACACACTCAAAGATGGCACGTTTCAGGAAGGTCTCGGATGCTGGAACAAGAAATACAAAAGAGCTCTTCCAGGTTGTCTTTATGTATTGGAAGGTGGAGGTGGCATTACTCTGGTACTTTAACAAGAATGATTCCTCTCATCCTGATATCTGCTGGACCACCTCTGGCTTCAACTAACAGAGGGGAAGGTATTTGCTAATGGCCAGTATCCTACCCTTGTGTTGCAACTTTCTCTAAATTTGGTTATCATTAGACAAATCCAGGGTTTGTCTTTTTCTCTTGCATTTCTATCACCTTGGGATAAATGCTGTCCTGCTACACAGTACAGACTGTAGACTACACACCAGGGAGATAGGAACAGGAACTGGCAAGTTATTACTAAGTGAGAAATTCTCTGTGTAGTTTCCCTTTAAAATGTAAATAACCACAGCCACCATGATTGGCTATAGACTTGAGATACATACTTCTTGCCACCATACACGAAGAACACTTGAGCTAAATGAACACTTCAAAGTATTTGATTATATTTCATTAGCTACATTTCCTGGGCTGGAGAAACTCACACTGAAATGAATCCTATTTTTCCCAAACTCCACAATCTGAAAATGATTTTTTTTTTTACCCCTACCTAAACTAGAATCTGTGGATGTTTTCTTTTCTGGAATCGTGCACAGGAGTGTGAAGTCAGGTGGGTAATTCTGTTAAAAACTTTAACAGCTTTTTTCCTTCAAGAAATAAATGTTATCTAATTCTTGCTAGCAGGCCCTCTCCCCGCCCCCCGTAAAGCTTTTATTTTGGTAATTATTAGGCTACATATTGGGTAAAAAATGCTGGGCAAAGGAGCCAAAATGTAGAGAAGCCAAAAGTTGGGAATGTGACACAAAGGGTGGAGAGGGGCGATTGCTGGAATTCTGAACTTCTTGTCTCCCTCTATCGAGAACTTTCTGGAACTACAATGACTGTCCTCCAGACATCACGGCTAGGCTGTGTGGCTACGCACATTAATCTGAGGAAATCACGAGTGTGTTGGAATGTTTTTACAAATTTTCATAGAAACTTGAAACTTGCAGCTTCCTCAAATGTTTAGACTTTTCCTCAACCCTTAGCCCCACTCAGAATTCTGCCAGATTCACTGTAGGGGGAATTTTGGAGCAGAGCCGCCATCTCCGCAGCTTTTTTCTCACACACAATCACAGGCGCTTAAAACTACCACCCGTAAACTGACAACACTTCACTGAGAAGCAAATGTCAGACAATCAATAATTAATATCTCCAGCAATCAAAAGGGAGGGTCATCTATGCTGACCTACAATACAATCAATAACATTGGAGAGGATGCTGGTCCATCCTGAGAATTCAAACAGAGGTGCTTTTTAGTCACTTTGAGGAAACTAAACCCCTCACGAAAATCTCCCCTTTCCCGCTAAGTTTTACAAATCCACCCATCCACCACTTGCCTAGCACAATCAGTTGCTGCCGTTTTTCAAAGTATCATGAAGCATGGTGAAATGGAAACCTTTATCTGTGTATCCTTTTGCTGCTTTTGTCTAATGACTGTGTGTTAGCCTGTTCCAAGAGCCTCCACTGGCATCCCAGGGCTGACTTGACAGCAGGGGGCCGGTTACTATAACAACTGACAGCTCTTGTGAATTCTGAAAGGCCCCAGAGTAGCCATTTGGGAAACAGTTATTGAGTAAAAAGTTGCTTGGAATCATTACTACCACGTGACCCAGATCTCCCTGAACAGTTAGTTGCCTGGAGAGGAAGAAAGAAGAAGAAAATTGTCCACCTCTCACAACAGGCCTCGAAAAGCTTCTTCGCCCCTACTCCTTTCAGCATCTCAGAGCAAGATAGTTTAACACCACAGTGTCATCACGAATGACAACCCTCTGAGACAGGCCAGATTTTGGCATTCTGAAGTGTGCTTTAACTCTCCTCACTGGCTTGACACATTGTCAGGTGCTCAGTGGTAAAAATTATTCCTAATGATTAGAGAGAGAGGAAAAAAAAAACCACCAAAAACAAAACCTTGAAATACGGCTACAGATGCAAGTTCTAGGAAGAGGCGAATTGCATAGGCAGTTAGCAGTTTTAAAGAGAAAGAGTGATATCCTGAACATCTGTGGTCCACTAAATGGTCTTTCTGTAGAAAGAATAAAGGCGATCCATACGCAAAGCCCCCGAAAATGCCTTGGAAGCTTCGCTTTTTCTAAGCTTAGGAGTCGTTTTATATAAAACCTACCTTTTGATTCTCATTTTCTCAGCGCAAGAGGACCCTGAGTGGTGGGGGACTGAACTCAGGGCCTTTGTACATGTGGAGCCCCATGGAGAAGCTCCTGTGAAGGTGGCCTGTGCTTTGAATGCATGGAAGGAAGGGGGGCTCCAGGAGCGCTGGCCCCACGATCCATGCTTCTAGGTCATCTCCTAGGCAGCTGCCTCTGCCCGAGCATCTGTCCTTTCCCTTTGTTCTACACACCCACTTCTCCCTGCCTCTGGTTCCTTTCCACTGCACGGTAGCCACGGTCAAGTCCCTTCCACAGCACATTGTTTCCCTTTATCATAGCTGCAGCCTGGGGAGTATAAATCCAACCAATCCTCTCCAAAAGCCACGGTGCCAGCGGGGGCAAAGCAGCATCAGCAGACGCTGGGGCCAGCTGGCAAATGATTGCCCATCACAGAGGAGCCATGGGGTCGGCTCTGGCTTGCAAGGGCCACCAGGGAAGAAGGGATGAACATCTGTGGATCTTACCGTTCATCGCAAGAACTCAGGCAGCTGGGATGTAAGTCACGTGTTATGTTCAAGAGTGTCAGCACTCCAAAAGCCACATGTAGAACTTGATCTAGAGGACACTGGGCTTGCGGGATAATGTTTATTGGCGTGCTCACTTCTTCCACAAGGGAGCGGAAGGACCCTCTGCAAGGTGCGACTTTTGTCTACTGGACAGGCTCCAGTGTCCCATACTAACGCGAAGTATAAGAAGTGGTGAATACAAGGAGAAGAAAAGGCCTCAGCCATAAAGGGCAGCAAGGCAAGGTGTGAAGAGTAGCAAAATCTAGGAGCCCCATGATTCCACATAAACCATTTCCCTGTCTGGAACCTTTCTTCTCTTGGGACCTACAGGCTACCAAAGGTGGCTGCTTGAGAATTAAACGATACCCCCATGTATTGGGTATGGTTGGTATACAATCCTGTAATACCAGATTCTTGGGAGGCTGAGGTCAGAGGATCATAAGTCCAAGGCCAGACTCAGCAAGACCCATCATTTTAACACAAACATTTAAAAAGGGCTGAGAGGATGTGGCTGTAGCTCACTATCTAGCATTGGGTAAGCTTGGGTTCTGTCGCTAGCACTTATTTTTTTTTTTTAAGCAACAGGTGCTTTGTATTAATTCAACTATTATTGGAGGGTTTATTAGTTGTATTTCTCCCTTTGCTGTCCCTTCATGGTCACCTTGTTTGGAAGAAGTCCCTCTTACCACACTGGTCTCCTTGATGACTTTGCTGGTGGAGGAGTAGAGGAGGCAAACATGGAATGCAAATCCTCAGCCAGCTAGTATGGGAAGTGTTAGCGTCAAGGGCAAAGGGCTGTGGAGACAGCACCTACCTGCTTGCAGCTACTTTGAGTGGTGGGAATACAAGGGGGACCCACATTCCTAAGAGGCACATGTGGTCAGTCATTGCTCGGGCTCGGGTGGCGCGCTACCACGTGCCCACACTCGACTTCCACACGCATCTGTCTGTTTGCCTGAGCTCCCGTCATGCCAACACGAATCCCCCACACATTTGCGGTTTGCATCCCTTCATATTTATTACACTCTGTCTCCCACTGAACATCCAGGGAAGAAAAAAAAAACATTGCAATGTCAACAAAACTCATTTGTTTTCACGAACAGCATTCTTAATGAGGAGGCACCGACACATGGCAAAAATCCCTGAAAGTCTGTGAGATGGAACTCAGAGGAAAAGAAAGACCTCTTTCTATTTGTGCAGGAGGCTACATTGGTGCTGACTGAATTGGCCACTGGACTGACTTATGAGCTCAAGAGGGACATACATTTGCTGGATCAGAGCAAAAATATCTTTCTAATATCAAAGTCGAACAAACCTGAGTGGAATGTTACAATTTCCCGGGAGAAAGTTTCTAGTCTTTTGATCCAGAATCTGTGGACTTATCTGAATCTGAGAAGCTGCTTTATCCTTTTGGGAAGTCTTTCCCAGACTGGAATTATTACAATCAACAAGATACTCTGTCAACTAGGGAACCAGTACTCATCACTTGGGATTAAGGCAGACCAAAACACACCATACTATTCAACAGCAAAATCTCTTCCAAGTAAGCTGAGTAGCTCATGCTGATAATTCTAGCTACTGGAGAGGCTGACATAGTCAGAAGAGGGTTCTAGATCAGTTTAAGAAAAAAAAAAAAGGTTGCAAGACCTCATCTTAACTAGTAAAAGTTGGACATAGTGGTACATGCTTGTCATTCCATGGAAAGCATCAAGAGAAGGATCTTGGTCAAGGCTAGCTTGGACACAGATGCCCCTATTTGTTCAAATATCAATATTGAAAGAAATTGCAAAGTAATGGAAATGTAACTGAACAGTGACAATGTGCCCAGCTTCCAGAATACCTGAAGATATAGTTGGTTCCTGAAGTTGCTATCTGACCAACCAGATTCAAGCCAGTTGAGCACTTCAATGAGGAAGTCACTTCAAATTCCTTCCTTGCAGTGTCTTTATGACATGCAAAGGGTGCACTTCCATTGTAAGCTGGGCGAGGAATATATACTTCTCTCCAGGCACACTGCCCAGTCATCAGAGGAAAGATAATGGAAAGGCTAAGACATTGGGGATATGAAGTCAAATAATGTGACTTGTGTGTACCACCTTCCTACCACGTCAGCCTGAGTTTTCAGATTTGCATAATGAATAGAAGCACTGATGAGCACCAGTGGTTCATGCCTATGCTAGCTACTCAGGAAGCTGAGATCTGAGGATCTAGGTTCAAAGCCAGCCTGGGCAGGAAACTCAGTGAGACTCATATTTCCAATTAGGAATTCCCCCACTTAAAAAAAAAAGTCCAAAGTGGGAGCTATGGCTCAAGTGGTCTAGCCTTGAGCAAAAAAAAAAAACAACAACACAGAGCCAGTGTTCAGGCCCTGAGTTCAAACCCCAGGACTGGCATTCACCCACATACATACATACATACACATACACACATATACCCCACACAAATAGCACTAAATCCTGAGATGTAACCTCCTGAGCACATGTCTGGGATGGAGAAAATTCAATAAAAGGGCCATGGTTATCCAGGCCTAAAGATAAACAAAGCTATTTCTAGGAGGACAATTTGTTCATCACAGAGAAAGATGTATTCAATGTCCCTCAGAATTCCAGAAGGAGCTGGGCACAGGTTACTCACAGATGAAATCCTTGTTACACAGGAGGCTGACATCCGAGGATTGCATTCAAATACAAGAGAGTCTTATCTCCAATTAACCAGCACAAAGCCGGAAGTGAAGATGTAGTTACAGTGGTAAGTGCCAAGCCTTGAGTGAAAGTGCTAAGCAGATGTATGAGGCCTTTACTTCATACCCCAGTACCGGTGTGAACACACACACACACACACACACACACACACACACACACTCAAAGAAAAAAATTAGCATTTTTTTTGTAATACCAATAATCTTAAGCCTACACAATTGCTTTGCTCTTTGTAACTAAATTCTTTCTGAGCCCAGAGACTCAACAAGTGGTGTACCTGAGCACATTGGTTGTATACAGGACACATAGCCCGACATCGATCTGAAATTATGCAAAGCCAAAATACCTTCCCAAAATGTGTCTTCTCTGAGTGGAAGCAGCTGTGCTGCTTCAAGTCTTTTCAGGAACATTAAAGCATATAAACAGCTTGTCTTGGTAAAGCTGGGGAGTCGCAGCTAAAGGAATTTGCTTTCTGACTCTTTCATTCAAAAGGTGTGTGTTGCTCCTGTCTTGACAAGTAAGGCCGAAACAGCCCACTTCAAAAGCTACTGAATTGATTTCTTCTCCCTCATCTTCAAGAGCTCTGAATCTGGCAGTTAGGGGTTGCAATATTTATAAGGCACCCATCAGAGCTCCATTTAGGAAAGGAGACGAGCGGAAGCTGTGAGCCGATTTTATTTTTATCAGCTGCCCTACCACTCTGGCTTTTGTCTATAACCGCTTTGCATGCATTCCTTCCTAGCTTCATTTCAGCTTCTGCATCATTACAGATTCGAGCTTCTCTCTTTCTTTGCAAAACAGAACTCTGCAGGTCCCCCTCCAAGTGGTAACATAGCATCCTATCTTGTAAGCTAGATAAATCTGCAGGTAAATTTCATCCTCTAGATCCAAATTGTGACCTGTTTCTAATAGTTGCTTGATTGACACCGAGATCTCTGACCTAACAGGTGTCTTGAGGTCTGTACCTGTATTATTTTTACTTTGGGTCAAATCTGAAATAACAATGATTGGTTGCTTAAAGGTGTCATTTTAAAGGAAATAGGTGCTGAATGCAAAGATCTCAGTGGGCCTGAATATTCAAGAGCACTTGTGGCAATGTTTCCCAAACTCCCATGTACACCCCCCCCCACACACACACTGTTACCTTATCTTTGGTTGTTGCAGCTCTGTGACCACCTGTGGCCAGGAGGGAGTGAAAGGAAGTTTTCACCTGCCTACTCATTTTCTCTCTGCTTGCTGCATATGTGTCCCAGAAAGACGAGCCACAGTGGTGGAGGACTGCCCTGACCCTGTCAGATGTCACATGGTTGAGAACCTAAACTTGGGTCTGTCAGGCAACTGGTCTGGGGCAGCTGCTCCGGAAGTTTATTCCATGAACAAGGCTGGCCACTGGGTGTTCAAGTTGTTTGACTTGGGGTTGGGTCTTGTCTTGAACCTGGTTATTCAGGGACAGCCCCCTCAGGAATTAATTGCCTTTAGTCCCATTAGGAACACCATTCAAGCCAATTCCATTAACTTTATAGTACTCTTGCTTTTTATTTTTTGTATTTAAGCCCGAAGTAGTTCTGCTCAGTTGGTTAACCTACATTTACACTATATTTAGCCCTAAACAGATGTCTTTTAGCTATTTCTAGGATACTCTGCACAACTGAGCTTCAAAAGAAGGAACTCTACAAGGAAATTCCAAAAGTTCTTTACGAATACTGTGTTATGCCACAGGCAGATAGGAAATTGTATACACCTGTACAACGTGACTATGAATCTAAGGAGTGGCATTTACCTAAACCTGGCCATATAATTTTGTGTGTGTAAGTTCTAGGGCTTGAACTCAGGGCCTGGGCACTATCCCTGAGCGTTTTCTGTGCAAGGCTGGCTGGCACTCTATCACATCAGTCACACTTCACTTTTGGCTTTTTCTATTTAATTGGAGGTAAGAGTCTCATGGACTCTTGCTCTGGCTGGTTCTGAACCATAATCCTCAGATCTCAGCCTCCCAAGTAGCTGGGATTACTGGGATGAGCCACCAGTGCAAGGCTTTGTGTATCTCATGTTATAAAACCATTCCTTTCAGGTACATACCCAGAAATAACGTCAGAGCGAATGTAACTCAACAACCATTTTCATTTTTACCATCCAACTGTCACTGAGACAAGCATTTCCTACCATTTACACTGAAGTGAAGGTTCCCAAGAGACCTGGGGCACATTTCTTAACCTGTAGATCAGGAAACTGAGGCTGGGGGAGGATTCCTACCCCTACCCCTAACCTAAAGCAGTGCTTCTGTACTTGGCACTTCATTGGGACTTCATATAATACCCCTTTGCAGATAACTATTTTTCTAATTGCTCAGTCCTATGCAATTTCAATACCACTAATACATTGCCTATCTGTGGCTACATTAGATGTGTATTTGTATGCAAAGACTCCTGGTAAGAATGCTTGTGTTCTGAGCTGGGCACTGGCAGCTCACACCTATCACCCGAGCGGATCACAACCTAGGCAGGAAAGTCCATGAGACTCTTCTCTCCAATTAACCACCGGAAAAATCAGAAGTGGGGCTGTGGCTCAAAATGGCAGAGCATCAGCCTTGAGCATAAGAGCTCACAGACAGCACTTAGGTCCCACGACCGACCAACAAACCAACCAACAAAAATGTTTGTGTTTCTAGCCATAGGGGTGGTGGGTCTGCTAGAGCCTGGCTCCTAATCCAGGCTGTGACCCCTGCTTCTACTTACCTGCTAACAGCATCTCCTTTCTTGGCCCTTGCCCTCCTGTATCACCAGCTCCTGCAATGCCTTGCGTTCATCCTCAGGGCAAGGCACACACCCTTTCAGGTAGCACCCAATGCCTTCCTGATCTGGCTCTTGCTGTGCTACATTCCCTTCCCACACACTGTTCCCATGGTCCAAGCTAAACGCATGTGCCTGCAGCAGGCATATTTACTCTCTCCAGACTCATCCTCAAGCCCTCCTCTCCTGACTCACAGCTGCCTGGATATGAGATCCTACAGGGCGCTGACCTCAACTTCCCTACCAGGCTATACTGAAGCCCAGCTTGGGACTTATCCATCTCCATCCACTCTGCATCCTCTATTATATATGTGCTTGCCCATTCTTCCGATGGATGGTGAGGACAAGAGACTGCATCCTTGAATCATCTCATCCACTAATGCAAGGCAAAGACAGTTGGAAGCTGTAAATGGTCCATGCCACATGACAGTATAAACTTCATCATGCCATACATAACAGAACATGAAGCTGAGCCATCTAGACTCATAGCCTTTCTGAGCCTGGATGGTCCTTAGAGGAAAATGTACACCCCCCCACCCCCACATCCAGCTTTTAGTTTATAGTTTTTATGGCATGGGCACTGACTCAACTTCTAGGCTCCACAGTTACCACAGACCAGATCTGACCAGCACATTCCATCCCTCTGGATACCAGAAGACTCTGAGGATGGACAACTGACCTATGTCAATCATAATGGACACGACCTTGGGTCTTCATGAGAACTCTTTGAGAAGAAGAAAAAAAATCCCTGCTACTGGGCAGTAGAGACAAAAGATTAACATGGACCAGAAGTTAACTACATGGAAAGAGTTAGCAGGCTGCCTAAGAGAGCTCACACGAAGAGATTCCAGTGGGGGAAACACAGGCAGACCACACCAACCAAGCCCTCAGATCCTTGTTCCATTCTCTGGTCCAACCAGGCATTATGCTCCTAAAACTTGCAGTTCTGGGATCAACACAATTTTCCTCCTCTTGTGTTAAAGCATCTTGAAAGGAGATTTTTTTTTTTTAGCACAATATAACAGGGCTCTGACCCTCCCAGTACCTACGCCTGATCTGCACCATAGCAATGTAACAAATACTAATTCCCTTTCTCCCTTCTCATCAAAGGGAAGGTCCAAGCACGAGGCCTACCATACATACTGGTAAGAACCAGGTGAAATTGTGCCACCCAAATGCTTGCTACAATGCCTGGCTCCCGAGATAGACCCACCCACTGGACACCAACAAGTCCTATAGCATCATGTGCCATGAGACATGGGTAGAGGGATGGTTCAGGAATCCTAGGTTTGCTTCTCTACTTCTTCATGAATCCACTAAGTGACAGTGTCAACAACTCCCTGTGAATGCAATCAGAACCCAGAATACGAGCTAGGAAGGGTCCGTTCTCGATGGTGATGGTTGTGCTGCCATGAGGAACTGGGCCGATCTGTGGGTGTCAGCGAGGCCTGCATCAAAGGCACGATCAGGAAGGAGGGTTTGATCTGCCTCATGCTCTACTTATGTCAAGTCCGTTTGCCAATCACCCACTCTTACTGTGTCTCAAAAGGCAAGAGAACACTGCTGTTCTAGCTTCAAACCCTCACTGCCAAAGGACACACACGTCTCCGCTGTACTTGCCAATTCTCTCTGGGAGCTCTCTAGTGCTTCCTTCTTTCACGTTAATAAAAAGGAAAAAAAAAAGTTGGACAGAAAAAAGGGCCCTTGTCCCTCTAGGCTGTTCTCCTGCTTAGCCAACTCATCCATCCTAAAACTAATTCAATTTTATTTGCTTTGCTCCGTAAGGATTTTCTTTTTAGCCTTCATCTCTGTGCTATTGGCATTGAGAATTTGGTTAAAAAACAACAACTCAAATCTACTGAGTGAAACCAAGTTTTAGAATATACACATACACTATTATAAAATTATGTTAGGCATAGGGTGATTAACACACTTTCCATTTGGTCTTTTTCAGAACAATAAACAGTTGTCATTTCCTCAAGGTAAAAAGAAGGCCACACATCTTGAGTGATTGGAAGGGTTTAAAAAGCTGTCTTTACTAGGGGCACAACTCTCTTCTACAATACGTGGGCAGTAAACACTTCGTTTTTAGCTGTGTGACATCTGTGTCTGCTCGACTATGTGGTCCTTCTAGGGTTCTGTGGTGTCTTTTCACAGATGGGCAAATGACAGTGGTGAACCTGAGAAACAGGCCTGAGGTTTTTGTCAGAACTACTTGGTTATGATGTTTCTTCTGTGGTTGTTTTCACTCGGAGACAGGCTATGTAGCCCAGGCTGGCCTTGAATTTGAGATCCTCTCACCTCAGCCTCTTCAGTGCTGGGATTATAGTTATGAGTCACCATATCTGGTTTTAGAAAGTGTGTCTTGATGCTGGGATGGCTAAATAGTGTCTGTAGTCTGGCAAAAGAATGTGGGACAAAGACTTAGAGACTAAAAAGATCCCAGTCACAAGTAGAGCCAAGAGTCCCTGTTAATTTCCCACAATCATTTTAACTTGCATTAGAAATCTCCATTGACCAGTGAGTTCCGGCTCAGTATCTGCCTGGAAAAGGGAATGCAGGGAGGTAGTTCATCCCCTCCTGGTCAGCAGCAGTGACAGGTTTATCGTTACAATCAAACACCTGGGGAAGCCTGAGATGGTGCCTTTTGTTGGCCCAGGTTCTAGTCCCTAGACCCCAGGACACACAGGAAGGAGACCTGCCTGTACGTTCTGTGAATCTCACCTTTGAAATCCATCTCCAGGCAACTGATGCCTGCCCCCTGCCTTAGGACCAACCCTGCCATCACTGGCTCTCCCGTTGCTTTGCTGCAGCTGCTTCCTTTGCCTGTCTCTCACCTGCCCTGCTTCAATCTCTGCACAGCAACCAGGTCATCAAGTCGCATCATGTCACTCTTCTGTACCAAACCCAGTAGGTGTCATAGCCACAGGTAATGTGCCATCGAAGGCCCTCAAGGCTGACCATCGCCTGACCCTCTTCTACTCTGCCTCTCCACTCATGCTCCTGCCACTTACATCATGGCAGCATGCCAGCCCGCCCCTCACCCAGGTGCCTTTGATCTTCCCTCTGCCTCGAGGAGCACGGGGTTAGGCTGAGATGGAGCCCATCTGATTCCCTCATGGAGGCCTGTTCATCTGTCATTGCCCCGCTTAGATTTTTCCATCGCCAGTCTGAACATGAAACTGTTATGTTCCTATTCTTCCCAGATTTTCTTTCCTGGATGACACACAACATCGTCTCAGGACTTACATCTTAATTGTTTATTGGCCTGGATCCTCCACTCACTGGAGGCTCGATGAGAACTGGAATTGTTAAGTTGCTCACCTTTGTATTACAGGTGCCTATCCAGGTGGCAGGTTCTCAACCTTAATTGAAGGAATGCAAAGTAGGGAGGGAAGGAGGGAGGGAGGGAGGGATCAAAGGACAACACCTGTTTCTCCCTGGTGATGCTTGTTAGACTTTGGTCTGGGAGGGGCAAGCAGCCAGGCCTGTCAAGTGGCCAGCCTGGCTTTCTCAGGTGAACTGGCTGAGAGGGTCTAGCTAAGAAAACACAGAATATTGACAGAGACTCAGGCAGCGGGAATGGCCCTGGTGGGGCACAGTGGGCACCATCGGGACAATCATCACAGAAGGGTGGCTTACCACTTGCCACTTTTACATCACCACTATTAAATATGACATTATACATGAACTGGATCCGTACTATCCCATTTAATCTTCAGCAAAAGGCTATAAAAACAGCATGAAGGTGAAGAGGACTTACTCAGTGGCTACAGCCAAGTGGTATGTGGTCTCAGAGAACCAGGAAATGCTCTGGAACTTAGCAACTCACTTGGCAGGCTCACAAACTAAAATTGGAAATGGGATGTGAATCCAGCAAACAGCAGAGCTGGGAAGCTTCAACTTGGATCTCCCCCTGCTTTTCAGGCAAAACCTCCTTGGTACTTAAATCCTGGAAGCTTACACCTCAAAGGTAAATGTTTTGGCCTGTGTCATCTTCCAGAGATAAGATCTTGTCACTAGCTCTCAGCTGGCTCAGTTTTCATGGGTGAGCAACAGCTGGCCAGCGTGCCCCCCCACCCCATGCCCCCTCACACACTCATCCCCGCCCCCCCCACACCCTGTGGGAGCTCCTCCATCACTCACCTCCAGTACACTAGCACAGCAATGAGAAGGACGAGGCACACGAAGGTCAAGGCTGATACCACAATCAGAGGGATGATCCACTCCATCCTCCCTGGAGAGGGCCGGCTTATCATTCCAGAGGTGTTCTTCTCTGCTGCCAAGAGAAACCATCCCAGTTAGACCACCAAGGCAGGCCAGGGAGCGCGCCTGGGGGAGCCCCAGCATGATGTGGCGCCCCACCCCATTCTGTGTGGTTTCCAGTGAACTCAGCTGCTCACCCTGGGCTGTCCTGGAGGAGTAGGGGTGAGGGGTGGGGCAGGAAGGGAAGGCTGCAGTCCTTTTGTGTCCTGCTCTGTCCAAAGCCGAATACAGCCTCCTCTGCGGGTGGTAATTTCTACCGGTCAGTAGGATGGATGTGCTGATGAAGTTTGTAAGTAAGATGTTTGTAACAAGAGCTAGGCAGGAGGAAGATGACCTACCTGACTCCACAGACACTCCCAACCCATCCAACTCTGGATGCACTGAGACAATGCGACTCACTGCTTGGAGAGGGAGAATGTCCACAGGAAGTGCCCTGGGTTTCTGGAGAGGTCTAAGGAAAGCCAGTCTGGACCAAGTGGCCATGGGTTCTTGCTGTCTTCCCACCCATTGTCCTCCCACAGTGACTCCACCCTGCTCTGTTGGACAGGGTCAGGGTGGGACAGCCATTCAAGGGTGGAGCTCCAGCTGGGCCAGCCGGCGGTGGGTGTGGGACCAGGGCAATGATACTCTCACCCTGGTGTCTGCACCCATCCCTTCTGCTCACAGGCTTCCCCTGCCTGGCTCCGTGAAAGTTCCAGCTCCCAGGAGCCCAGAACCTACCCTTGATCCTTCCAAAAGCTCCCACACCAGTGAAGACAGGAAGCCACACTCACTCAGCTCTAAGTAGCCAGCCACACGCTTGCCGTTAAACAAGGCAAGTCGGCCAATGGGTTCAGGATTTTCTCCTTAACGAAGACGTCTTACCCAGGCATCTGTTTTTCTCCGCTGCTGCTCCAGCCCCCCACGAGCCTCAGCACGAGAGCCTAGTCTCTCTTGAGGCACCGGAAAATGGCCAGGTGGCTCCAATGGAGCTCAGAGGCCAGACTAGGCGGCTGGAGAACAGCACAGGTGTACGGAGGTGAGGGGGAGCGGAGACAGAGGTGAGAATGCAGAGGGATGGCTTGAACCATCGGAAGCTGGCTGCAGCTGGTTTGTGCTGGGCAAGGATTCCACCCACTCTGTGAAAATGAGGCCAGCACACTGCCGGCCCAGTGCCCCTCTGCAGGATGGACTAAATGCTGGGCTAATCAGGCTGCGTTTCCCAGGGAGGGAAGGTGGGCTGAGCAGAAAGACATAATTGGCCTTGAGAGATATTTAAAGAGGCAAGGCTCCGGAGCTGCGAGGAGGTGTGTTCTGGTGGGTTTTACTGGGTTTCCTCTCAAGGACTTTCCACCCAACACCTTTGTTTAGGCACAGGCCCCTGGGACAGGTGGGGCCTTATTATCTCCAACTTACAAGTAAACACACAGAGCCAAGCAGGGTAAACACACTGATTCAAAACCACTACAGATCATCTTACTGTAGCCTTCCTGGCTGTGCCAGCTCATTTCTCTGGGCCCCATTTTACCTTGCATGGATATACCAGCTGGCCCTACTGTGTGCCAGACACAGGGCTACAGGATGGGGAGGGAGCAGCGCCTCAGACAGAAGCAATTCTCTGCACGAAGGGGAGGAGTCATTTAAAGGAGAAGAAGCAGCCCCCCCCTCCCCCAAGGGGCAATCAGCATGCAAATACAGGTTACTGGGAAGCACTCAGGGAAGATCTGAAGGATGGAGAGTCAGCCAGGAGAAAATATGACCACAAGAGATACATGACCAAGAGGGAAAATTAGAATCCAGATCAGCTAGAGCCTGGGAGGCTGAATTAGGGGGGAAGTGGTTTCAGATCTAAGCTATGGTAATAGTGGCTGAAACAAGAGGGAGACAGACATCAGACATAGAGTGTTTTGACTGTGAAGTCCTTGTGAGGAACCAGAGTTGCAAATGAGAATGAATTTATGAAGCCCCATCAGGGGTCAGCTCAGCCAGGCAATTATCTGGTGGATGTGGGGGTGGGGGCATCTCAAAGACCTGCAGGTACTGTTAATGAAAAGAAAACAATGTCAGGAGGCCTGATAGACAGGTCACGTGTCCAATTAACTCAGTATTTACCCTGGGAAGGCCTCAGGTGCTAGGGGACTCCCCCAGTGTCTTATTTCTCTGCCACTCCTTACAGAAAAGGATTCTTGACGGTGGGATTGTGGCAGGCAGGATGCAAATCCTTCTCTTCTGTCCTAAACCCTCGCAAAGGTTTCTTGGTCCCAATAATGCCTTCTGCGTGCATTTCTAACCAGTTATTGGAAGTATCAGCTGCACAGTACTTCTCCTATCTGAAATCCTGTAATACTACTGCAGACTTTCCAGGCCTTCTTGGGGGCAGAGAAATGATCTTGTTGTGAGGGAAATTAGCACTGTATTTATTCCTGAAATTACATGGACAGCTCTGGAAGAGCCCTCCCTCCTCCTCTGCAAGGTTGAGTTGTTCCAAGTTCTCCCAGGGGGAGATCCAGGATCCAGACAAGATTGTAGCTATTAGCATGGGCGTGTCAGTGTTGCTGGGGGACAGAAAGGAGGTCTGGGCAGGGTGAGGGTCTCAAATTCACAAGCGAATCAGGTTCAGAGCTGGGCTAGACTCTGGATGCACCATTCAGAGTCATTTCATCATACCATGTGGGGCTCTGGAGTCCTATTTTGGGGAGGGGGAAGGATGGAGACCACCACTGGAAATCCTCCACCCTCAAAGGCAATGTCTGGAGATCTCAAGTTGCAGCCAGCACCTTACAACATGAAGAAATGGAAAAAATTGCTGCCCACCACAGCCGGATTCCTAGCCTGGTAGATAGTCGCATTTGCTGAGGCCTTTTCCATGAAGAATAGACATATGAGTAACTACTGATTTGCACGTGGGGCATGAGGATGTCGATTTCATTTTCAAGTTCACATCATGCCTCTGTCATCATGGCACTTAGGGTCCTAGAACTGGATTCTATCTCCAGGTGACCTGAAATCTTGTCACTATCCTGAGGAGCCCCTCTTGGCCCACGGTCGTGAGTCCCTGCACAGCCAAGTCCTAGCATCCTTGATTGGCATCCTCTCCTCCTATCTTCTAACCACACCTATCTGCCCCCTCTTTGCCTTTGCCCTGCTGTTCTCACTACCAGAAATGCTCTTCTCCTCTGGCCCCTGGGAGCTCTTCTAGGACCCTGCTCCTGATTCTGGAGCTATCTTCTCTGTGAGGTCTCCTTATGCCCTCAGTTTGTGTTATCTCTGGAGGGTGGAGTAGTTAAGATCACAGGTTCAAATCTCATCTCTGCTGCTTCCTGTGTGACCTTTAACCAGTCACTTAAAAACCAATCTGGTTTACAATGGGATGAAAAAAAAGGCTACTTTATAGGAGGGTTAGGCACATTCACTGAGAAATTATGTGTAGGATGCTTAAAAGTGAGTAAATACAGTCATCGTCATTATGTTGTGCTGCTTGCTGCTTCTTGTGGACAGGACACTCAAGTACAAACTGTTCCTAACTACAGCAGGATGGATTTCCATCTGGCCTTCAGCAGAACAGGAAGAAAGCTCTGCTTCTTACTAGCTGTACAAGTCTGGGTAAGGGAACCAACCTTCTTTGTGCCTCAGTTTCCTCCTCTGTCAACGCAGATAATGTTGTGGACTGTTATTGTGATGGTGGTGGTGTGAGGATTAAATTAGTACATGTCCAACACTCGGAGAGTGTTGCTGGCACTCGGCAGGACCTGGCTAACGTTAGCTGTTGTGACTGTCAACGCCGCCATCTGCAGAAGCATAATCCTCGTCACCATCACCACCATCCGGACTCTCTTCCCCACCAACATCGCAGCACGGCACACCAGGCAGATGGTGCCGGGACGGGTGTCCGCTGATTCTGACTCCTCCTCCCTGTCGTACCTGAATGCATGAGTCACAGCCACACGGCACCTCGGATGCAGGGCGTGGGCACAGGGGCTGCTGACTGTGGCACTGCCGCAAAGAAGCTGCAACCTCACAGTCTTTCCTGAGACAAGACCCCCATTCCTGCCATCCTTCTGCAAGACACCTGTCCTACTGCTGGCTATATCTGTGGAGCAAGCTGCCAGGAACTACTAAGGACACACAGAACCCTGCACTGTCCGCACCTCTACATCTCAAGGAACCTTCCCCAGGCCAAGACACCCAGAGACCAGGGAACGCTAGAGAAGCCCCATGATTTCTGGAATCCATCCGAGGACCCCCAGTGGATACCTGATGCCTTCTAGATTGCTTTCTCCTACGCACTGTTTATGAGAAAGCTTCATGCAGAAAGAAGTGGTATGAGAATAACCATAACTAATAGTGAAAGACAGCACATGTTAATAGCACGTTAGGGTGAGAGCTATGTGAATGTGGTCTCTCTCAACATATCTTACTGCTCCTTAACAAACCCAATGTATGATTTTCTTTTTATTAAGCCTTTTCTCATAAAGGAAGCACTTCAGGGCTTCTTTTAGGCATACAAGAATTGCTAGCATCACCACTCTGCTGTGGGGCCATTATGAAGTAAACTGAGGGTAATTTAAGACAATGGGGACCAGGTACCCAGGGACAGCCAATCTGATAACGAAGATAGCTATTAGTAGCTAAGAAAGAGTGCCATGCATACTATGTGAAAACAGTTGAGTAGGATGAAGCAAAACTCTGTCAAGTTTCTTCAGGCTACTCAGAATGGTACACAATTTACAACTGTTTGCTTCTAGAATTTCCCATGTACTATTGTTATTATGCAGTAACTTGCATATGGGTAATTTACACTGTGACAGGCAAAATGAGGGTTAAAAACCTTCTGCATCAACGAAGGCAGTGTAATTCTGATGTCTTGAACATCAGAATCAGGCAGACCTGGGTACAAGCTCTGACTTGTCTCTTGTTGTGGCTTTTGAGCAAATGAATGCTCATCACTGAGCCACACGTCTGTCCTCTATCAAAAGGAGATACGTGTTAATATCCCCCTCTCCAGGGAGCCATGAGGATTAAATGAGATAATCTATGCAAAGAGGTTCTAAATGATAGCAATTTACAGGGCCAAATGCAAATAGAATCAGTGGGGCCTCTCATTCAAAGATTATTGAGAGTTTCAAGCTGGGTGTTGGTGGCTCACAGCAGTAATCCTAGCTACAAAGGAGGCTGAGATCTGAGGATCTGAGCTTTAAGACAATCTGTGAGACTTTTACTTCCAATTAAATAGCAAGAAGCCAGACTTGGAGGTGTGGCTCAAGATGGCGAAATCCCAGATGTGAGCAAAAAACAGCCATGTGAGAGCTCAAGGCCTGAGTTCAAGCTCCAGGACTAGCACAAAAAACAAAACACAACACACACACAACACACAAAAATTAAACAAAATTATTAAGAGTTTCTAGAAGGGGTGTGATTGCAGGGCGTGGGGGGTGGGGGGGGCAGCGGGCCGGGTAGCATGCTGACAAAGCTGCCCCTGAGTCAGGTACCAGGCAGGTTCTGTGGCCTACAATGAGGAGGGATCCAGGCTCAGAGAGCATGCCTTCTGCAGAAAGCGGCTTCCAAGTGAATCCGGGAGCGTGAGACTGGAGACGAGGCTCTCCAGACTAATGCAGAAGAAGAAATCTAGGCGACCCTTAGCTATCTGCTCCCAGAATTCATCTCAGCTCTGCATCCAGCACAATCAGAATAAAGTGCCTCCATTCTGCTTTTTAAAAAAATAAAAAAAAAAGAAAAGAAAAACAGTTTTCAGTGGCATATGTCATCACTGAATTAATGCTGTTTGCCTTTTACTGGCTTGGCTCTTATCCCAGTAGAAGCAAATAAAAACGGAGTACAATGTACTATAAATGTTACAGGCAGCCATACATGGACAGACCCAACTCAAATGCTTCCTTCCCCACCCAACCCCCAAATCAGGGCTCAGCTCCAGCTCCCGGACAAGAACCTTTATGCTTTTAGGACTAAAACTAGCTTGGATCTGTGAGGACACTGCGGGGAGTGGACAAAGCATGGTCCTAGCTTTCACAGCGAGATAGAGAGAAGCACCATCATCTGTATGTTCAAATGGACAGGCTGCCCCCCTCTGGGATAATGCCACATGGGTTCTGAGTAACATCTTCATTAAAAACATACTTGCTGCCAGGCAGAAGTGTATCACGCCTGTAATCCTTGCTGCTCAGGAGGCTGAGATCTGAGGATCATGGTTCAAAGCCTGTGTGAGTTCAACTACCCATCAAAAAGCTAGAAGTGGAGCTGTGGCTGAAGTAGTAGAATGCTAGCCTTGAGCAACACAAAAAAGCTAAGGGATAGCGTGTAAGCCCTGAGTTCAAGCTCCGGTGCTGGTAGTACACACATACACAAACACACATACACAGGCATACACAGATGCACATGCACACACACACACACACACACACACACACACAAACTACCCATGTTAAAAAAAATGAGGGTGGCTGCATTTTTTCCAATTGTAATTTTAAGAAACACAGGAAATGTACCATCCTACCTATTTCTATAGTTTCATAATGCTAAGTATATTTATCCTGTTGTGCAATCAAACAGCAGAACAAAATTAAAACTCGGTCACCATCAAACATAGCTTTTTATTGTCCTGCTTATTGCTTCTGACAACCATTCTTCTACTTCCTGTTTTCTGAGTTATGACTAACCTAGGTTCTTACAAGTGGAATCACAAGGCTTTCGTCTTCTTGTCACTGGTTTATTTCACTTAGGATAATGTCCTCAAGGTTCATCCCCAACGTACGACATTTGTTTTTAAGACTGGATAATAATGTGCAATGTGGTGACTCAAGTTAGTCATTCTGGCTACTAGGGAAGCAGAAATGGGGAGGATTATGGTTGGAGTCCAGCGCAGGCAAAAAATTCAAAAGATCCCCACCTCAATCAATTAAAAAAAAAAAAAAAAGGCTGAGCACAGTGGTAGATGCTTGTCATTACAGCTATGTGAGAAATATCAAGAGGACTTCAGTCCAGGATGGCTTAGGAAAAAAGTGAGATCCCCATGTGAAAAAGAACTAAAGACAAAAGAGCTAGGGATGTGGCTGCACGCTTAGCAAGCACCAGGCCCTGAGTTCAAACTGCAACATGTATGTATGTAAGTGCGCGTGCGCGCGCGCGCACACACACACACACACACACACACACACACACACAACTAGGTAATATTCCAGTTTGTTTATCTACTCATCCATGAATGAACAAGAGTTGCCTCTATCCCTTGATGTGTGTGATTAATGCAGCTGTAAACACAGTGTGAAAATATCCCTTCAAAACCTCTTTTGGATGTATTACTCCGCAGTAGAATGGCTAGATCCTATGGGCATTGCATTTTCATGTTTTTTTAGGGACAGTTGCACTGTGTTTTATAGGAACTATGCACTTTGATGGTTTCACTAAGCAACACACAAAAAAGGGGTCCCATTTTTTTCACTTATTATTATTATTATTAATTTATTTTTGGCCTGAAACTCAAGGCCTGGCTGCTGTCCTTGAGCTTTTTTGCTCAAGGCTAGTGCTCTACCACTTTGAGCCACAGAACCACTTCCTGTTTTCTGGTGGTTAATTGGAGATAAGAGTCTCACAGGGACTTTTCTGACCAAGCTGGCTTTGAAACATGATCCTCACATCTCGGCCTCCCGGAGTTAAGATTACAAGCATGAACCACCAGCACCCAGCTCATTTCTTCACATTTTTATTACTTTTTTACATGTTTAAAATAGAGGCATTCTGCCAAGTGGGAAGTGACTGGACAACTTTTTCTTTTTTTTAAATAGGGCTACAAGATATTCCTTTTTTTTTTTTCTTCCTGGAGCCCTGAGGGTATCTGAGGGTATCTGAGCCACTGTGGCAAAGGGACAATGTGTTGGTTCCAGATACACACATTCTACTGTGACAGGACAGGCCTGGTGCTGTGTTCTGTGAGCCACATGAGTCAAATGAGAGTACTGTTTGCCTCTGTTGGTAATAGTGAACAGGCTCTTCCCCAGTGCTCAGGCCTGCTTCATCAGACTGAGATAGTGATGCTCTGCCGTATCTATTAAATGCTGGGAAATCTATGGTGTAAGTTAGCAATTCCTAATTCAATTCCCAATCTCATAAATATAACCAGTCCTATCTTATAACACTGCTCCCCCATAGCCACTTTCTTGTAACATCATGCGATTCTCAAATTAGTTGGGGACAAATGCCATTCATTACCTTATGTCAAAGAAACCAGTCCCTACAACCTGAATTCCTGACTGCAGTCTCCTTAGTAGGGTTCTAGGATGAACAATGTCATAGTTCTAAGGCTGGGGGCGCTGGGAGAAGGGAAACATTGACAGATACTTCCCAGGATCCAGATACTTTGAAGAAGGATATCCAACCACATTTAGTGGCTGGGTAAGCACTTTTACCCAAAGTGGGTACTGGGGAAATGGGCAGCCCAGAGTTCTGAAATCAGGCCAGAAATCAGGAACAACCTGTCCCTGTGTGACAAGCACAATGTTTCCAGAAGCTTCCCAATTTTGCCTCGTGAGAAGGGCCAACATTGCTGTTGATAAGAGAACCCCTGTGTAAGTGGAAAACTGGTGGGGTTTTAGAAGCACACATTAAAACATTCACTTAAAGTCAGGCGCCACTGGCTCATGCTTGTAATCCTAGCTACTCAGGAGGCTGAGAACTGAGGATGGAGGTTCAAAGCCAGTCTGGGCAACAAAGTCCATGAGACTCTTATCTCCAGTTAACCACCAAAAAGCCAGTTGTGGCTCAAGTACCAGGGAGGTAGCCTTGAGTTTAAAAGCACGGGGATGGAGCCCAGGCCCCGAGCTCAATCCCTAGGAATAATACAACAGAAGTTCACTTAATAATTAATATTTCACCTGCAACCATCTGGGTTACTCACTGTAGGATTAGTACCATAGCACAAAGGGAGTTCAAGGCTGGGGATGGGCCCTTCCCAGGTATCATGGAGTCAAGAGATCATCCTGGGCCCTGCTTTCCTCCTCACCGGATGGCAACCATACCATCATGGCCCTCAAGGGGGTGCTGTAGGGCAAGTGGCTTACACTTCTCTGTCTGCCTGGAACACACGTGAACCAAGAATGTCGTCGTTATTTCAACAGTTAAATCTTTTAAAGTTGGGTTCCATAGAGCTTGAGGATTCCAAAGAGGTGCCTTTGGCTTGCCACAAGAGGAGTAGGGGTGGCTCTGTTCTAGCTCAAAGCAGACAAACAACCCTAGTCAGTCCACTTGTAGCTTGTGGGCCACCCGACGGCAGGCTATGGTGAGATCTGGCTGTAGGCTGTCAGCTGCTAGGGACTGAACTGGGCTGGCCCAGGGCTGAGCCTGCAGTGAGTGAGCCCGTGAAGGTTCACACCCTGGAATTCTGCGCAAGTTTCCATTTGAAAAAAAAAAGAAAACAAAACCAGACAATGCCAGAACTCGAGGCTGTGTTTGTAGACTGTGCACTCTGAAATGTTTTGGCCAGGGACATACTGAAACCCTCCTTCTTCCCCTACCCCCCAAGAACATATTACTGTAGCAACTGGCTTAGCATCTGCCTTCTCCTTCAGCTGAGGCTCTGGAGGAAGGACCACATGCCAGGTTACCATATAGCTCACATCCAGCTGATGGCTGGGTGCTGAAGAGATGCTCAAAGAGGCTTTGGCTGGAGGAAGTGTCCAGTCCCAGAACAGGCTCCCAGGCAGTGGTCAATGTAGCAATCACCACTCCCAGAGAGGCTCAACACTGCCAGTCTCTCCCTGCTCCTCTTGAGAAAGGACACATGCTCTCCAGCTTTCTCTAGTCCTCACTACCACCCCCTAGTGTTCAATGCCTGGTCCTTTTCCTTCACCGACATGAACTATGTGATTTCTGTGTGTGAGCTTGCCATGTCTCTGATGGGAAAGTTCTCTTCTTCTTTCCCAGGAGATATTAAAATCACTCCTTAAAACAATGCTATCAAATAGCAAAGGAAGAGCAAGCTCAGGACATAGAAGGTGGTAAGACAAGCCTCTTAGAGATACTGCTCAAAACTTAACATGCTTTGTCACTTTAAACATTAGCATTTTTAGCTGGGTGCCGGTGGCTCTCACCTGTCATCCTAGCTACTCAGGAGGCTGAGATCTGAGAATCTCGGTTCAAAGCCAGCTGGGGCAGGAAAGTCCATGAGACTCTTATCTCCAATAAACCACTAGAAAACTGGAAGTGGCGCTGTGGCTCGCCTTGAGGGGAAGAGCGCAGGGACAGTGCCCAGGCCCAGAGTTCAAGCCCCATGACCACCCCCACCCCCCCAAGATGATTGCTTTTTAAAAAATTTTCTTCAGATAATTCTTTTTCACTGAATTTGAAAAAAAATACATGTGGAACAGATACAAGCAAATATTGATCCAAAGACTTTTCAGTGATAGACCTTCTGAAACAAATCAGACCCGCCTTTGTAAGCAAAGTTCCCTACTTCACCTGTCTATCCTCTGGGTTAGGTGTGATCCGTGGTTGCTTTGTAAGGCTGAAGGGAGCAAGTGCGAATGAGAACTGTGGTGGCCACAGCTGAAAATATGTACAATGAAGCTTTGAGGGGGAGGGAAACAATCCCATAATCTCTTTCAAATGAAGACTTCCTCTGCTGGGAGCTGGTGGCTCACGCCTGTGATCCTAGCTACTCAGGAGGCTGAGAGCTGAGGATCATGGTTTGAAGCCAGCCTGGGAAAAAAAGTCCATGAGATTCTATCTCCAACTGACCACCAAAAAGCCAGAAGTGGAGCTGTAGCTCAAGTGGTAGAACACCAATCTTGAGTGGAAAAACCAAGTGAGAGCAAGTAGCCTTGAGATGAAGCCCCGTTACCAACACACACACACACACACACACTTGAGATCAAGCCCCATTACCAACACACACACACACACACACACACACACACACACCCCAGAATAAATAAGCAAAAAAATGCACATTGCCTGCAATTCCAAGGAAGCTCTTCTTTGGCTTTGGGAAAATGTAGACTTGGCCATTTGGCTAAAGGTGGCAGAGAAGCTACTCAGGAGGCTGAGATCTGAAGATCGCAGTTCAAAACAAGCCCAGGCTAAAAATTCCGAGAGACTCCTATCTCCATGTAATCACTCCAAGAGTCTGGAAGTTGAGTTGTGTGTGACTCATGTGATAGAGCGCTAGCCTTGAGCAAAAGAAACTTAGAGAAAGACCTCGAGTTCAAGCCCCAAGGCTGGAGAGGCTTGGATTGATGGGGGTCCCACGGGCGATCATTAATGCAGCCATCAGGAGACTCAAGTTAGCCTGCTTTCTAACATCCTTGGATGAATGCTAGAAAGACCTTTTTTTGGGGGGAGGGGGAGGTCTCCTCAGATGTGCCACTGTGAACTCTGTGTCACCTGAGTTTTGCTTCCACCAGCCCTTCTTGTCACAAGAAGGGTAACTCCATTCATTGACATCACTTCCTGCACTAAGGGACTATGGTCCGCTCCACTCCACAGTGATGGAGGGACTGAGCTGAGCAAACTAATCTGATTCCAAAAGCTACTTCTGGAAGGCTGTGGGTGTGCTCTGATGTCCAAAGGAGGCTTTTCTTTTTACTCTTTTCTTTTTTTTTGTCGGTCACCGGCCTTGAACCCTGGGCATGGGCACTGTCCCTCAGCTCTTTAGCTCAAGGCTAGCGCTCTACCACTTGAGCCACAGAGCCACTTCCAATTTTCTGGTGGTTAATTGGAGATAAGGGTCTCAAGGACTTTCCTGCCGGGCTGGCTTTGAACCCAGATCCTCAGATCTCAGCCTCCTGAGTAGCTAGGATTACAGGCATGAGCCACTGGTGCCTGGCTTAAAGGAGTTTTTCTTCTCCCCTTTTCCCAGAATCCAGAATCTATCTGACTCCACTGGCAGAAACCCATTTCTACCACCTGCCAGGGTCTGGAATCCGGTCCTTCTTCAAGCCTTTTAAACACTGGGCCCTGTTCTCTTTCTACCTGGATTTTCAGAGTCTGGGCAAATAAGATTTGGCACATGGTGAGAATACAGCTCTGGCCACAGTTCCTGGTACAGAGGAAGAACCACACAAACTTGAAAATCAAGTCTAAGTCCATCATTTCTCTTTGGAGACCATCACACACAATGACTACATGGGCACTGTCTCCAAACAGGCCTTCCTGCCTCCATTCCTGTCTCTCCTGTATAATCTGCACACAGAGGCCAATGACCTCCCCCTGAGCTGAATTCTGACATTGGTTTTTCATCTCAAGAAGAATCAACCTCATCCAAGCTGGGCATTGGTGGTTCACACGTGTAATCCTCAAGAGGCTGAAATCTGAGGATTGTGGTTTGAAGCCAACCTGGGCAGACAACTCCAAGAGATTGGAATCCCCAGTTGCCCTGAATTCATGCCTAGTACTGCCACAACACAAAACCTCATGCTTCTCTGAGTGTCACTCATTTGACCCCATTCTTTCCTCCCCGGCCCCTCTCTTCAAGGCTTTCTTATGCCTTCAAATACATTCCTGCACCTGGCATCTTTAGATCTGCGGCTCCTGCAGCCTGCTATGTTCTTCCATTGGTCTCACACTACACTGTCCCCTCCCTGACTCTCGCAACTAACTTAGTCATACATTTGTTTCTGGAATCTTCTCAAGCTCCTCCACTTCCATAGCAGGAGAACGGAAGTCTGTCTTCATCTATGTCCTCTCCCCAGTATCCAGTCCTGTGCTGACTTGTGCCAGTCTAGTGTCTGCTTCTGAGTCCTGAGATTGCTTCACATGTTAAGAAATTCACCTTTTCCACAGCTATTCCCTGGAGACAGAACGTTCTATTCCGACTGGAATATTTTTGGGGGATTCCATATTCCTTTCACCCAGTTTCACAGAAGGCTCCTGGGCATCTTTCCCCAAAACTGTAACAAACTGAGCAATAGCCACAGGAGACCCTCCTTCGAGAAATTAGTTCATACCAGCTTTACGACGCAAAGTCAATTCAACACATGAAAATTTATTCTAAGTTGTATCTTAACATACGAGATCTCAGCTTTAGATGAATTTTAATGTTTACAAGTGCAAAAGCAAATAAATATTTACCAGCTGCCTTTTTTTTAAAAAGAAAAAAAAAAGAAAAAAAATCTTCCACAACAGCTTAGATGCAAAAAAAAAAAAATTGTTGCTAAACATCTTGTAGTCTGGCAAAATGAAGAATTCCTTATTAAGAAAACCCTTGACAACAATAACAACCCTACAGTGCTTCAGAGCTTCCCAATAGAGGAGATCAGGGCAGCTCAGTAAGGTCAGAGTGTGCTACTGGTATGGGGTAAGGAAGATTTCAGAAAGAGAGACCATACCAGCCCCGCCCTGCTTTTGTCAATTAGCCAATGGAAGCTCTGGGAGACAGGGCCACATTCCTTAGGGCTATACCTGTCCATTCATTCCTCCAGAATGGCTCTCTTGAATGAAGTCCTGGCCTCCCCATTATTGTCTTGGACATCATCCTCTCATTCTGCGTATCATCGTTTCATAATTAAAGAAAACTTTTTAGAGTGAAGGCGGCTCAATGCGGTAGGGCACATCTGTAATCCCCACAACTCAAGAGGTGGAGATTGGGAGCATGGGGTTCAAGTCTCACTAGGGGAAAAAAAGTTATGGAGACCAGTCTAAACCAACAAGTTTGTGCATGGTCCATGTCTGTCGTCACAACGATCCTGGGGGTATAGTTAGGAGGAGTGTGGTCCGAGGCCAGCCCTAGGGCAAAATAGATCTTCTTCTAAAACTAGCTGAAGTGAAAAGGGCTGGAGGCCCAGTTCAGGTGGTAGGTAGGTGCCTAGTAAGGATGGGGCTCTGAATTCAAACCAGTGCTTCCAACCAACAGTATCCTTCCCCCCCTCCCCCCGGCCAAATCCCAGAAGCTTATGTTAGCTTTCTAGTTTACCAGTATTAAAGTAGCTTGCTCTCAATGCCCCACCTACCTAACTCCCTGGTAGGGCCTTGGGACAGCTGTGGCCAGTCATCTGTGTCTTCCCCTTTACCGAAAGAGGCAGTACCAGGCTGCCAGGTAGAACAGCCAGCCCAAGGCCTAGAACAAAAACCAAGCCACTGGGTGGACACTGATGGCTCCCTCCTATAATCCTTGCTACTCAGGAGGCTGAGATCTGAGGATCACAATTTGAAGCCAGCCAGGAAAGAAAAGTCCCTCAGACTCGTTATCTCCAAGGAAGCAGCAAAGAGCTAGAAGTGGAGCTATGGCTCAAGTGGCAGAGTGCCAGCCTTGAGCAAAAATACTAAAGGACCAGCCCCAGGATCAGCATGCACAAAAACAACCACCAATCCACGCTAAACCAGGTGTGTGCAATAAATGACAAAAGCATCTTCAGGAGTAAACCACTCAGGACGGATGCCCTCCGGACTCATTTTTATTATTGCTAGGTGGAGACTTTGGAATTATTCTGATCTTAGGGCAGGAGATTAGCCAGTAGGTCTCTAAGATAACATTGGGAGACGTGTGGTCTGTCGGTTCTTGTTAGGATAAAAATCTGGAGACACTGCAGTATAGACAGACACATCCACCAGCCCTGGTTACATCCAGGATATACAATCCAAGAATGATCGACCCACCTGCCCCCAACAGAGGCCTGACAAGGTACCCCTCACATAGCAAGCCAGGACTCACCTGGATTGACAGTGATAAACTTGCTATCCTCAGAGAATCTGTCCCCTCGGGACGGGGGTCTTCTAGATGGCAGGTTGGGGTCACTCCTGGGGTCACTCCCTGTAGACTCTTCCTCTGTAGCTGTGGGAGGCACGTGGGTGGAAGGGACCTCATCCGAGTCCAGGCCTGGGGTGGTGTTCCTCGCTTCTCCGGGCTGCAGGGTGGGGGTGGCTGGGTGCTCCCGCCTGCGCCCCGGTATAGTCTGATGACCGTCCTCCTGGGCAGTCCTGTTGGGGGCGGAGGGGGCCGGGGTGTGCGCTGTCTGGTTGGGCTGCCCGGCAGCGTGGCTCACCCTGCCGCTCTTCTCCTTCTTCTCGGAGTCCTTCTCCCCCTCCTCCTCGTGCTCCCGCTCCCCGTCCTCACTCTCGCTCTTCTCGTCCTTCTCTCCTTCCTCCGTGCCCTCGCTGTCCTTGGCGGGGGCTGAATCTCCATCGGGACCCGATGAGGCCAAGGCCTCGGTGGTGGCCAGGACCGGCCTCCCCGCCTGCTTGGTGGCCGCGGGGGCCGTGGGGAGACGCGTAGGCCACACAGTACTGGGGAAGGAGGAGATGCCGCCCCCACCGAACCCCAGGCCGGCCAGGAGGGTGCTGGTGACCACCGAGGCCACGGTGGCTTGGCTGCCGCTGGAGGAGGGGCCCATGCCTGTTGCCATGGAAACGAAGGAGAAGGGGATGCCCGAGGATGTCCAAGTAGATGACCCGGAGCTGATGGGGGCCATGTCGGCCGAAGAGGCAGGAGAGGCCGTGGGCTATAAGGTGAGCAGAGGGAGGAGAAGAGGCAGAAGGAGACAGCACACGGTGATCAGTAATTTCCTAAGATGTCCTGCTTTGGAAAACCTCAGACTTGTCCTCCTCCATCCTGTGAGGGTGCTGAACAGAGGCTGGGAAGCTGACCATGGCTGGTCCACGATGAGCAACTCTCCTGCTAATGGTTCTTTTGGAATTCCTCTAGATGTGTACTAAGAATTGTACCAGGGCCTCGAACACTAGCCTTTCACGGATACTGCTTGGGATGATCCAAGTGGCAAAAAGTAAGTAGCATTACATTTGGCTCAAAGTACTAAATCAGCAACATCAGCTAGCCTACTATTCTTGGGGGGTAATAATGAGAAGCCAGGGACCCCAACTTTTATGGCAACCAAAAGAACTGCTGGTGAGTAACTAGCTCTGAAGTCTGGGATCTGATTCAACTCTTACCACCTGTATCGAGATGGACAGTGGCCAGCCCAGCTCTGCAGCGGCCAAGTGAGAAGCAGGAGCCGCACTATGCACAAGCTCTGGTAACTAGCTTCCATCCGGGAACTTTTCTCCAGCCACTGTGTCTTTCAGAGTCTCAAGTTTATCCAGAGCAAAGCCTGTGCCATTGCAGATGATTAACAATACTCACAGCAGTTCTGCCTAACACAAGTGTGCTGGAACTTTCCCTGCTATCCTGGAGGCAGGCATGATCATCACCATTTTACAGGAGAGGAAACTAAGGCTCAGCAGTGGTAGGGGTTAGGAAGGTGTAGAGGCAGAGCTGCTTGCGGCCTCCTTCCGCCCACCATTTCAAACCAGGGCCCAACAAGTTTCCTGGGTCAGTCTTAAGAAATGTTGTTCTTTGGGCTGGGAAGTTGGCTCAGTGGTAGAGCGCTTGCCTTGCATGCCTGAGGCCCTGGGTTCCATTCCGTAGTACCACATAAGCAAAAAGAAAAAAGCAGGAAGTGGCGCTGTGGCTCAAGTGGTAGCACGCTAGCCTTGAGCTGAAGAGCTGAGGGACAGCGCCCAGGCCCAGAGTTCAGGCCCCACGACTGGACCCCCCCCCCCAAAAAAAAGAAATGTTGTTGTTTATTTTGATTTTTTCTGTGTCCTACTGGGGCTGGAACTCAGGGCCTTTGCACTGTTCTTTAGCTTTTCCATTCAAGGCTGGAACTCTATACCACTTGAGCCACAGCTCCACTTCTGGCTTTTTTCCTGGTCAACTAGAGGTAAGAATCTCTTGAATTTGTTTTCGTGGGCTGGCTGACCCTCAGATCTCAATTTCCTGAGTAGCTAGGATTACAGGTGTGAGCCACTGGGACCCAGGAACAAGTGTTATTCTGACAAGTTCTTATAGACTAGTCTATAGATCTAAGATTCCATCCATCTTTTATACATTTAAAACAATCACCTGAATAATTTAGGGATTGCAACTTCATCACCAAATTTTACACGGAAGGCTTTGTAGCTTAAAGATGTTCGTGTAGGCAAAGTTGAATTCTGAAACCGGTTAGTGAAAATCAAATGCCCAATATAATTAAGTTACATGGTATAAACAAGTCAGACAGCCTAGGCTTGAACTTGCAATCAAGCCAATACTGGACACTTTGGTTTTCTCATGTGGCCAATGGGAATAACAGTACCACCAATTCTGTGGGTTATTTTAAGAAAGAAATGAAATAGTCTGTCTAAAGACTTCAAAGTGCTTAGTGAGTTTTAGGCTACTGTTATTACCATCTATACTGGGATTAATATTATGATCAGTACCTGCACTAGGACAGAGAAAACTGACATTTGAGTCCAGGATCCAGAAATTGGAAAATCCTGGAACTTTTGGGTAGGTGAAAATCTGGATTTTGGCTTATGCCAAAAGGAAGGTTTGGATTACTTTTGTGTTCCTGTACTCTTTGATCCCAGAGTTCATAAATAAGTAAGAATTCAGGAGATTTTAATTTTCACATAATACAATGTAGGCCTTTAATACTGTTGCAGAGCTTGCTTCACTAATGAATTATAGAGTGAATAATGTTTTCTCCATTTTAATCTCCACATTGAGCAGTTCAACAACATTTTACTGCCACCTCATGGTAAGAATGTGAACTACATGCAAATGAACAACCAACTAGGACAAAGTTACCACATCCTTTTACTTACCACTCCTGTTTTCACAATCCTGGTCCCTTGGAATATCCGGGTGGTATTAGCTGAGAAATAAAGAAGATATAATGTGAACAGAATATCATTTTTTGGTTCCCTCAAAACCCCCTACTGACACAAATCTAAACTACAGACAATTTTCATGTAACAGAATATTAGTCTTTTATTATTTTTCCTTCAACCATGTCAGAGTATAAAATCCTTAGCCTACTAAGCTTAGCTATTCAGAAGGCTGAGATCTGAAGATTGCAGTTCAAAGCCAGCGAGGGCAGGAAAGTCTGTGAAACTCTTATCTCCAATTAACCACTAGAAAACCAGAAGTGGTGCTGTAGCTCAAGTGGTAGAGCGCTCGCCATGAGCTGAAGAGCTCAGGGATAGCGCCCAGAGTTCAAGTCCCATGACCAACAAAAATAAAAATAAAGATCCTTAGCCTGTGAGTCATGCTAAAACATGAGAGCAAGACACAGCGGATATATAAATCTGTACTTTGCTGTCTCCTGTCTTAAGGTACTAATTTAAAAGACTTTCAAGTTTTAGTTTTCTCTTTCATTGAGATACATTATATATAATGTTATATATAATGCACAGGATTTAAGTGTGCAGTTTATTTTTAAGGTTTCATGAATAATTTCTTCCATTTGATGTTTTGTTTTTATTTTTTAAAGTATAAACCTTTTCATTCCCTCAGTCACAATTTTACAGTACAGTGTTATGGCATTCAGCAGCAATAGTGTTTGATCCTTATTCTTTTTTGTCACATTAAAGAGAAAAGCAATTGGACCATTTTAAATGTCACTGCTAAACAACAACTTTAAAAGGCCCTTTCATAAAGTGATCAAGCCACTTGGAGAGGGTTGTTGCTGACACGTCCAGTAATGACTACTGTTACAATCTTCAGTTTAAATTCAGTAACTTCAAGGTCCACAAATCTAGTTTGCTTTGAAAACAAAAGCTATTTTGAAACCCCATGAGTATAAAACCTGACAGTTTAATTATTTTTTACATGTGTAAATGCCTACATAACTGCCACCCACTTTAAGATATAGACACGATGTCTATACACATTGATAGAGAGAGAGGCCGTGGGACCTCTGTCAGGGTTTTGTCTGTTTTGAGCTTTATTTGATGGAAATTGTATCAACCCATTGTTCCTTCTGCATTATCTTTTTATGAATCATCACTTCAATTAATCTTTTGGCAAGTCTAGTACACATCTTCAGCTTATTACACCCTGTAGCAGCTTACTACATCAGCATGGGGTTTGTTTGTTTGTTTTTCTTTATATCAGCCTCAGACAACATCTACCAAGGTAGTGATCACAGGACTCGCAGGACCCCTCACCTCGAGAGTGGTTAACTTACCATCAGAGGGTCTAAGGGAATGCAGAGACAAGGCACCTGATTCTAGCTAAGCACTCCTTCCAGGATGAACACAGGCATCAACTTCAACTCCCTCTGCAGATCTGATGTCTATTTTGGCTCAACGCTGACTTGGACATCCCAGCGGCCAATGGACAAATCTTTTGTCATTGGATGCTTTGATGCAGTTAGTACATAGACTATCTTCCTAGTTTGTCTAAAATGTTTTAACAGCAGTGTTGGACTATAAATTGAATCTGAAATGATCTCCTAAGCAATCTGCTTGTTTATTCAAAGCCTTTGGGAGGAACTATCTGTGGGCTTTGTTAGGCTACCCAATGGGTCGTAGGCTCAAAGAAAATGGTAGAAAAACCTCCACTTTTTGGGGGTGGGGGTTGGTTATGGGGCTTGATCTCTGGGCTTGGGCACTGTCCCTCATCTCTTCAACTCAAGGCTAGTGCTCTACCGCTTGAACCACAGTGCCACTTCAGGTTTTCTAGTGGTTTATTGGAGATAAGAGGCTCACGGACTTTCCTGCCTGGGCTGGCTTTGAACCGTGATTTTCAGATCTCAGCCTCCTGAGTAGCTAGGATTACAGGCGTGAGCCACTGGCGCCTGGCTGAAACCCTCCACTTCCTAGAATAACCAAGAAGAGCAAAACATTTTGTTGGAAGAGCTGCCAGTCTCTTTATCATTTCCTCAAAAACTGAGAGTACTGAGTAATACTTAACTCTCTGCTGTGTAGAAATGATTGCATCCTAGAATAAGTAAACTGAACACTGCTAGGTACCAGTGGGTCAGGCCTATAATCTTGGCTACTTGGGAGACTAAGATCTGAGGATCCCAATTTGAAGCTAGCCTGGGGAAAAATAAATAAATCCAAGACACTCTTATGATTAACAAGCAAAAAAATCTAGAAATGGAGGTATGGATCAAATGGTAAAGCACCTTGAGTACAAAAAGGTATGCAAGAATAAAGCAGGCCCTGAGTTCAATCCCTAGTACTGGTATGTGAGTGCAGAATACACACAAAACAGAACCGAACCAAACCCCTGAACTCTATTTACTTAATAGCTAAGAGCTTTTTCTCCAACTATTGTGCCTTAAACTACAGTCCTATTTGTGAAATAACACCTATAGTATAAGCTTCCATCTGTGAGGTTCAAGACGATTTCTTTGCAACCATCACATTACAATTATTGCTCACTATGACTACAATTAAAAGCACAGTGAGGTAAATAAGATTTCTCACTATCTTATATACAATATAAATATTGCTGTATTTCCTACAATAAAGAAAATATGCCATGTGGCTTTCTCTTGCACCCAAATTGAACGTAAATCTATTATTAAAAAACCTCAGCTAGGTGCCGGTGGCTCACACCTGTAATCCTAGCTACTCAAGAGGCTGAGATCTGAGGATCACAGTTCAAGGCCAGCCTGGGCAGGCATGTCCATGAGACTCCTATCTCCAATTATCTATCAGAAAACCAGAAGTGGTGCTGTGGCACAAGTGATAGAGAGCTCGCCTTGACCTGAAGAACTAGAGACTGCACCTGGGCTCAGCTTCAAAACCCACAACCAACCACCACCACCACCACCACCAACAAAACTTATTATTGTGAACAAAGCTGCTGTGCAGCTTGAAGTTCTAACAGTTGGTAAATCTGGGGCCCGGTGTTGGTGGTTCATGTTTGCAATTCTAGCTACTTAGGAGGCTGAGACCTGAGGATCATGGTTCAAAGTTAACCTGGGCAGGAAAGTCCATGAGAGTCTTATCTCCAATTAAAACTGGAGATGGTGCTGTGGCTAAAAATGGTAGAGCTCTAGCCTTGAGCACAAAAACTCAGGGGCAGTGCCTACGCTTGGAGGTCAAGCTCCATGACCAAAAAAAAAAAAAAAAAAAATCAACATTGGCTTGTCTGGCTCATAAGCACCGATCTGGTTCAGTAGGAAAGGGCCAATCGCTGGCTTCAGGTGTGTACAGTACTTGGGTAGATACAGGGAAATGGGAGTCCAGTGTGGGGCTGGGTGGAGAAAGGCTCCTGCCCCTGGTTCAACACTGATGCACACCAGGATACAAAATGAGCCAATGTGTGTGTCCACCTTGGACCAAAGAAACAGGCAGAGACCTGGAGACACTGGCCATATCCAACAAGTCTCCATGACCAAACATTTAAAGCATTCCCTGCTATAAATTTATAGCTGACAGGGCCTTTTGAAATTGCATTATATTATAAACATTGAATTTTTCAAAGTCTATGCAGAAGCCAGGCAGCTCAGGGGCTATTAATCAGGAGAGGCAGTTCTGCAGATCCCAGACTCTTGGTCAGCGCTCAGAGGAGGTCTAATCATGATTTATGACTCCAAAGTGCCCAGGCCCGGCCTCAGTAAGCTCCCAGTCTGGCCATCTCTTCTCTTTCTCCTTGGCAGTCTCACAGCTGACCTTGGCCTGTGGTCCTAACTCAATATACCTTCAAGATTATGGATAGTCATAGGGAACAAGTTTTGATTATGGGAAAAAAAAAACACCACTAATCAATTCGTTGCTTAAAAAAAAAAAGGATGTGATCAATAGTAAAGAATACTTAAATGAGATACCTAAAAATTTCCAACTAGAAAAGAAGACTTTTGGAAGAAATCTAGGCTAGAGGCCTTCTTACCCAGGGTTTATCAATTTTATATCGGTCCTAGGACAATCTGAAGATGTCACAGCTGAAACCTGATGGTGACTCTCATGACTGTCAGATGGCTTAGGACTCTGGAGCCCTCCTGGACTTCAAAATTTTGAATCAGGGATGCTGAACTAAAGTTGAGGCAAGTAATCCGAATCCCCAAAAGCTCCTAACGTGAAACACTCTTTGGGCTCCACAAGTCGCAGATAAGGGAAACACAGGCGTGTCGACAGAGCCAGGAATTAGTACTGTGCCCATGTCTCCATCGCCCCGTGTTATTCCTCAGGGATCTGGTCTTGTTGGTGCTGTTGATACCACTTTTGGGGTTGGCCAACGACAGCTTCGAGAAGGGAAAAAGTGATCTCAGATGGCACAGCTGCCAAAAGGTAGCCAGGAGTGATTTCCCCAAGGCTCAGAGCCCAGCTCGAACCTGGCATCTTTCCGTCCATGAATGCACCTGCCAGTCACCAGGGTCATCTGGCCAGAGCTTAGAATCCTGGGCCCATACTGCAGGGGTTCTGAGAGGGTTCTCACAGACATTGCGGAGGCTGGAGTCTTGCCCGCTCCCCACTCCATCTCCTGCCCTCCTCACAGGATTTACAGGAGTGCTGCATTTATGTGCAACTTCCTGTCATCTTCTAGCAAAATAATCCACCAACTGCATCCCATCCATGACTCAAAACAGGAAAACGCCTTTGGCCTAGTAAGCGGGTGTCTCACCTTACAGCTGGGACAGCTGGGGCCCTGGGAAGACTCTAATCAGAGAAAGCCTCAGAGCGCTGAGAAAAGCCTTGTAATCTAGGCCAAGCTGGTGCTGGGGTCTAACGTAAAACCACTGTGGCCAAGAGGGGCAGGGCCAGAACTGGCTGCCTATTTCTAGAAAGAATACCGAAATTACTGAAAATTCTGATGTTTTATTCATGAAATCTTGCACTGATTTTGCGTTAAAAAGTATTCCATGACAATGTTATATCTCTTGATCGATTATTATTAGGATTTTCTGGGATACCTTTTAAACATTTTGTGCCAAGGTGAAGTCCCACTGGCTTCACCCTACATCTGACCCCCAGAATATTCTAGTAGTTCTTTGCTGGCAGGCTCATGCATCTTGATTCCAGGAATCTCAGGGGTCTGGCCCACAGCGGCCTGGCCGGCTGGTCAGATAGGTGAGCTGCCTCTATTTTGGGCTCCAGTTCTTGAGAGAACTGAATTGTGCTGAGCATTTGAAGAGAAATCCATGGATTTCCACATCAAATACTGAGAGGAAATGCAGTGACACGACTTACAGGTGATTTCATCATCTGACACCACCCTAGACCCCGGTCAGGTTAAGGAACTTGAACCTGATTCCCTATTGTTGGAAAAGAACAATAAAGCCAATAATAATTTAAAAAAATTAGCTGGGCACTCTGGCCTATGCAACCTCCAACTATAAATACAGATCGGTCTGGTTTCAACCCTTAACCTAATCAGTAAGTCATCTGTGTTTTCTTTGGTCCAAGCCCCAGAAGAGGAAAAAGACAAAAGCACGAGGATGGAGGTGGCTCAGAGTGGCCCAGGTAGGAGAAGCCGGCCTCACCTTGGAAGAGCATGGTCTGGCTGAAGTCACTGCGCATGTCATTTCGACACACAGCCTGGACTCGGAACAGGTAAAGGCTATCGGGTGAGACATGGCTGATGGTGGCTTTCTGTAGGGAAGAAAGAGAGGGCAGTGAGGTGGTTTTCATCGAGGTCAAGGCACACAGAGCAATCTAAAACAAACCTGGGTAGCTCAGGGAAGGCGGGAACCTTCTGTCTACCATAGGTCATTTACATAGTTGTGAAACCCATCGTGGGCCACACAAAATGATCCGTACAAGCAGACTGCATCGGGCAGCTGAGGGGAAGCACAGGCGTCTGTTCTGTCATGTACCAAATGATTTCTCTGTTCTTATACTGCCCACGGGCCAGAGGTTCTCTACCACTGAGGGCTTTCTTTGGAATACAGAGTGCTCATAAGGGACCTGGTCTGGGAAGAGAAAGAAGCACATTATTCTTCACTGTGTCTTAGAACCTGCTTCCAGCCCCCTTTAAAGCCTGTCTGTCATAATTGATAGCTGCTATACCTAATAAGCTGTATATACATATAGCTTATATCTATATACATATGTGACATGTTATATATACATATAACATATTTTATATATAACACATAACATAATACACTATAATGTATATTAATTATAATGTATTAATATGTTAGATGTCATGTTAGGCTATATATTATTGCATGTGTGTGTGTGTGTGTGCGTGTGTGTCTGTGTGTGCTACTACACAACACATTAGTGATAGTCCCAGGGCCAGGGCCCTGTCCCTAAGCTTTGTTTTTTATTTGTTCAACACTAATGTGCTACCAAGTGAACCACAACTCCATTTCTGATATTTTTCGAGGCTAACTGGAGATAAGAGTCTTACAGACTTTGCCAGCCCAGACCCAGTTTGAACCAGGATCTTCAGATCTTAGTCTCCGTAGTTGCAAGGATTATAGCTGTGAGCCATTGGCATCTGGATAAGCTACAAACATTTTCAGACAGGCCTGGGCACTGTCTCTCAGCTCTTCAGTTCAAGGCCAGCACTCTACCACTTAAGCCACAGTGCCACCTCTGGTTTTCTGGTGATTTATTGGAGATAAGAGTCTCATGGACTTTCCTGCATGGGCTGGCTTTGAACTGTGATCCTCAGATCTCAGCCTCCTGCGTAGCTAGGATCACAGGCATGAGCCACACTGATGCCTGGCTCAGACAGGATTTTTCTTTACTACGTAGCTGAGGCTCACCTCAGACTTGCAATCCTCTTGTCTTAGCTTCCTTAGCATGTCCAGCTAAGTATGGATTCTAGATAATACCTACAATTATCAGATAAATGATCTCTAGTGCCTCACAGACTTTAGGACATCAAAAAGAACTCAATTGTGTGTCTGTCTCTTTCCAGCTTGAAGGCCTGCCTTGTTGTATCCTGACTATGTATATCAGAGGACAGGCAGCAAGAACACTAGGCCAGAGGTCATGAAGATCTACCCTGCCACTGCTCTCAGGAGCCCTGTGGGCCTCACTCAGCTGCTCAATAGCTTCCAGCTTCAACTGTGTGATGGGGGTAGGACTAACCACCCCACAGGCTCTGGTGAGACCTGTGACCAGGCCAAGCAAACCTGGCTTATAAGTAGAACACAGTGAGCAGAAGAAGCAATGCTACAGGAAGATCAGCAAGCTACAGCCTGTGAGGCCAGATCTGGCTCACCATCTGCTTTATAAATAAAATATTATGGGCACACAGTCCCAGCCACTCATGGATATACCATGTAGGGTTCTTTTTACTCTACACTGGCAGAGTTGTATAGTTAAAACAGAGGCTGTGTTGCCTGTAAAACATAAACTAGTTATTATCTGGCCCTTTATAGAAAAATATTTGCTAACCTCTGATCAAACATCACCAGACAAATCCAGGTCACTCTTCTTCACTGTTTATTCCAATAGCTTTTAAAAGTAAGGGAATGTGACAGGCACTGGTAATGCCTGCCATCTTAGCTACTCAGGGGGCTGAGTTCTAAAGATCACAGTTCAAAGCCAGACTGCACAGGACAGTGAGAGATTCTTATTTCTAAGGAATCAGCAAAAAGTAAGAAGTGTAGGTGTGGCTCAAGTGGTAGAGTGCCAGCCTTTAGGTGAAAAATCCAACCAAGACAGTGAGTGCCTGAATTCAAGTCCCAGTTACCCCAAACCAAAATAAAAATAACATATACCTAAATGTAGCTAGTACTTGCTTCTCAAAGAAGACAACAAAACAGACCCTGATTTCTAGAGGGTCCCAGAAGTAAGAGGTCTTGTCATGGAATTGTGCACTCTGGGTCATATATAGAAAGAAAGCTGTACGGGCTGGGCAATGGTGGCTCACACCTATAATCCTAGCTACTCAGGAGGCTGAGATCTGAGGACAGTAGTTCAAAGCCAGCCCAGGCAGAAAAGTCCCTATGAGACTCTTAATTCCAATTAACCACTCAAATACTAGAAGTGGTGCTGTGGCTCAAGTGATAGAGTGCTAGCCTTGAGCACAAAGAGGCTCAGGGATGGTGCCCAGGCCCCAAGTTCAAACTGTACAGGAATACTAGGTTAGGCTCATGGCATTTTAACTATTGGTCTTGTTTAAAGGGAGCAGTTATATCTGTCTCACACGTGAGTGGCAAGGAAGTAGGTATCTGCATCCCTCCATCAGTACATAATAACCGAAGTTAGAGAAATGTGTTGTTACACTAAGTCAGCAGTCTTGACATGCTGAGGAATTAAGGATATTAATTTTGTGTGTCCTAAAAGAAGAAAAAAAACCACTCTAGAATTCCTTATGAAACAGAACTTGCTATCAAAGCACATTTTTCTGTGTATCTCTCGATCTTTCTCTAAAACTAATTTGTGCCTCATTTTCTAAACCTCTGACCCTCCCCCTCCTCTTATTCTATTCCAAGCAAAATCTTCCCTTTATCTGTACAGAGATTTATTAGAATTCACTTCCAGCCAGTTTCTACTCATCTCCGCGGGTTGAATTATTTTCCAATTAGAACAAGAAACCAAGTAGGTGCCCAGGTAAGTTTTCACTGATGAATGCGTGAGTTCAGCCAGGACCAACCCCCTTTCCTGACTTTCTATGGTGGCAAAAGCAAGGTTAGAATTCGGTATCACCTTGGGTGTCTCCCAGTGGATTACTCTCTGAGTTCACAAAGCCTGTCACTTCTCTAATGTGACCCAGATAACAATGTCTAGCAGGGAAATTGAAAATCTAAATGGAAACGAAGTCAAAGAATGTTCACCTGAAGGAATATGAAAAGCATTATTGTATCACTGATTGAATGGGCCCGGAAGGACTCTGTATTGGGAGAAGGGGAAAAAAATGGGAACAGCCATTAAGAATCCCCCTCAGTGTCACTTCAGTTTTCACCTACATAGACAATTATAGGTTTTCATTATTCTGAAGACTTCCTTTGATTAACAATAAGCACAGCTAGGCTTTCCGACCCAGCGTGTCTGTCACCCGGAGTTTCTCTGGGCAAAGACTGGGACATGAGCGAAGATTTGGGAGATGAGGGAATGTTGGAGGGTTTGCTGGAAGAGGAAAAGATGGCTTCTACCATCAACTGCTCTGAAAGGCTGTGGTTGGTGGGCATCAGAGGCTCAACGTTTATGTAACTGTGAAGAGGAAAAGTTGAACAGGGCTTGTTTCCTTCAAAATAAGGACAGACACAACAGCATCTAAGAGCTGGAGAACAGAGGTAGAACAAATCGGCCTGGCCACGGGGTTCCACAGCAGGTAATAGGAATGTGTCAGGCCACAAGAAGTGGAGGGAACTAGGGACAGTGGGGGTGGTGGGGACGATAAAAAGATGGTGACAGAGGTAGCATGAGTGTAATCAGAAGAGTACTCATATAAGCTGGGTGGCTGGTGCCTCACACCTGTAATCCTAGCTACTCAGGGAGATGAGGTCTCAGAATCCTGGTTTGTTTTTCTGTGTTTCTTTTTTGTTCCTCCCCTTTTGTCACGGTTTTTGATTTCTGTACTTTTTGTTTTGTTTGTAAGTATATTTGTTCTGGGGAGGGGAAAGGGAAGCCCAGAATTAGTGGAAGAGAGGGTGAACTAATGCAGCAGCGATACTCACTGGACTCTGTTGAAAATGAACTATATTACCTGGAGTAGGAGGGAAACAAATGGGAGAAAATGAGGGAAGAGGTGACACTGTTCAAATGAAATGTATTCATTACCTGACCTATGTAACTGTATCCCCTCTGTACATCACCTTTACAATAAATATAAATGAAAACAAAGCAACAACAAAAAAGACTTCTCGTTTGAAGCCTTCTCAGACGGGCAAGTCCATGAGACTCTTACCTTCAATTAACCACTAAAAGGACAGAAGTAGAGCTGTGACTCAAGTGGTAGGGCACCAGTCTTGAATGAAAAAAACTAAGACGTAGTGCCTAGGCTCTGAGTTCAAGCCCAAGGACTTTCACAAACACACATATCAAGAGTATTCATAGAAGCAGGGAGTTGATAGCTCACACCTGTAATCTTGGCTACTCAGGAGGCTGAGATCTGAGGATTTCAGCTCAAAGCCAGCCAGGGCAAGAAAGTCCCCAAAAGACTCTTACCTCCAATTAACCACTCAAAAAACCAGAAGTGGAGCTGTAGCTCAAACTGGGAGAGCACTAGCCTTGAGCAGAAGAGCTCAGGGACAGTGCCCAGACACTGAGTGCAAGCCCCCCAACCAACAAGAACAACAAAAAGAGTATTCATATAGTGCTTGCTAGGGATCAAGATCCATGGTACACTTGTGTAATACGTTTAGCATGCCAAATAATCAGATGTGATGACAAGGGTAGAGTGGAGGCACTCTGGATGTTAGTCGTGAATACTGGTACCAGGAAACAACCACAGCAGTTCCTGCTCCACCAGCTGCTAAGTGTAAAGTCAGGATGAAGCAGGCAGTGAAGGAGGCCAGGGAGACACAGGGTCTGGCAAAGGGGACTGTTCTAGAAGAGCACTGGAACCGCAAGAGGAGGGACTTGGAACGGGGCAGGGTGGGAGCTTACCAAGTCTTTGTCACTGTCCTTGGTGAATGTCTTCTCCTTCTCGTCCTCATTCTTGGTCCAACTGTAGGAGACCATGTAGTTCATGATGGGCGGGTGGTAGATAGTCTCAGGCTGGCTCCAGGACACCTGCAGTACTGTCTGGTTCAGAGGCTGTACCTTCATGTGGATGGGCGGAGAGCTGCAGACTAAAGACACACATAGCCAAGCTCAGGGGCGGGGGGGTGTCTGGCACAAGTCATCTTTCCCACATTAGCCTTGACAAGTTGAAATGGCCACATGGGAAACCTATACCTCTGCCAGCCAAGCCCCGCTACCATCCATATTTACCACATGGGTGTCCCTCCCTCTTTACCATTTAGGCATGGCCATGAACACAGGGAAGCCACTGGACACCAAGTGTGGTCGTTATTTCAACCCTAAATACTGTGGCCTGCACCTGTTAAGAATGAGGACATTCTCATAGCAATGTGGACATGCTCATGCCTGTAATCCTGGCAATTCAAGAGGCTGACAAGCAGTGAATGGATGCTTTAAGCCAACCCAGGTAGAAAAGTCTGTATAACTCCATTTCAAATTAACCAGCCAAAAGTCAGACTGGAGGTGTGGCTCAAGTGGCAGAGCATCAACTGAACAAGTGTGAGACCCTGAGTACTAACACCAATACTGCCAACAAAACCCCTGGAAGAGGAAAGCCACTCTCCCTACAGTCACCACATCTGTGTCATACCTAAGAAATTAAATGTTGATTCAATAGTATTGTTTTAGAAATTGCTTTCATTAACATATATTAACTGCATCAAGTGAACAGTTTCACTGGGCTATTTGCATATAATGAATTTCATAATATTATTTGATACACAATCCATATTCAATTGTTCTCATTTCTTAAAAATCACCCTGAGCTGTTACCCTCCTCCTCTCCCACACTTTAGTAGCTCCCCCTTTCAAGTCATATGGACTTTTCCCCCCATGACGGAGACTTTTTTGAGAGTTTGGGGAGTAGAACAGTCTTGGGGCCTGAACTCAGGGCCTGGGCACTGTCCCTGAGCTCTACCACTTGAGCCACAGCTCCGCTTTTGGTTTTCTGGTGGTTAATTTGAGGTAAGAGTCTCACAGACTTTCCTGCCCAGGCTGGCTTTTAACTGTGATTCTCAGATCTCAGCCTCTTGAATACAAGCATGAGCTTTCAGCACCTGGCTTACCACAAAGACTTTTTGAAGAAGCCATCCATTTGAACTTGTAGAGTGTCCCAACGAATTTCCCACAGGTGAAATTTTATTGTGGATATCTCAGAGTATAAATAAGTACAATTTATTGCAAGACTTTGCGTCATTTAAAAGGAAAGACACACAGAGAAAAATAATGGCTTTGTCTGGAGCAGCAGAACACGGTGCGATCATACTGCAGTGGGTTACACACAGAGGTCAGCTAGTGCATCTTTTTATCCCTGTGCTGGGTGTGTGTGTGTGTGTGTGTGTGTGTGTGTGTGTGTTAGGGGACACAGTGCATCTGCACCTGTGTACACACAAACCCACTTTAGTGTTGAGAGTTTTAAGTCTGACTTTAGATTTGTGGAACAGGGTTTCTCAGCCTGGACACTCCTGGTTCAGGCAAACGATTCTTTGCTCTTGGGGGCTGTGTGTCTTAAATGACAGCTGCCAAAGATGTCTGCAGATATCAGAAAATGTCTCCTCCTGGGCCGATGAGAACCACTGGTCTAAAACAAAGAGATTCATAAGAATGAATCACCCATTCAGAGCGGATACAGACTTTGGGGATGGGATGATGGTAGGCTGGGAGGAGAGGCACATGCTAGCTTGGAAGCATTTGAGAAGTGGACTGGACTCGGCCTGTGGGCCCAGGGGGAGATGTGTGAAGTAGTTGGGATGTTGTCAGGGAAGAAGAGACCATAGGAGAGTAATGAAAGGAGACAGGGCAGAGGGTTTCATGGCACCAGGTGCAGCTGGGGCCGTAAAGGTCATAGGAACTGGATTTGAATTCTGATCTTTCTCCCTCAAGCCCTTGGCAGGTACTGAGAAGACTTGAGCCAGACATGCCGATGTGAAGTTGTCATGGGAAGAGGATCACTGGTTGCAGGGAGTGTAGCAGGCTCTGAGTAGGGGAGGGGTCCGCACAGTGGATGTCACCCATGACCTTGGCAGAGAAATGGCAGGCAGGTTTCAGAGCTGAAGGATGGAAAAGCTGAGAAGCCTAGATGTATGCCAGGTGAGGAGAGGAGAGGAAAGGAGAGGAGTGCGGGTGGGTATGGGAGCAGGTGGGGGAGAGTTGGAGGAGGTCAATGAGAATATGTAAGTTTGGAACATGGAGGTGGGTAGAAGGAGGGGTGTGCACCAAGTAGACAGGCTGAGGAACTGGGGCTCGGTCCTGACCCAGGCACCTTCCAGGGCCCAAGTGTACGCAAGGTAGCCCATCATGAGCCAGATACCTCTATTTTCTACCCCAGATCCCCACAGGGAGAGGGCTGAGCCTGCCAGAAAAGCATGAGTTTTCGGGAGCCATGGCTGGAGAAAAGCAGGTGTAGATTTTTTTTGCTCTTCCTTTTGCTCTTCAACTGCCAAACCATGGTTCAGTGGGAGAAGTGCTTTGCATGGCTGAGACAAGAAGGGATAAATTAATGAAGCATTCCCACTGCCCCGTAAAACCCCAGGAGGCAATATGCCGCCTGCCACACAAATGTCACTAGAGCTGGGATATCAAAGGAGACTTTATCAGTCACAGAAGGGGGAAGTAATGTAGCATGGACACTAGGTGGCGCCAGGCTACTGCTTTTAAATAAAACCAATGTAGGAAGAAGTCTGTTTCTCAAGAAAGTCACAGATAAAGGGGGTGAGGGGGGGGGATTGGCCAAAACGTACACCCCCCCTGTTTTCAAATACTAGCAGTCAATCAAGATTTGTATGTTTAGAAAATTCTGTAGCTCACAACCATGACCTGATTTCCGCATCTTCCCCTACCGCCTACGATGTTCTTATTTATCTTCCTTAGTGATGGACTACAAGGAAGTGTATCTCTCTCCAGCAATTACATCACAAGCACAGAAGTAATTCTATCAGCCACAGACCAACGCATCCATTCTTATTTACTTAGCTATTTTATTTTTTTTCTTTTTCCAGTACTGGGGCTTGAACTCAGGGCCTTGATTTCTACTTGGCTTTCTCACTCCTGGCTAGCACTATACCAACGTGAGCCATATTTAGGGTGTGTGTGTGTGTGTGTGTGTGTGAGTGTGTGTGTGTGTATGTGTGCATGTGCAGGTTAACTGAGTAAGATTTGTCTGTCCAGGCTGGCCTCCAATGGTGATTCTCAGATCTCATCCTCCTAAGTAAGTAGGATTACAGGCATGAGCCACAGGCACTTGGCATTTGAAATGAAATTTGCTAGGTTTTTCTATGCACATCAAGATGATTTGGGTTAGTTCTTTTAAACCAAAAAGAAAAAAAAGAATCTTGTCAGTGTAAACTACAAACAACCATGTCAAGCCAGGTGCCAGTGGTTTCTAGTAGTAGTCCTAACTACTCATCGGAAGATGGCGTCAAAGCCTAGCCCCGGCAGGAAAGCCTGTGAGACTCTGACCTTGCATGAGCGTGCGTGTGCACACACGCACGCGTGCATGCACGCGCACATACACACAGGGAAAATGTTCTGGGAATCCAACATATAGATATTCTCTTCATCCATATGTGAAAGTACATGCAAACCAGTCGAGGTAAGGTGTGGGATGTGTTAGCTGGTAGCTTATAATCCTAGCTACTAGGAAGCTGAGATCTGGAAGACCTCAGTTTGAGGCCAACCCAGGCAGAATAGTTTGCTGGACTTCATCTTCAAAATAACTTGCAAGAAGCTAGGTTAGAGATATGGCTCAAGTGGCAGAACACCAGACTAGTAAGCACAAGGTGCTGAATTCAAACTCCAGTACTGGGTTGGGACTGGAATAGAATGTATATAGCCTGCAATTTAATTTTTCTTTTAGTATTTTGCTCCACACATCATGGTTGTATTTCCCCCTTGTAAAAGTGAATGGCACTATTGCTTTGAAACCAAGTATGGAATGCTTCTGTCTCAATGCATTAGAAAATACTGAGTTAGGCTGGGCACCAGTGACTCATACCTGTAATCTTAGCAACTCAGGGGGCTGAGATCTGAAGATCCTGGTTCAAAGCCAGCCCTGTAGGAATGTCCATGAGACTTTTAGCTCTAATTAACCACCAGAAAACCGGAAGTGGTACTGTGGCTCAAAGTAGTAGAGCACAAGCCTTGAGCAAAAGAGCTCAGGGACAACACCCAGGCCCAGAGTTCAAGCCCCAAGACTGACAAAAATGAATATATACACTTAAAAAAAGGAAATACTGAGTTAAGCTGTTGTAGGACGACTCACTCTGCAGGTTCACTTTCCAGGAAGCAATTCTGTAATTAAAATGCCTGCTGCAGACCACACATCAGAAGCCATTCGTGAGAAGGAAATCTTATCTCTCAGCCCGCCCCACACCTTGTTGACTAGTAAGAGTGTTTCTGTGCACAGTGGTCCAGATTTGGAGGGTCTGGCTGGGAAACTTTGTCTGTCAAAGGACAGAGAGTAAGGGTTTCCAGCTGTGTGAGTACAAGGTCCTAACTCTGGAGTCCAGGAAGTACACACAAACGAGCGTGACTGTGCCAGAAAAGCTTGATTTATGGTCCCCACATTTCAGTTTCATTGGATTTTTCAGGTGTCACAAATTTCCTTTTGATCTTTCTCTACTGTTTAAGAACATTAACAACCACTGTCAGTTCCCATTATACAAAAGATGGCGGTGGGTGAGCTTTGGCCCCATGCATCAGTGGTTTGCTGATTCCAGACTTTGAAGATAAAGGGAGATCAAACTGTTATTTGGAACTGTGGCACCTACTGCATTTGTATTCTTTATAGCATCAGCAATTATGTTGCTGACTTCCCTGCTCACCTGGCCTTTCACGGTGAGGCTCAGGGGCTGGCACTTTCTATGTCTGGTTCAACACATTTGCCTGAAGTCTACAGCTGGCATGCAGCTGGCTCTCAGCACGTTCGGTGCATCATGGTTCGCAGGTCTGTGTGGTGAACCCTTTCCTTCCAATTTCTTAGCCCAGCCCTATCGCCATTGTGGCTTTCATATTATGTGGCTCCTCTGCCCCTTCTCATAGTATCTTTGCCTCCACTTGTCTGTCCCTCTGAACAGACTGGGAGCTAATGTCCCTAGCAGGGCCTCTGATCTCATTGTCAGAACAAAAGCACCTTGCCCCTTAGCACCAGGGATAAAGTTCCCATCCAGAAAATCAGGGCCTCTCCTTTCACTCCTAGGGTGACCTGATTCAGGGACCTTGAATCTGTGTGGGGCTTCCAGCGCCAATCTTTCCCTTATACCTCTGGAAGGAGACGTTGGCCAATCAGAAATCCTGTTCCATTTGTGGAGGCAACAAAACTCCCAGAATGCTCAGCAGCTGGAGGGAAGGGTGGGAGGGTCAAAGGTCCTTAGAAGAGCATAAGCAGAAGTGGGCAGCACGCTGGGGCATGGTTCTGCCAATGATCTGCTGGTATGGGAACACTTTCCAGCCATGGAAACCATCCCAAGTTCAAGTATAACAGAGACAAAGCAGTGCCAGGAAGTTGCATGGATCCGTTGCAATGAGCTGATATAAGAAATCTGTGCTCCAAAGCCCACACCCCTACTGGGCCCGGTACTGTCCAGTCCTCATGGTCTCTACTCAGTCTCTTCACCCTTGGGTGCTTGACCTCCAAGGTCAGATGATTCTTCTACTCACACTTGAACTCTTAGCTAAGTGGGAGACCCAGGAAGGTGGATCCTAGTTTCAGGTTAGCCAAGGCAAAAAGAGAGCTGGTGAAATCTTTTCTCAAAGAACAAGGTATATTGGATCCATAGAAGGTTATAGTAGGTGTATCACAGTCTACACAAACAGCTAAAACAAAAAGGGTTGAGGACAAGTCTCATGGGATGGAGCACCTACCTCGAAAGTGTGAGGCCCCAAGTTCCAACTCTAGTAACCACCAAAACCACAAAAGTTCAAGAGTGCAATCAGGGGAAATGACAGGTGCCTTGCACCTTTCCCTACCTTAACCACAGCCAGTTGCGAACCTCACCTTGCCCGTGGCAACTCCATGCAATCCACGTGGGAGGTGCCAGCTCTGGCTCTTCAAGGAAACATCACCTGTGGGGTGTCCTGACATCAGCCTTGCTCTTCTTGGGGGGGGAGGGGAGGGGAAGGAGGGCTCTGGTTCCATTCCTACCAAGATCCGATTGCTTTTCACAGACTCCTACACGGTGCACTTTGCCAGATCCACCTTAACCCATGATCCCAGCTGCCTTAAAAATGCAGAGACTCCCAGTGGAGGCCCCATAGCCTGGATTCGAAGTCTGTGTCAAGGATCATTTTCTCACTGGTTCTCACTGGTCATTGTTTAAGTGCCCCTCCCCCATCAACCCTGGACAGAGACAACAGGCCTTCTCTCTCAAGGAGGAGTCAGAGAGAGGATGGCCCCAACACAGCCCCTCGGGGCAGCTCTGCTCTTTCCTGGTGCTCTCCACAAGGGTGGGGACTGCAGAGGGCCTAGACTCAGTGAGCACAGTCCACGTCTCCCCCTGAGAGCAGACCAGAGCTGTGGGTGAGGGGGTGTGGGAGCCCCATGGCTAGGAGCCAGCCTTGCCTCTCAGCCTCCTTTGCTGCCTGCCCTGCTTTACGGCCCCTGCTCAGCTCAGGTCCTTTGGGAACCTGCCCAAGAAACGGCCGCAGGGAAGGATTCGCTTTCTAAAGGGCTATATCAAAGAAGTCTCAGTAAACACAGGGTCCCCGCAGAGACCAGGGAGGACTTCAAACCTAGAATCTTTGGCGCTTTGGGGTGGGGGGTTACCTCCCCCGTGCCTGCCCACCCCAAGTCTGGGGACAGTGCTGGAGGTGATCAGGGCAGGACTTTGGATTGGTGTGCCCTGGTGTGCACAGGCTACGCAGGGTCAGGCTATCTCCTCCTCTAGACTTCCCTAAGCGCTGGGGTCCCAGACGCGCCGCGTTAAGGCTGAGGGTGGAGGAGTCACACTTGGAACCCAGTGCCGTCTGACTGTGATCACAGCCGTTCTCTCCGCACATACTCTTGCCTGTCCATGTCAAAGGCGCCCACCCTTGGAGGGCAAGCACCGCCTCGCACCAAAGCCCCCATACAAGGGCTTCCTTGAGGGTTAACCACCCTCTGGGGCCAAAAGCTTCTTTCTCCCTCCTCCAGCCCTCAGCCACTCTCCCCGTTCTTCTCGTCTCGATGATCAATGAGAGTAGGGAGTCTCTGGACAATTTCCACAGCAGCTCCAACTCCTGGGGGTCCTTGTGAATCTACCGAGCCTAATCACCATCCTCCTATCATCAGCAGAACCGGTGGCCCCCCGAAGCCATTCAGGGGACAACAGAAACACACACAGAGCGATGCCAGGCATCACTAAACCTCTCCTCTACGCTGAGCAATGAATCCAAGGAGGAACCTGATCCTGGGCCTGGCAAATCGTATCTTCAAATCCTCCTGTAACTCTGTGGCGCTGCTGGGTCCATCATTACCCTGGCTTGAGAGACCTGCGCTGAAGGCATCAATCAAGGCCCACCCCACTCTGCTTTGATGAAGGATGTAACCAGCTGGGTGGCATCAGATGCAGCCTGGGGACAAGGTGGGTCAAGCACAGGAAATGCACCTGCGCCGTAGGAGCCACTGTCCTATTTGCTCAACACCTGCCACATGCCACACTCTGGATAGGGGGTAAAAGGGGATAAGTGCAGGCTGGTCTGGACCCTGATCTCCTGGATAGAGGCAAATGCATCTGCCATCTGACCACCTTCAAGCAGCCTCTTAATGGAGGGTTCTGGAGAGAATTCACCAAACTCTGTGAACTTGGAAGGGGGGCAAAAAAAAAAAAAGACATGATTATTTCTACCTTTAACAAACATTTACCATTCTTTTATATTTTACTTGTTGGCTACAAACAGCAGTAGTATTAGCAAGATGGATGGGACACTGCCAGTGGTCGAGTCTAATGGCTATTAGACCCCTGCGAGGACTTATAAGATAAATGTCTTCATTGAGAAGCAGATAGATCGGGACACCACAGTTTTGAAGTATTTTGACAACACCATATCATAACTGGCTTTCTGAATAATCAATTTGTGTGTGTGTGTGCATGTGTGTCAGTCATGGGGCTTGCACTCTGGTCCTGGGTGCTGTCCCTCAGCTCTTCAGCTCAAGCTAACACTCTACCATTTGAGCCACAGCACCACTTCCAGTTTTCTGGTGGTTAATTGGAGGTAAGAGATTCATGGTCTTCCGTGCCCAGGCTGGCTTTGAACCGCGATCCTCAAATCTCAGTCTTCTGAGTAGCTAGGATTACAAGTGTGAACCACCAGTGCCTGGCTCAAATATTCTTTATTATAAATATGAGAAGAGGCCTAGAGGATCTACCGGACAATTAACGGGTCCAATATTTCTACCACCAATGGTTATATAGTGATATGTTCCTAACGGAAATGCCAGTGTTCTTGTTATATGGAGGTTTCATAGGAAACTTTGATTTAGATTTGTAGCTGGGGAAGCTTTACTAAGTTGAGTGATACTTGAACTAAAAACTCAACAGTGAGCCTGAAGGAAAAAGACTGGGATGTGTCAGACAGACAAACAGACTGGACAAGGACCCTGTGGTGGGAAAATTGGAGAGAGAACTCACATGGTCTGAGACTAGGTCTCAAATTTAGCGTTGAAAGCAGGATCTGTCCCAGGGCGGGTTTTCTTCCAGAGGTCAAGCTGTGCTAGACATGGGAGACTCTACCAAGCATCAGGACAACAACTGCAAGTCTTAAGTCCTTTGTTTGTGAACTGATAGAACCTGCTACCTGGGGAGGTTTTCGTACACCATCCAATCACATGGTGATTATATCTAGGTTTCTCAACAACAAACGAGTATCAGATACGTGGTTACCCTGACCATAGAAGAGGGCCAACTTGAGAAGTTATCGCTGCCCCTGACCCAATTCTACACTCAGCAAATGACAGTCAGTATGGAAAGGAAGGGGAGAATTTCATGTCTCTAGGGCATCCACAGCATGTAATTTGAACTTGGCTCAGGGCCCTGGCATTGCAGCGGTGTTTCTCTACCTGGTCTCCTTTTGCTCACAACTAAGATGACGTTACAGCTATGAAAAGAGAAGCCAAGCCATTTAAAACAGAGCTTAAAACTGCCCTTAGCAAAGTAAGACTGAGATCTAAACACCAAATGTAAGAGCCAAGCAGTACCTTTACAAGTAATTCTAATGAATGTGGCAAAATGCCCCCCAGTTATCTGGCCAGAACAGGCTTAGCTAGGTTTCTTTTTTTTTTGGACACTGAGGCTTGGACTCAGAACCTTGTACACTTGCTTGGCTTTCTTGCTCACAAGGATGGTGCTCTACCATTTGAGCCATGCTACCAACTTCACTTTTTAAAAAAAATGTTTCGTTATTTGGAGATAAAAGTCTCACAGGTGTTTCTGCTCAGGCTGACTTTGAGCCAGGATTCTCCAGGACTCAGCTTCCTGAGTAGTTAGCATTATTGCAGGTGTGAGCCACTGGCACCTGGCTTGGGCAGGTATCAGTTTTGAAAAAGTTATTTTAGATAAGTATGATTTGATTTTGTAAGGCCTCATTTGTTCTTTACTTAGTCTTTGTCTTCCGGAAATGGGTTTGGTAGTGACCTTACTTGCACCTGACTTGTGCCTGATTAGTTTTGGATCTCTACTTCTTCCTTTTTCTGGCTGGGTCGGGGAGTAAGGTGGTTGAAGCACTTGAATTCCAGATTCACTTCAACCCTCTGGTGTAACATGTAAATCAACTGGTCACTTGGTAAGGATGGTCCTATATGGTAAGGTTCTGGGATCTCCCATTCATAGATACTGCCCTATGCCAGTTTCTACAAGGTTTAATCAAGGAGGCCTAGAAGGCAAACAGCCATTTGGCATGCTGAGCCTAGGCCGAGAGTGGACAGCACCCTCTAGTGGTCTCCAGTGGAGATCACCAATTTAAACATGGAACAGCAACTGAGCTAGCAGGGCTTCTTGGCTGCCTCTACCAAGCAGGTCCAAATGCTCTGAGGGGCTCAAACTTCACAGCTGGCAGATGCAAATCAACATCTGGTTTTAAATGGTCAGCATATTTCTCACAGAGAAAGATCCTTTCTCCTGGGAGAATGTTTCCAGTGCTAGCACAGACGTATAGAAATTACATGGTGCTGGGTGCTCAACTACACCTGACAGCATTTAGCATCAGACACATAGGTGGGAGCCTTCTCCGCAAAGGCAGAGATGTGAAATGTGACAGCCAAGACGCACTTCAGTATAAGCCAGTGCTTCGAAATCACAAAACCCACCCAGAGAGCTGCTTAGGAGTAGAGCCAGCAACAGAAGGATGCTGGCTGTGTTGAGAAGAGAAGAGCAAAGGATGACTGGAAACACAGCCACCTGGACTGTCCACTGCTGGATTCTCAGGAGTGGAAGGGTGAGTCTGTTTCTCAGGCCACAAGAAAGCCTGAGTATTCCTAAACAGGGATGCGTGAAATGCTAAAGAAAGGCATGCAGGAACTAGAAAGACTCCGTGAGAGGAATGGAGAAGATGAACAGTCTGGTCCCAGCTCTACTCCTCCCTGTCTCCACCCAGATTCGAGCTAACACATCGGAGCCCCACTTTTCATGGGCTGTGATTGCTGGCTAGTGAGAAAGGGAAAGTGCATTGCTCTAGGAGGAAGGGTACAACATGTTGGCTGTGCCATCTATCTGTGTCCTGTCCTTCCTCCAATCCACCCATCTAAACCCAATATTTAAGGAGGCAACACTGATCAGCGTACCTTCTGTACAATGAGTGTGGGGAGGGGAAGCTGGAGGGTGGCAGTTTCCTTACCGATGACATGGAGCTTTTGCAGGAGTGAGAAAGATACATAAGAGAAAAACACCCCCAAAATCATAAGCACTATATAGAAATGGTACTGGTGGCCTGACCCAACTGGCTAGGCCAAGGCAGTCAGGAAATGTCCCTAGGGAGGGAGCCTGAGGCAGAGCTGAGGAGAGGTCACTGGGGGCAGACGTAGGCCGAGGGCCTCCAAACACCAGGGAAGCCCGCTGGGACCGGAGGGTGGTGGGTGAACGGAAGCACTGACATGTGAGAGGGAGCTAGCGAGGGACAGGACAGTGTGGACCACACAGTGCTGTGTGTGTGTTCCGGGGAAGGTTCCAATACGTGCCAACACCCTGGCTTCACACTGCTGCCAGGAAGCACAGTCCTTCTACTCCGAAACACATTCTCTAGTAACCATGTCAGAGGCAGATGCCCTCCAACTTACAAAGAAACCACTGCTAACCTAGAGACAAGGACCAGTATGGCCACAAGAAACAGACGGACATAGGCTTCCATTACCTGTGCCTGAAAAACCACACTGTGTTAGCTCAACTTCAAGCCACAACTTCTTTCATATTTACATAGGATCACAACCATCACGGAATCCTGAGCTCTTGAAAGTATTAGATATAGTTGTACATGATGGCACGGACCTGTAATCCAGCATTTAGTAGACCAGAGGATCAAGAGCTCCAAGGAGATCCTGTTCCATTCTGGTTCCTCTGTCCCAGGGCCTTTGCTAATAACAGGCCTATCAGATCTGTGCAGGGTTGGGGTTGGTTTCTTATCAAACAAAAACAAGGACTTGTAGTTAGTTCTGTGGTAGAGCACTTAGTATGCCTAACACAGTATGTATAACAACACACACACACACACTAAACAATATGGTAGGTACTTCAAAATATGATACTAGTAAAATCCATGGTTTTAGTGTAGTTCTACTTTTTGCCTTCTGTTTTAACTACTGGCAAAGTTAAAAAAAAAAACAGTGGCAAATGCAAGTTATTTTTGAAAGGAGGATAAGAAAAATGTCTCCAGGGAATGGCATAAAAAAAAACCAACAACCCGTTTTTCACTTTTAGTACTTTTGTGCTGGAAGTTCAGGACAACTTTTTGGGAACAGTTTCCAGGAGAGCAGCTGTCTACAAAGGAATGCAATGTTCATATCACAGCTTCTTTTAATAAGATAAAGTAATTCAAGCTCATTAATCTAGTGAGTGGAAATGATGAAACTGAAAATAGAACAACATTAATATTTTCTCCCAAAATAGCAGAAAACCATGATTTCAATGTCAAACTCTTTTTAAAAGCAATCATGGATTTACTTCTTTGTTTGCTAATTTAGGTACAAGATGTGATGTTCTTCTTCAATGTATTCTGATTTAAAATAGGCGAGTTACTCAAGCATTCCCCCCACACTGGTATATGTCCTTTAAAACTGCTCTGAAACAGGATCAGGAAGCAATCTTTAGCATTGTAAATGTAGCTGAAAAATAGATGCTTCCATCAGGACAAGCAAAAATCCATTCCTCCCTTTCCCCTCCAAAGGAGGCAATGGCTCATGAGACTGGGAGGTACTCAGGCGGCCCAGTATCCTCTCTATTTCCTTTGCTTTCATTACATTATACCGTGTCACTTTAATTAAGCCATTGAATCAAATTATCAGATCAAGTGGTTTTGATTCCACTGTGGGATGAACAGGTTTCGTTAAATTAATAAACCATATGTTTCATGTTGTTGGAAGGAAAGTTATTTTTCTGTGCTCACGGTTCCAAAAGTCTCCACAATAGACAGTATTCAGCCCCTCATCATGGAATGCTCTTCCACATGGCCAGGAATGAGCTGCAGAATAACTGAAATGACAGCCCATTAAATCCTAAAGTCGGTCCACGTTATTTACCAACAAAGGGCAGCGTGGTGAATAGGATGGTCCCTGGACAATCCTCTGAGCCTAAACGTTGTTTCCATTTACTGGAACTGAAGCTTGCTTTCTTTTTGAAGGATGACATCCATTATGTCTTTCTTTGGCAACAATTGGGTATTAAGATCACTTTTCCTCCTGTCTGGTGTCCAAAGTGTCTACCACTCTTCTAACTGGAAATGGAAAAGCTGTATTCTATTTGCTCCCTTCCAGTGCCCCCTACTGGCCTGATGGAGGGTATAAAGTGGGGTGCCTGTGTGCTCTGGTACTCACCAACATGGTGCTCTAGGTAAAGATCACAATTAGGGGAATGGGCTTCTGTGGGTGGGTTGGGGAGGGAATTAAGAAGTTTGATTCAATCACCTCAAGTTCTGGTTGTATCTCTAATATGAATGAAGGTCATTTATCAATTGGTCCTACAGTCTGATAGTAGACTGGAAAGGCAAAACCAAAAGGAGCCATACTACCACTTGGGGGGTTTTGGTTGTAACAGATGGAACCCGAGGGCTTTGTGCTTAATAACCAAATGCTCCATCACCGAGCTGTAACCCAACCCCACTACCACCTATGATATTCAATGTTTACCTTAAAACAAGTCTAATTTCTCCATCTTGGGTTCAGCCACCTTAGAGAGAAGGGGTCTAAACTATGGTTTCTAGGCCAAATCTGTCCCAGATCCCTTTGCATAAATAAAGCTTTATTGGAAGACATTTCTTACACTGTGTTGGTTATATATCCCCTGTCACTGGCTTTATACCACAGCAGGAAAGTTGAATAGCCAGTGACCATATGGCCTGCAAAGACAAAAGTATTTACTATCTAGCCTGGGACCAAAAATGTTTCATGACCCTTGCCTTAAATAAGTTCTCTTTCTCCTATGATAATAGCCCAATGAATACATGAAACATAATAGCTTTTTTTTGTGCAGCTAATAAAGGTCTGTCTGAGAATGCCAATTGGATAGCCTTTGTTCCTCCTGAATCACCTGAAGATCATAGAATACCACCTTCTTCTTTTAAGGTCTTTCCTTGCAAAAGATGGCAAGAAAGGAAAAAGATCCTTCTTTTGCCTTGCCTCTTTCCTGTTAAGCTTCCAAAATCGATCATCTAAGTTCTCTAGGCCATTCGGTAGCCTACAGCATGACTGAATTAATTGAGGTACCTTAGTCTCATTGGGGGAGACGGGTGGGGTAGGAGGGGGAAGAGGAATATTTGGTCAGGAAGGCCCCCTATAACAAATGAATTTAAAAATAAAAGTGGTCAGCCCTCGCCAGTGCCCAGGCCTGTAATCCTAGCTACTCAAGAACCTGAGATCTGAAGATCAAGAATCAAAGCCAGGCCAGGTAGGATAGTGTGAGATTCTTATCTCCAATTAAGCATCAAAAAGCTGGAAGAGGAGTTGTGGCTCAAGTGTAGACTGTTAGTTAGCCTTGAGCAAAAAACTCAGGGACAGTGTCCAAGCATTGAGTTCAAGCCCCAGGATCGGCGCAAAGTAGCATCCCTAGGCATTTGTAAAATGGTAATCAAAAGCAGAAAAAGGAAAGTACTTCATCTTTATGAGTTTGGCTAAAATAAAAAGGACATAATAACAAGTGTTATCAAGGACATGAAGACACCGGAGCCCTCAGACAAAGTTGATGGAACACTCAACTTTGTGGAAGCTCTCCAGAACTATAAACTTAAGAGCTATGGTATGTCTGAACAATTCTCCTGACTTTCCATCTGAAAGAACTGAAAGCATAGGCTGACACAATAACTTGGACACAAATGTTCTAAACAACATTGCTCCTAGCGACCAAAAAGTAGATAACTAGCCACCAAAAAGTAGATAAACCTAGTAATTGTCACAAGAATGAGCAAAAAGTAGTATATCTCTATATGGTGGTATATTCTTTGACCATAAAATAGAATTAACTTCTGATTTGTATACATGAATTGGAAAAGTATTAGACTATGTCAAACAAACCAGAGACACAAGCTATCCAGTGTATGGCCTATTTCTATGAAATGTCCAGAATAGATAAATCCATGGAGGGAGACAAAGTACAAGGAAACCACGAGAGAAGGCAGGCCAGTGGGCTGGGGAAAGGTGAAAGAAAGTGACTAATTTCAAAAGTTTCTTTTGGGGGTGATAACAAGATACTGGAAGTAGATAGTAGAATTGTCCAAATGTGTGAATATACTATAAAAATGACTGAAGTGCACACTTAGATTGTTTATGGGAATAAACCTCCATAAAACTATTCTACAAAAAAACGGAATGACCTACTGATGTCCAGGACAACATAGATAAACTCTAAAATAAAATATTAAAGAAAGAAAAAAAACACAACCCCAGGAGTTGCCTGGGGTTGCAGTCAGAGACAGATAACTAGAAATGGGCAACAATTGTTTTGTGGTGTTGAAAATGTTCTCAAACTGGATTACAGAGATGGCTGCACACATATAAAATTCACTAACAATGAGCAAATTGAGCATTTGCAATACTTGAATTTTAGAGTACATAAATTATGCTCTAAAAAGGCTATAAAATATAGGAGGGCTGGGAATGTACCTTGGTAGTAAAGCATTTGCTTAGTAGGCAGCAAGCTCTGAATTTGATTCTCCAGTATTGAAAATAATTGAAATCTTAAGTATTAGAATAGTACAATGTAGAATAAATCGGGAGATAAAAAACCTTTCATATAGCGCTGGCGGGAAAAAAGGGACACAGTCGCATTCAGAGACTGTCTGGCAACTTCTAATGAAACCTAAATATACATACATTAGAGGATTCAGCCATATTACCCCAAGAAGGTATATGTGTAGATGTATGTGTGTGTGTGTGTGTGTGTGTGTGTATTGGAGATACATATGAGATGAGTCTATGAGTCCACTAAACGGCATGATCGATAGCTTTTCACAGTCATTAAAATTTAGAAGTAATTAATGTATTCATGGCCTGCTCTAAGGGGTAAATAAATACTGGAATAATCACACAGAGGATTATAACAGGAAAAACAAACCGTGATCTTATGTGACAACACAGCTATCTCTCAAAACCAATGTAGTCCAAGTATCTCTCTCACACACACACATGTATGCACATATGCGCCCACACAGGTACCAGCTGAGTCTATCAACATGAAATGCACAAACAGGCAAAAGTACTTCTGGTCGTTGTTTGAAGGGGTGGGATACTCCTGGGATGCTATGAATATGAGTGGTAACTTAGTAAACAAGTTGTGCACACATTACACATACACTGTGCTGCATGCATGTTATACTCAAATAATATGCCACAGGGGTTTAGCAAACATCATGCAGCTTTGGAGTTCAAACTAAACACAGTCTCCAGAAGGAGTCCAGTGGTCAAGAATCCTCTCCCCTGGAGTCTCACCAACCGGGAGGCCGTGGCTGTGTCACAGGAGAGAAGACAGGAGGTTTAGGCAGTGCCATCACAGTCTATTGCTTGCTTTTCTGAGGGCACTTATCTTTCTAGAAAGCACTTCCCTCTCTCTCTCTCTATCTCTCTCTCTCTCCCTGTTGAGGAAGGAGTGCATGCTTCTATATTCTACTGAGTGTTTTTTCCTGCTTGCTTTCTTTGCATGGGATGCCTCATGCAATACAACACGATCGCTTTTGTCCTGTGAATCTGCCTGTTGTGTCTGTTTATTTCATAGACTCCATTAGTAAACCTTCAGAGGGGATCAGGGGAGTTTTTATTCCCTTCCAATATCAACACTCAAATAGGACTGAGCTCTGTGACTCTAGAGAGATCGCAAATCATTTTAAGGATTCACACATCTTACAAGTCAGCACTGGACGTGACAATTACTGGGACCAACCTTTGAGAGTGATGAACTGACTCACTATACTTAAGGACACACGTCATTGGCTTGGGCCAAAAACCAGAAAAGCCCTTCAGTAGGAGCTCTTGTCTAGTGTGACATGGGAATGAAGGAACATCATTACCTTCTCTAACATTTTGACTTATCTATAAGAAGGAAGTTGCTGCCACATTCTCAGCCATTCTGAGGATCCAGATCTTGTGTTCATGGTCAGTTTATTTTTATTTTAATTAAATTTTTTTAATTCACTTTTTTTTTGGGGGGGGTTTCATCATGGAGCTCAGGGTGGAAGCACTGTCCGTGAGCTGTGTTTGGCTTAAGGCTAGTTCTCTACTATTTTGAGCCACAGCTCCACTTCTGGTGTTTTAGTGGTTAATTGGAGTCTCCTAGAGGGGGCGAGACTCTTCCTGCCTGGACTGGCTTTGAACTGTGATCCTCAGATGTCAGAATCTGAAGTAGCTAGGATTACAGGTATGAATCACCAGCACCTAGCTTTATTTTTATGTTGTTTAGAAAACATTTCCCCCCCACACAGATTATTTAAATTCCTCACCCTTTGTATCTCCTCTCCACAGACCTCCAATAAAATAGTAAAGCCAGAAGAGTCCCATTTTTCTGACCTAGCTTCTCCTAGGAAATAGTTTCTCTATTTTTTTAAGCTAAGTTAAAAAAAAATTACGCAAAGTCAAATTTTCTCTGCCTATGCAAACCTGAGAAATCTCAAAGGTTATGAACTTCCTGCTTTCCCGCTGCATGATCCCTTGACATAGAATAGACCTCAAACATCCTGAATTTCAAGAACGGCTCACTTTTTGTGATTTATTTTTTTCCTTCAGACAGGAAGGAAAGAACCTTGCTTTACTTTCTATTCCCCCCCCCCCCCGGGGGATAGTGGTCCTTGGTGAACGCAGGGCCTTGTGCTCAGTACTTAGCAGGCACTCTTGTTGAGATGGGGTTGGGTCCTTGATAACTTTTTGATTTGCTAGAGTATTTGGGTATACATGAATGTATCAATACATCCAGCCCTGGGATTTTGATTTTCAGCGCTCTTTTCCTTTTCTTTCAGCTCATTTCCAGGTATACAAGTGGTAAGTGGGCTCCTTCTTACCATCAAAGTGCTCATCATGTAGTTGCTTACAATGTGCAGTGTACCATGTACTAACAAAGTACCATGTTATGCCTTGTCTCACTCCCTAAGTTTATATGGTAACACACTGGTCTTTCTTGTTGGGAGTGGGGTACTCCTAATTTACCACACCAAATAGACCACAGCCTATTTCTAGTGTTAATAAAGAATTTTTCCTGTGTCCCCCAAGCTCACAATCCCAAAGGAGGAGAACACTGGAAAATATTCATCTGTTGACATGAAAAGCGAATTCTTCCCTTCCATCTACTAGGGTTTTGATCAATATTCTGCCCCCATTATTTTCCAAGCTCTAAGCCACAATTCTGATCAAGCCTAGAGCCAGAGAGGAAGAAGATAAGAGTAGAATCAGACTTTCTTGTTTCCTGGGAGAGAAACTCATTTGTTTCCTCTGAGAAAGTAGAAATAGAAATGATTTTAGATGCCTGAAACATGATAAATACATGCTTATCAGATATGGGAATCAAACAACTCAAAGAGTTTTAGGAGCCAGTGAACTTCCAGTGGGAGAGAACAAGGCTGGTGTTGGAGTTCTTGCTTGGCGTACTTGAGAGAAGGCATTGCATGCTGGGTATTGGAAGTAATTCAAAGCTCCTGATGTTTGAGCTCAGAGGAAGAAAACTGATCTCAACAGGGACAGAGTTAAAAAGGTAAGACATTCTCCAAGAGCTTTCTTCAGATACTATTAATTAGTTTTGAGGACAAGGTAAAAATGCAGAGAATGACTGATCTATTGCTAGTCAAAAGAACAATTTTTAACCTATCCATTAACTGAAGTTATTCCCACAACTGCTTCTATTTATCATCTAGACATTTTTTTTTAAAGAGTGAAACATATGCTCTTAACATCAAGTTCCAATTCTTGGCTGGCTTTAAACTACTTTTAATTTAAAGTAATTTATGATAAGGAATCTTCTCCCTGGACAGGGCACTTAATCTAAATTTACCTTTAGAGGCTTCTGTCCCCAGTGGGTTGTCTGAGAAGTCGGCCATGTCATGGCTCCAGGCATCCCGGACGGCAGACTTAGATACAACTCTGTCATTCAGAGCCTGCTGTGGTCGGAAGTTATTTCTCAGATACTCCACTGACTTCACGTGGTCTTGCTGTTCGGTGGTGAAGATGGAATAAAAAGCCTCGAGCTGAAGAGAGAAAGAGAGGGAGGGGGGAAACCCCACATCCATTAGGCGTTCTCTGAGCCAGAGCAGGTGGGTGACAAGAATACTATTCCTGCTGGAACTGGGTGTAATGTCTGTCCAGCCTGCCTCACCTAGGCAACTCTCTAGCTCAGGGATGTGCAGAGCACTTGAAGCCAAGACAAGAGTCCTTTCTTCAGGGTTCCCTGGAAGGATATCATTGTATGATAGAAAGGAGCACTGTCTTCCAGCTATATTGGAAGGTGCAAGGCTATATTGCCTGGTTATAATTCTTCACCACTCACCCATTCTGTGGCCCCTACACAGCCCGGTTCACTTCTCTGAGCTTCCCATTTCCTCCATAACCTGGACACCATCGTAAGAGCATCTACCTGACATTTCTTGGGTCCAGACGCAGTGCTAAAACAGTTCCTGCCACACAAAGCTTGAAACCTACTTGTGATTTAATGCTTTATCACAATCTGCTTCTGAAATACAAAGGATCAAGCTCAGCCAAAGCACCAAGTCACCGACCAGGGTACACAGGGGAAGTAACATTGCCCAAGTCAACATTCATGAGATGTGCTAGCCTGGACAAACTGTTCAAGCTCTGTGTTTCCTCATCTGTAAAACATCTGTTGTTGAAAGGCCTGTCTTCAAAGGTGTAAGGATTAAATCTAGGTACGTCACTTAGCACACAGTAAGTTTTCAATACAAGATTGGCTGCTGTCATTATTATTTATGGGAGGAAATGTCTCCCCCAAGAGTGCCCACAAAATTTTCTGGGAAAAGAAAAAGGGGCCGGGAGAGAGGGAGAGAGAAAGGGGGAGATGGGGAGGGAGAGAATACAAAGTTTAGAGATTGTATTTCTAAAATGAAAAGGGATTCTGTGTGGTTCTCTACATTGAGATCATTATCAAAGGTCATTCGCTTGCGTGTGACAGATGGAGCTGTGACTGGCGGTCAAACTGGTTCTCCTGGGACCACGAGATTCTTGTCACCAAAGAAAAGCAACTCCCAACTCCCAAACCCTAGCTCCTTGAGGTAAGGAAACAAGGAGGAGAGAAAAAGTGGATGAACACTTCTGGCCCCTTTGGTTCCTTCCTCCAGACTGCAGATGGAAATGCTTTTCCCTAGGAAAGAACTTCAAAGACAACCAGAACAGAAAAAGCTTTCCAAGCAAGAGGGGAAAAGGGGAGTGGGGGGTGGGCAGGGGATCCGCTGCTGGCTCTGGGGAACCAGGTGGCAGTCAACAGCAGAGTGTAAAATTAAAAAGAAAAAGAAAAAGAATTACTACCTAGAGCTAACACGATTGTTTCTCAAACAACCTCAGGGAATGTCCCAGAAAATGATTTGCTAGCAACAATTATTGGAGACTTCCTCTTTGCACGAGAAAGCCACGCATTTGCTAGTGATTTTAGCCAAGCAAAATCATTTAAGTAAATAGATTTACCTATCATCATTCTCCCTCTCTCCAATGCTATCGCTTATGTGAAATGGTAATAAAGCATGAAGAAACCTCTTGTGCCTTTTCATCAAGGTAATAGTTTCTCTTAGCCTGAGAGCTCATCCTAGCCTGAGAGTGCCCTTTGATTTCCTTATGACCTCAATTCTCTCGGACTATTCTGCTTTTCCTAACAGCTCAGACCATCTCTATTCAAACTTCACTTTCCTTCTTACTCCCCCTCCTTTTGTACTTAAAGACAAAAAAAGACATCCTAAATGACAAAAATACACATTCTCTTTTCTGTCTGTGTCAGGGTTTTGATGCAGGGCTCAGGGCTTGCTTGGCTTGTCCCTCTTTTACCTGAGTCATGTATCCAGCCTGTTTTTTGGATAGTTATTTTACAGATGAAAATAAGAAAAGCTAACTTTTCTGCCTAAGCAGGCTTCAAACTTTGATCCTTCAGATTTCAGCCTACTGAGATGCTAGGATTACAGATGTGAACAATCAGCACCTTGTCAGATTTTTTTTTTCATAACCTAACTATTCTGTATTCATTCTGTCCCGAGAGGAGCCACTGAGATACAGACAACTTATAGCGTTGAAAGAAATTACCTCAACCCAGTGTTGTGGCTCATTTCATAGCATGACCCAAATCAGGCAGAATGCATTGGGGGTAGGGGTGTGGGGGGAGGAGGACTTCCAATTTCCTTTCCCTTCTTTTTTTCTTAAGAAAAAATGAAAATGGCGTCCAAAAAGTGTATGGAAAGAATTAACAAAGACCCTATGGAGACATTCCAAGGAATGACCAAAAACAATCTTTCTTTAAAAAAAATGAAAGGCTGAAAAATAAATCCTGTGAGTAAAGGTTAAAGGGAGTGGACATGTTTAGCCTGAAGAAAAGATGAGTAAGGAGTAATTTGATTAAAGGCCCTTGTATATGGAACATGCTGACCAGCTCTTCTCTATACATAGAGAAGGCCAAATGAAAGGAACTGGGCTTAAATTAAAGCCATAGAGATGAGAGAGTTTAATCAAGTAGGATCACTTCACTTTAAGGGTGAGTTACTTTTACTTTTTGTTAAAAACCTTAAAATTTGAAGTGATTGGACAGAGGAGTTTCCATTCAACCTATCAGTGTATGAGTCCAGTACATCTGGATGCATGGTATCTCTCCTAATCCCACCCATCCCCTCAAATTACCCACTTCCAGTTTCACATATGTCCATTTAATAGTAGGATTGCATTTGCTCATAAGGGTAATTTTTTAAAAACATCTTCTCTTTTTAAATCCCACTGGGCTACCACCCACAGTAAGATGGAAAATATTCTGGTGAAGACAGAACTGTCCTAGAATAGGTTAATCTCTGTCACATCAGAATGGCCTAGGAGGCTCCCAAGCAATCCAACTCGAAGGTTTGTTTACTGTCTACAACACTTGCCCGCTTTCACAGTGAGCATTTAGTTCTAAAAAGTTTCTGTCTGATGCTTCAGGGAAGATTAGTGTAACTGCAGAGAGAGTCAGGTTGTGAATGAAACACACAAATGCCTTTGCTTAAATTGCTCTTACAGCTTAATGACATGCTATGGCTTAAAAGCTCAGGCCTCTTCCTTGTCATTAACTCAACGTGCCCACCGATTTTTAAAGAAAGACTGTGACGGCTCTGAATGACCTGATGACCTGAGCGATATTATATTGTCAACTGGATCATAGCTTCTCTTGACAGTTGCACAAAAGAGTTCAAGGAGGAGAAGCTTGGCAGACGTATTCAGTGCCCTTCGGTGACGTGACAGGCCTCACTCCAACCCTGTCATTCCTCTAAGTGGAAAGAGAATTGCCAGTAGCCTGTCTCTTGGCTAACTGTCCTCCTGTCTGGCCACTGAGTGGATACTCCCATGATTTCTGGATTGGTGCTGGGAGTGTAGACAGGTACACAGCAATTACCTAGGGCAGAACTCTATGGATGCATTCTTTTCTTTTTTTTGCCAGTCCTGGGACTTGAACTCAAGGCCTGGCTTGAATTCAAGATTGAACTTGAACTCAAGGCTAGCACTCTACCACTTGAGCCACTTCTGGACTTTTCTGTTTATGTGGTGCTGAGGAATGGAACCCAGGGCTTCATGCATGCTAGGCAAGCACGCTACCACTAAGCCACATTCCCAGCCCTATGGATGCATTCTTATGTGACAACTTCAGGTTGTCTTGAGTTCCCAGCCTTGCCTCGGGCCTCCACTATGTTCAATTCCAAAGATACCACCAGGCCACAATGGAAAGGGGTCCCCTGGAGTTGAATGGCATCAGAGTCCCAAGTGACATGGGAGCCACAGGACAAATTACAGCAAGTGTGTCTCTCTGGGTTTCTGACTTGTGTATATGTTTAGGGCTTAACTGACTTGATCTTTCCAGATCTGTTCCAAGGCTTTACAGTTAACTTACAAATACTGCTAAGATCATGCCATATTTCTGTTCAAAGCTGTCCCATAATAATTTATCAATTAATTAATTAATTAATGCAATACTAGGAGTTGAAACAAGGGCCTCACACAATGCTTGTATTTCACCACTTAGAGCCACTTAGAGCTTTTATTTTCACTTTTGTTATTGAGATAAGTTCTATCTGGGTCCTTCTTACCTCCACCTCCCTAGAAGCTGAAATTACAGAAAATCTGCCACTATACCCAACTCAGGCTTCCATCCTAACTATGGGGTCCTAATGATCTGACTGAGCTAAATTTTCCAACTTTGAAACTCCTATCTTTGCCACCTGTTTTGGAATTCTACCTAACTAAGGGATGGGTCCTTGTCAACTTACTGAATCTTCCCATCTTTTGCTGTCCTTATGTATGAGAGTAATAACCTTATTGCTTTTCACCAGTGTTTTTCTTTCTAAGTGAGTTTCTATACATCAAGTCTTTGAAATAATTCCTGGCACACAGTAGGTGTCTAGTGTTATCCTCACTGCTAGCAGTCACAGTCTTCTCAACACTTCCAACAAGGGGAAGGTGCTGTAGCTGCTTTCCCCTTCTCATTACTTGAGAAACTAAGTAATGTGTCAAGCACTGTGCAGAAATCATTTTGGTTTCTTTGTTGTTGTTGTTGTTATCAGCTGTTTCTATTTCCTGGAATTCATTTCGATAACTATTATTTTATGTGATCAGAGGCACAAAGGCATTGTGCCTTTTATTTTGCTTGCTAGTTTATATTTAGTTTAAAATACCATCCTTAATGCTATATTATTATTTCAAAATCATGAACACTGTCAGAGAATATTTACTGAGCACTTACGTGGAAAGGACTGTGCAAACAACAACAACAACAAACATACAGAACTTAAACTGGGCTTCAGAGACACAAGTTACTTGCCCACTGTGTGTGATGATTCGGTTTCTCAGACTCCAGGACATATACCCTCAACATGAATCATGGGAAGAGCAGCCACACAGTGAAGGAACGGAATATGGTCACAGCAGATTATTTCCAAATTATTCCCACAGCTGATCTCGATGAAGGCATGCCGGCCAGGTATGCCAGCACTGCAGCATAGATCTATTAGCCCTTTTGGGTATGCTGAAAAGAAACCAGCTATGGCCCAAACAGCAAGAACTGGGTGTCTGGGTGGTGTGAACAAGACACGCCCCCCCCACACCCTTCCAGGCTCAGAAACCCTTGCTACCTCTATCGGCCTACCCCTTTCCCAGAAGTAGGTAATAAGCACACTTGGATGCATCATTCCTTTAAGATAACTAATGAAATCTTTATCATTTTGTAAAAACAAATGAAAGTTATTTTTTAATTTCTGTACTATTAAATTGACTTTTTAACTTTTGAAGTGAATGTGTGAAACATTTCTTTCTTTTATCCCTGCTTGGGGAGTTGTAATTGCATTTTAACTGGTCCTGTTTCAAGAACAATTTTAACCTTGAATTGTAAATGTGTTGGCTGGAAGTATATATAAATCATTTCAACCCCGTTTTTATTATAAAAGTATTACAGAGGAATAATTAGTTTTAATCTGTCAATGCATATCAAAGGAAAGTTGAAACCTATTCATGCCATTCAGAGGAACAAGAGCTCTTGGCCTCATGATGGGGTAAGGGGTTTGCAGCTGGAAGGAAGAGATGAGAAAACCAGGAGCAATAAAATTATGAACCATTAAAAGGCTGATATGCACAATATTCTAAAGGATGTGTGTATAGTGGCAATTAAACAAGACCAGAGTCCTGATTAGCATAACAAGAAACTCGAGGATAAGCACTAGAAGTATAATGTGTCAGCTAGGGTCACAAAGACACATTTAAGAGATGGCCAGAGAGGTTCTGTTGTGTTGCCTCATTATTAAACTAGAAAATTGGTAGAATATGAAATTCTCAATAGCTGGGGGCATCCTGAGTCTTACTCACTGAAATGCAGCTATAAAAATAAAATGTGAGAAAACTACAGGGTCATGTCCCTCTGTGGCTCAGGGAATTTTACACAAAGGTGATTTTAGGAAGGCGGAGAACAGAAAGGGAAAGAGCTTCAACCGTAATTAACAAAGAAAGCTGTGGGCTTAATGATGAACAAGTACATCTTGCAGTGTTGGAACAGAAACTTCCTGAATTAAGTGACTTAGCTGTCATTACCTTGAGAATCACGACAGTTCATAAACTCAGAACTGGCAGCCAGTGGTTACACATGGATATTATTTTAGAAACACGGCTAGCCTACACTGAAATGATTAATATTTTGCAATACTGGGTTAAACTACATTATTGAAATCAATTTGGGGGTTGGGGATGTGGCTCAGCAATAAGATGCACAAAAACCCTGGGTTTGAAACTTAGCACTGAGGGGGAAAATCAGTTTTACCTATTCTTTACGTTTGTTCCACCTGGCTACTAGAAAATGTACAATGATCTATCTAGCTTGCCTAATTTCTACTGGGCAGTGGTATGAGTGATCACTTAAACCTACTAAGGAAAAAGCCAACTATGTATTGCCTAAGCATGTTCTCCTCCTACCAGACTGGGTGTTCCATGTACATTCCACATACACAAATGGAAAACCTGAGGCACTGAATAGTTCTTTTGCTTGGCCAATGAATGGAGTCAGGAAAATAACCCAGACAGTTCACTTTCAAGGCTCAGTGCACGAACTTCAAAGAGATCTTCTATTCTTTATTGACAAGATCACTTTGGTTTATGGGTAATGCAAAGAAACCTTTCCCAATCATTCCAGCTTATTGTAAAAAAAGAAAAAAAGAAGAATCAAGCATCCCAAGGCAAACATGTTAAACATACTCTCCAGCTTACTATGGTTTTTGAGAGTGCCACCAAAACACTTAAATAAAATTCATGCTAGAGAAAATTATAAGCAGTGTCTCATTTTAACCAACAGGGGGCAACAGTGCCAGGTAGGGAGTATTGATATAGCTGCCAATGGGCAAGCAGCAAGCATTTGGGAACCTTTGTTCTATAATAAATCTCAGAACCTTTGTTCTATAATAAATTTAGAACACTGGATCCAAAGACAATCATCTTCTTTGACTAACATGGACACATCACAGGCAACCAATTCCATCTGCTAGACCCACTCCTTTGACTTCTCATACCAAATAAAAGGTCCATTTTGGTTGGAAAATAGGTCATAGCAGAATTCTTGTCTGGTATTTAGAGTCAAAATTTAATATGCCTAAGCTGGATGCTGGTGCTCCTACTTACTCAGAAGTCTGAGGTTTGAGGATCGTGGTTCGAAGCCAGGGCAGGAAAGTCTGGGAGACTCACCTCTAACACCTACTTTCCCTCCTTCCCAAAGTGGAGTGCTGGCTCAAATGATACAGTGCTAGCCCAGAGCAAAATAGCTGAAGAGGGGGGCTCAGGCCTTGAGTTCAGGCCCCAGGACTGGCATACAAAACACCAAACATACAGATTAGTAGGACCAAATGGACATGCTGCCTACTGGGTTAACAGAGCAATTAGCACTGTGCATTTTGATCTAGATCACCACACATGTCAGAGGCAGAGTTGGCCAGTGACAGGGCTGATGTCAATGTCCAAGTAGATTCACACAAGCAAATAAAAGGAGGAAAGAAACAAGGGAGAGCTCATGTGTACTCCAGAGGTGGCAAAGAAATCCACACCGCAGCACACAACAGTGTTCACTGACCACTACACTCATGCTGACCGTGTTTTCAAGGTGACCATTTCGCAGGCACCCACAGTGAGGGCCTGCGAGACAAGAGGAGATGGAGGTCGAAGAGAAAGAGAGGAGCAAAAGACGAAAAGGACAAGGAATGTTTGCTTTCGGATAAAAGCACAAGTAGACTCCCTAATTTTTTTAAATGTTATGTTTTTGGCTTTTCTGAATTGGCTGTTGATCCCTTCTGCAACGAACATTTTGTGCTAACTTCAGAAAGAATGTTGGCAGGGCTAGGGCGGGAAGGGCTGAAGCGCTAATGCTCAGATGGCCAGTGTTGCTCTTTCCAGGAGATGCCACAGTTGTAACCTCAGGGAGCTAGCCAGCAAGGATCCAGCCAGGCCACATGAATATGAGCCACACACGGATGGAGCAGGAGTACCTGACAGAAGTGAATTTACTATCTGCAGAGGGTTTGTAATGAAGTAATTAGAAAGAGTGTGGTTAATTTCTTTTCCTGTTTCCCTGAAAGGTAATACCTGCCAAAAGTACAGATTAGAAGGTAAAGAAAACATCATTATTTCTTCTCTTGGTATATCTTTGGTGGTAGAGTAGAAGATCAAATGTACTAACAAAGCATTTTCTAGAAGTTCTAGTCACCAAATGTCAATGGACAAACACCAGATATCCAAGGCTCAAAGTAGGACTTTCATTTGGAGATCCTAAATAGTAAGAGCTACCTTAAAACCCAGTATGTGTTAAGGGGCCTCAATTCACCTCAGCCAATCAACTGGTTCTTTCTTTACTTGGAATCCCTGAAAAGTAGCCAATCGTGTACAGTGATACTTCATTGTCTTATGCCTTTAAATCATTGATGACAAAAACATTAATCATCAGCGATAATTTTTTTTACAAAAAGAATACCTTATAAAAAAACACTCTTCCTTCAACCTTGCAAAAATAAGTATTTGGACAATACTTTTATTTTTATTTTTTGCTCAGATTAAACCATATCAGCTTCATCATTAGGAAGAACTAATGTTTCTCATTTCATTATTTCTTTATGGCTGGCAGATCCTGTTCAGAAACTAAATTGCCAAATGCTTCCTTTGTCGTCAAAGTGGAATTAAAAGAAAGAAAAAAACTTTAAGAAAAATGATTGCCAACCACAAGAAAGCCAAATAAATCATGCTAGTCTGTGTCATACTTCCTAACTTTGTCAGAAGATACAGGGTTTCTCCTGCTCCAATTTCCTTCCAGCTCTGTTTACTTGCAGACAGGAAACACTGGCTTCTCCGGACGCTGTCAGCCCCTCTGGCAACTTAGTCAGGGATGGTTTCATGACCCAGGCCACTTCATCTGTCAGTGGGGTAATATCTGTTCAAATTCATCTTCCATACCTGACCTAAGACCCAGACTTTTGTAAGCTAGCAGCCAGCCCTTGAGTTTAAAGGTCAAGGGGACTGAAACAATTATCTTAAGCTGTGGAACCAACAGAAAAGAAGCTGGGAAAGAACAGGAAGCAGAAATTTGCAAAATTACCAACTGAGGCCTAACTCCGCTGAATATTTATCAAAATAAACACCAGGAGGGGCTGGGAAGATGGCTCAGTGGTAGAGCGCTTGCCTTGCATGCATGAGGCCTTGGGTTCAATTCCTCAGTACCACATAAGCAAAAAGAAAAAAGCTGGAAGTGGCGCTGTGTCTCAAGTGGTAGAGCGCTAGCCTTGAGCTGAAGAGCTGAGGGACAGCGCCCAGGCCCAGAGTTCAGGCCCCACAACCAGACCCCCCAAAAAAATTAAAAATAAATAAATAAATAAACATCAGGAGAAGTCAAGCAGAGAGGGGAAGATGAATGAAGAGAAGAAATAAGAGAATGCAGTCATAATAGTCAATGCATATGCTAGGAAAATTGGGGGAAGGAGTGGAGTTGAAGGAGGGGGAAGAATGATTAAAATGGATTATACTTATAAAAAAAATAAAAAAAAATAAACATCAGAAATGGAAACATGTTGCTGTTGTTTTCGTGGCTGGCAGGGGTGGAGGTATTCTTTGTTTTTGCTTTTTGTCTTTTTCTTGGGGGGTGTAGGGTTACAGAAATGGAGGGCGGGAGGATGAACAAAGGCAGACATGGTAGTTAGTAAACACAAAGCAGAAAATGAACTATGCAACTTGTGGGCAGGGACTAGAGAGAGAAACTGGGAGAAAACAGAGGAAGGGGTGACACAGTTCATTACCTGACTTAGGAAACCACAACTACTCTATACAGCACATGATAAAAAAAAAAACAATAAAATTACATTTAAAAATGCCCAACTGAGAGACTGAGACTTAAGGTGTGCAGGCTCCGCAAACACACAGGGAAAACCACAATGCTTCCCTCGTCCTGCTCAAGAGGACACTCAGACGTCTGCATCTCAGCATGCCTTCTTCACACCATTCCTCTTCTTCAGTGGCTCAAGATCATCATTTCTTTACTTTTCCATTGGGAACAAGGTGTGTCTAGGATACCACCTAGAACAGCCTCTTCCCTCCACTCCCTACAGGGAACTCTTTGTCCCGGTTAGGGAAATCTTTAAACTATCTTCTATACCAGCCAGGTTCAACAACATCTCATTGCTTTTGTCTTTAGCTACATTACCACATAATGCCAGAATCTTCCCCTTCCCTTCAGCTGTAAAGCTGTTAAGGTGGGATTGGAGAAATCGTTTCTATGAACAGCCCTGATAAGAACCTTCTATTCTTACATAGTCCTAGTTAAGTGATTCAAGTGTACTTTCTTACCCAATCCCCCATGGTTCCTGGCCCTAATCTGCCAATGATACCAAAGACAGATACTTGTTTGCTAGCTGAGTACATGCTGAAGTTCTGACAACGAATGTATCCTTTATGGAAGTTTTCCTCTTCTGCCTTTTAATTCTCACAAGGCCCATTCTATCCCCCTGGTGGCTGACAATCCTCTGACAATGCCTAATCCCATTCCCATGCCCACGTCACCAGTTTTTACCCTCAATTAATTGCTTGGCTTAAATCCTGTCCTTTAAGGACAGTGGTAGAGGCCAAGCCTAAAATGAAGCAGTATAACACACTGGTCCCAAACATCGAATCAGATAAAGCCAGGCATGGTTTCTGGATTCATCACTCAGTATGCATGACTGCTCAGAATGTGACCCAGTCTCTCCATGGCACAATGTCCTGTGCACCACATTAGTCTTATACCCTTACCACAATGTTGCTTTGCCACTGATTAAGCTGACCTATGTCAAGTTTGTAGTCTGGATATGAAATGTTCCCCTAAAAAAGATGCATGTGTGAGAGGCTTGGCCCCAGCTGGTGGCACTGTTGGGGTCCTAATTTCATCAATGGATTTATCTATCAATGACTTCATAGCTATTAGGAAGTAGGGTCTAATTGGAGGAAGAAGATGATTAGGGACATACTTTTCAATGATATGTCTAGTCCTTGGCTCCTCTTTTGTCTCTTTTCAAATTTTACTATTACTGGGTGAACAGCCCCCTTCCACCACCCCGTCCTTCCCCATGATGTTCAGCTAGACCCCACTTCAAGTCAACAGCAATGGCTCTGTGGACCATGGACTTCAACTTCAGAAGCCCTGAGCAAAATCAATCATTCTTCCTTTATGGTGATTTGCATGGATGTTTGTCACAGTGATGGCAGTGACTCACAGCTCAATTAATGATCGTTTTATTTTCTGTCTTTGTGTACTCAGATCTCTTTTCTGAATCTGGGGTAGGCTTAGCAGTCAGAGTAGGAGCTTTGAGATAGAACTCCATAGCTTGGTTCACAGCTGTGAGATCTGCGGAATGCTTCTTATGTCCTGTGCCTTTTGTCTTCCCTATAAAGTGGAGGTAAACATAGTCCCCCTACCTCCTAACTATTCATGAAGATTAAATGTATTAACACATACAAAGAGCTTAGTAAACAATACTGCATGTGATGCCCGCAGTTCTCAGCTAATTTGCAGCTGAGAGGGCATATTTTATATTTTACTATTTTGGGGTTCAAAAATGTGTTTCTTGGGGCGGGAAGGTGGCTCAGTGGTAGAGTGCTTGCCTTGTATGCCTGAGGCCCTGGGTTCGATTCCTCAGCACCACATAAGCAAAAAGAAAAAAGCCGGAAGTGGCGCTGTGTCTCAAGTGGTAGAGCGCTAGCCTTGAGCTGAAGAGCTGAGGGACAGAGCCCAGGCCCAGAGTTCAGGCACCACGACCGGACCCCCACCCCCCCCAAAAAATGTTTTTATTGGAAAAACCAAAGAAACCAATGGAGAATTTAAAAAGTAAGTTCTTGCTGGGTTCTGGTGATTCATACCTGAAATCTGAGTTACTCAGAAGGCTGAGATCTGAGGATCAAGGCTTGAAGCCAGCCAAGGCAGACAAATCCTCAAAACTCTTATCACCAATTAACTACCAAAAAGCCAAAAGTGAAGCTGTGGCTCAAGTGGTTAGAGCATCAGCCTTGAGTGGAAAAGCCACATGAGAGTATGAAGTCCTGGGTTCAAACCCCAGTAATGGAACACAGAGAGGGAGAGAGGGAGAAATAGAGGGAGAGAGAGAGGGGGGGGGTTAGGAGGAATGGGGAGACAGAGACAGAGAGAAAGAATTAAGTTCTGAAACGGGCCAAATAGAAAGTGTTCCCAGAAGCCTTCTTCAAGTTCTACTATGCAATAAGAACCTTCCAAAATCCCATCATGAATTAGATGTAATAACTTATAATGTAGCCTGACCACTGTAATTCACCATCACATTTTGATGGTACATATTTATTAGAGTAGATCATTGCTACCTGATCCCTGAAGGGATCCCTAACAACTGCTGGTTCTGTTTATTCTCTCACTGAGAGTGCCACCTTAGTGGTATTTCTTGAGTTTGGGGATAACATTCTATTCAGCTGAATAGTAGTTATTTAATCATTGAACACCATGTCAGAAGGAGCTCACGTCTTCTGGGAGAGGGGCTTCTACACACATGATTTCCATGAGTGTTGCTGTGTTGCTGGTGACACAGCACAGATAGCACCCAGGGACTTCTAAGTGCAAAGGGGTAAAAGAAACTCAAGGCTTGGTACTGCAGCAGGAGTTTTAGCTCCTTTGTTCTCAAATACCACAGAGTTTCTCCTGATAATAAATTGTACTGGGAGATGCTAGAGACATCATGGAATGAATTGACCTCAGCTGATCCCCTAACTAGATTTTCCTGCTGAAGAATGTGTACCAGGACTAATATATTTTTTAATTCATTTCCTTCTCATGTTGACAAGATCATGTTATCAACAGATCCTTAGTCTAGAAAGTTTATCAGTTTATAAATAGAATTAAAAGTTATCCGAACCTGGAAACCTTTTTTGTTGTTTAAACTAAATTCTTAGTAGTTAGGTGCAGTGATGTCTGACAGCAGAGTCACCATAAAGCATGGACACAGAGGGATCCTGTAGGGTCGGGTACCCACCTGATGGTAAGAGATGGGGACAGGCTTCCGGAAGACAATCCACTCCACAATTTCACTGCAGGGAGGGGTGGTCAAGGAGCCAGTATACCGGTAGTAGCTGCTCAGAGAGGCAGGCAGGAGGTCCCGAAGGACAAAAGGATCCAGGAAGGTCTCCTTCTCTGTTTGGGAAGAGAAGAACACAATAGTGAGTCTACCACACCAGTCTCTAGCTTTCAGATGCTGTGTCTCAGCCTTGTGTGTCTGCACCTTGAGTAGCATGGGCAGCTGATGGATGGTAGAAGGATGTCAGAAAACAAGGCAGCATTTCCCAGGATGTGTTCCCAATGCTAGCACTGGTCATGTTTCCTTTTTTGTTGTTGTTGTTGGTTTTGGGGCTTGAACTCAGGGCCTGAGTGCTTTCTCTGAGCTCTTTTGTTCAAGGCTAGGAGTCTACCACTTTGAGCCATAGCTCCACTTCCGATTTTCTGGTGGTCAACTGGTGATGAGTCTCATGGCCTTTCCTACCTGGGCTGGCTTTGAACTACTCAGATCTCAGCCTCCTGAGTATCTAGGATGACAGGTGTGAGCCACTAGCACCTGGCTCTGGCCTGGTTTCATAAAGGCCAGCTTCCAGGATGGTGAGCAACAGAGAATTCTTCCTTCACCCCAGGAAATACAACATCCTATCGTGGTTTACTTCTCTGAGTAGTAGTACTTCAGGGGGAAAAATTGTCTAGATATTATGTACCCCACTTCTTCTCAGTCTTGTCTTACTATGGAACCCTTCTCTATTCACAAATCATGAATTGATCATAATGAGAAACTCACTGTGGAAGGAATAGCACAGGCCAAAAATGAAGGGCACTTTCAAATATGCATTTATGATTTCACCCAAGGTCTAGCCAAGCATATCCCTTAACTTTAGTGATGATGGTCCTAAAGATGGAGATGTCTTTGCTTAAGGATAAACGACATCTGAGCTGACACCCACTGTGGACATATTACAATAGCTTTCAGAGGAAGGAGGCATGGCAGGAGTTAGTACCTACCTGGGGCCACACAGCTCCCCAAAAGCAAAGTGGGTATTATTAAGGCAGGTATATATTGACTGATGACCACAACATAGTTTCTGACTAAAGAAGCTGAAGTCAGAAATTAGAAGACCAGGAGCAAAAAAGGAAAAATAAAGTGAAGAAAAGCATTTTAGGTTGTGTGGACAATAACTGCGAAGTCCCAGAAGCAGAAAGGAATAGCTCAATAGTGAGTAAGACACTGGCCTTACAAATCTCCCAAGTGGGCTCAGTAATCACCCCACATCCATCTCAAGAGTGGGTTCTTATTCCTTACCCCTTTAGAAACTTAGTCCTGAATTTAAGCCTGAGACTCTCCCCATCCCTGTTAAAGATGTCAATAGACTACTAAGAGTTGAGCTGAAAGTTTTCTTTGGCTATTTATGGCTTCCATTATGGCTCCTATGACAATTCCTGGAGGATCTGGGAGCTCCAACACATCTCATAGACATGTCTGGGCATGTCTTCCAAACTTCATGTCTTCTCTTTTCCCTTCAATCTTTCATACAAAACAACTATGCAGGCACCTGGGCACAAATGTACCCCCAGACTTACCAAGTCTATGGAACTGGGGAACAGTGATGACCAACACTAGGATGATGAAAAGTATAACTTCCGCTTAAAAGAGATCAATGGTGCCTAATGCCAGTGGCACATACCTGTAATCCAAGCTACTCAGGAGGCTGAGATCTGAGGATCTCAGTTCAAAGCCAGATGAAGTGGGAATGTACCTAAGACTCTTATCTCCAACTATTCACCAGAATAATTGAAAGTGGTGCTGTGGCTCAAGTGGTAAAGTGTTAGCCTTGAGCAAAAGAGCTCAAGGACAGCACCTAGGCCTTGAGTTCAAGCTCCACAGCTGACCAAAAGAGGAATAAAAAAAGAGAGAGAGAGAAAAGAAGAGAGAGCAGTGAGTGGAACTGGATTCAGAGATTACCTGGACTTCCTATATCTGCCAGGTACTATTTAGTTACACTCTACAGACCAAGTTGGCCTTGGTTCTCCTGCCTGAACCTCCTTAGTGCTGAGATTATAAACATATACCACCATGCCCAGCTTGATTTCTTTCAAAGGAAAAATTAACTATTAACTAATAAATGAAAAAATTGTCAAATCATTGGGTTCGGCAATGAGAATTCCTGTTGGACAACAGGCTGGAACCAGCAGGGTGGTAGGGTCTGGCTTTAATTGAAACCTAGTTACCAAGGCTTTGGGACGTGGGTGAGCTCTGTAAGCATGCTTGGCTGGGACTGGTTTGGCTGTAAGAAGGAAATATTTTGGCCTCTGTGAGGCTGCTTCTGTGCTTCCTGAGCCGTGTAAATAGCCAACACCAAGCCTGGAGTGACAGAGGGCGTGTAGGGAGGATGGTATCAGCAGCTGCCAAACCACCACCTACTCCTGCCTGCTGCTGGTGAACTTGATGGCAGACCCCTGGCTTAGGATCAGGGGCTCTAATCTAAACAAGGAGAAAAGGGAAAAAACAACCCTGCAACTTTCTCCAGGGGCTTGATCCAACATCAGGGCTGTAACAAAGCCATCTCTGCCAGACATAACCAGGAGGAAAGCCCCCAGCTCAGGCATGCATTCAGGAGGAGGAGATGGCTTTAAAGAGCACAGAAAGAGATGAAGCAGAAAGGTTGGCTTCACTGGTCGATGGGAATGTGAATTCAAGGGGAACCTCAACACAGCTGGAGTAAGATTGGAAAAGAAGTTCCTGTGTGGACTTGTGAATTTGCAGGGACCCGTGGGGAGCTACAAGCGTGGGCCGGGGTGACAGGATGACAGGAGCTTTTGTCTGTGTCTACTCCAGGCCTCAGCTGCAGGGCCTGGCTCTCGCTGGGGGTAGGCCTAGCTACGGGCTGGGAGAGGAGTGAAACTACAGCCAAACTGGGGAGACGCGGAAGATCCTGTAGCTACCCTAGTTAGTGAGGCTGGAAGCCAAAGAACCTTCCCCCCAACCCCCAATCCCGGCAAAATCTTACACTGGGTCAGATTTACCCTGGGTAATCTCACCAACACCTCTGACAGTGAAATGTGCAGATGCTTTCTAACAAGTTGAGCTGGAGACTCAGGGTCACTTTGAAAACCATTAGGGTAGTTCATTAAGGTGAAGGGTGAAGGAACCAACCCAAGGTCAAAGGCTTGTCAAGGAATATCCAAACAACTTGGAAAATTTTGTTTCTAAAAGTCAGTACACGGAGGTTTCAACACAGGGCCTTACCTTTGCTCGGTGGGTGCTCTACCACGTGAGCCACCATCCCAGTTCGCTGTATTCTAGTTATTATTCAGATAGGGTCTTATGGTTTTGCTTGGGGTAGCACATGATCTCCTCATCTATTCCTCCTGATGGGCTAGGACAAGTGTCCAGCTTTTTAGGTGTGTGTGTGTGTGTGTGTGTGTGTGTGTGTGTGTAGGGGGTGGTGTCTTACAGACCTTTTGCTCCAGATGCCCTCAAATCACAATCTTTATTTCAACTGCCTAAGTAGCTGAGATTATAGGTGTGAAACACCTCACGTGGCTCAAGTGGAAGTTACTTCTTCACAGAATCCACAGAGGAACTGGAATAGAGCACCATGTTTGTTGGTCAGGACTCTTCACTAAGAAGGACACTTAACAAAGAAGGTCTAACCACAGTCCCATTCCTGCACCCCACTTTTCTGTTCTAATGGGCCCTGGTAAATAGAGTGGATGTGCAACTTGTCTCTGCTTCAAACCCCAATCCTGCCAACTCCAAACAGCCTTTGCTTAGCAGGGAAGTAAACCTATGTCCCTCTGAGAAGATTAAATAAGCCAATCAGCAAACAGGCTGAGAAAGAATGATTGACATGTTCTTATCCTAATTATTACTATGATTCCTTCAGACCATCCCAATCTAACCATCTACTTCTTTTCATTTTTGGCCCCATGTCTTTTTAATTCTTTCTAATTTGATTCCTCATGCCTAAGGGCCACCATGTCTGACATATTCTCCAGCTGTTTCATGGCCAAATCTGATATTTAACAGCTGTGTGACTTTAGGCAAGGATTTAACCTCTCTGAGCTATTACCATGATTTATAAAATGGCATTTATAGGAATATAGATACCCCTCAGGGTTGCTGCGACAGTTAGGAAGCGAATGAACGTGAGGGGTTTACCCCAGTGCCTGACCCATACATAAGCTCTGGTTTATCCGGGCAAGTACTGTGCCCAGAGCAATCAGCAAAGTTCCAGGCTGCCTCCTTCTGTGTTTTAAACCAGGGATTTGCAGACATTTTCTGCACAGCATCAGATAGTAAATATTTTCAGTTTTGCAGTCCAAGAGGCAAAAATCAAAGATGTTATATAGATACTTACATAACAAACCTCCTTATTAAGGATACAGTATTCAACATTCTAGTAATAACTGAGTACAAGCTTTAAAATGTATGTCTATTAATGAGAAGAATGTAATTCTTTCTCAGGGTTATAGTTTCACTTAATGAGGGATCAGATGCAAACAAAGGCTCCTTAGTCCACTGGGCACACAAAATAGACAGTGGATGATCTGCCCCTCAGTTGTACTTTGCCCGTTTCTATTTTTTGGGGTGGGGGGCAGTTGTGGGGCTTGAGCTCTGGGCCTGCACCCTGTCTTTGAACTCTTCTGCTCAAGGCTAGTACTCTACCACTTTGAGCCACAGCACCATTTCCAGTTTTCTGGTGGTTAATTGGAGATAAGCGTCTCAGGGACTTTCCTGCCTGGGCTGGCATTGAACCACAAGCCTCAGATCTCGGCTTCCTGACTAGCTAGGATTACAGGCCTGAGCCACCAGTGCCTGGCCACCCAGTTCTGTTTTAATACAAGCATGGGAAGGGATCTAAAGTAAAAAATCACCTAGATGGCGCACCAGCCATGGGTGAGGAGGCTCTGCTGCCTGCTCAGAGAGTTGCCATCACTGAAAAATCATTTGTTTTGTGAATAATACGGTAAAGAAGTCTGGTTTTGGGTGTGGGTGTGGGGTTTGAGACAGGGTCTTACAGTGGCCCAGACTGATCTCAAACACATGGCTCTCCTTCTTTAGTCTCCCAAGTGCTGGGATTACAGATGTAAGCTATCACACCCAACTTACAGAATTAACCTGATGTAAGCTATCACACCCAACTTACAGAATTAACCTCAAGGGCAATCTTCCTAAGATTCCCATTTCCTGCTGGGCCTTCTAGGTAGCACTCCATGGGAAACTGAGGCTCGCAAGAATGTCTAGGTGGATGTTAGAGACTTCTTTCAAAACGGCAACCTTACATTTCTAGTATCACCCACAAAGCTGGCTTTTAAGCTGCGGCTCAACTGGCTGGATTCAAGAGAGGGAGCTCCCGAGCACAGTCACTGAGGGGAGGGCCAAGCACAAGCCTCCACAAAGACTATCGTAATGAATCTGGCCCTATAAAATAAGGAGAAGCCCACTGGGCTTGAATCCCATTGTGTCTCCTGAGAGGCCTGGCCTAAGTTATCTAACCTCTGTAACTGTTTCACCTATAAAATGGGATAACAGTAGTGACCTCATAAGAGAGTTCTGAAGACTGAGTTTATATTAGTTAAGAGATGATGAGTAAGCAGGGTATGGTGGCACATGCCTGTAATTCTAGCACTCAGGAGGCTGAGGCAGGAGCTCTGAATGTTCTAGGCCAGACTGACCTACAAAGCTAGACTCTGTCTCAAAGAATTAGGAATTAGGAGAGTATCTAGCACAGAGTTAAGTGCATAGAGGCGCTTGTTAAAAAAAAACAACAAAAATTATTTTTTCCTTTTGTAAAGTAGTGCCATTCCAAAAGACCCTCTTGCTTCAACTTTTATTCCAATGACTAATTTGAATTCCAAACATTTCCTATTCCAGCCACTTAATCGCTGAGAAAAATATTTGAAACACACCCCTTATACCACCATTCATTTCATTATACCATAATAAGCAGGTACTGTGCATTACTAGATAAAAGGATTGGAATAGAATGAATCTCATATTCTACTTTCAAGGATCCAGGCACTGTATGCAGACAATATTATATTTTAATAATTAATTGTTCATCAAAGAAAAAGATGAGGAACAGGGATGCTAAATTCAAAGTTATTCAAATTGCAAAAAATGAATAATGCATAGATTTTATATTAAATACACATTGTATTAAGTAGTCTACATTTCACCCAACTCTGTCTTTCATTTTTAAGCATTTTGAATGACAATATGAATAATCTGTTAGGGAGGTTTATTTGGGGAGAAAAAAAAACCTTACCTGAATGCAAATGGAGTATATCTAAAGAAGATTAAATTTTTCTTAATCAATTAGGAAATTTTGTATGAGAGCTTTAAAGTCATGGTCACTCAATAAGCCCATCTCACAGCCCAGTTATCCTTACGACTTCCAACATTAAATTATATCTGGCTGACTCTGTTCCATTTCTTCTTTCTGATACTAGTGCCAGGAGGCAATTTTTAATTAAAGGAAATTCGAAAGATTCAAACATGCATAATTGAATTAAAAAATGTGATCATTAAAACATTAGATGATAATCATCTGATGGATGGCATTTTTCAGTGTGCTAATAACTTAATATTTGCAATGCTTTGGTTACATATGCAAAAAAGAATATGCTTTGTAAAATATGGTGAACAGTCAACATGCAGAAGAGACCCATGCAGTGTGCAATGCTGAGTGGAGGCTCACTGAAAAGGAAGGTTGTCATTCAATGACCCCTCCCCCCCCCCTGCCCCAAGTGGTACAGAAACAACAGCCACATTGTCACCCAGGGAGACAAACACCCCAGGCAGGGCAAAGGCAGCAAAGGAACTCATTCTGCCTAGACTAAGGCTAAAGGAAAAAGGTTCAAAAGCCCCACATAGAACAGGCTTGAGGCGGGGACAATGATGAACATGGGTAAAATGTATGAGGAGGTGACAGGGAGGGGTTGAAATGCCAGAGGAGAAGCCTGCAATTCTGGGTTTGATGTGGGTCTGTCATCCATGTCTCTGTGATCTGGGAAGAGTCTCAGGTCTGACAGCTGGTGACAGGGGTGGCAAGGCGGGTCATCTGGACCAAGGTTGAGGGTCAGATGCCAGGGGTCTAAGAATGAGGCACCCAGAGACACACTGAAGGCGAGAAGGACTTGATTAGAACTAAGATGGTAGCAGAGGCCCCACTAGCAGAGCCCAGGGGGAGTGCATTTCATGATGTGCATACAAACAGTACTCCTGCTGTCAATCACCACTGCTGGTCATCAAAGCCTGGGCCTCTCTGTGATGGCAAGGAGGAAGGACCCATGGAAGTGGTGCTGTCTCATGTCCAATGTGCAGCCATCTACCAGGCTTCCTGATAAATGGTTTCCAAGGAGCAGCAGGAGACTGGTGAGCATTGGGTAAATCCTGGGAGTGGAATTAGCACTGGATGATCTTGAGGAACTCATCCAAGGACCGCAGAAAATTAGAGAGGTCCAAAGGGCAGTGAAGAACGCTAGGTCCAGTTCATTTGGCAAATGAGGAAAATGAAATTTCAGAGACACACAGAGAGAACAAGATTGGTTAAATGGCTTCTTGGCTTATTGAGAAGGAAATCTGAACCTCTTCACGGAGTCCTGAGGTCCGTATCCATTGTAAGATGCATTTGGCCTCTGCAACCTGCCCCTTCCTCTCTCTCTCTCCCCCCTCGGTGGAACTCCTACTGTCCTACCTTGCTGTTCTTTGCCTGAAATGCTTTGCCTCCCACCCACCACGTGAGTTTCCTCTTCCCGTCCATTTGGACTCTGCTTAAATATCGCCTAAGCACCTGCCATCACCACCCCCACTCAACATGTCCTTTTGCTATTAACTCTCTGAGTCCACCTACTTCCCTTCTTTCCTAGCATGTGGGCCAAGACCTTGCCTGTGTACACCCAGCTACTGAAGCATGTCCCAGAGACAAGTAGGTACCCTGCAGGCACATGAGAGAACAAAGGAACGGACCATCATGGAAGTGTTCGGTGTATTTTAAACAGCCAATAAATCCTTCTATAAATGGTTCCTCATGGTCAAAGTCACCATCAACAGGAGATGCATCATTATTTTGAAGTCCATCAATAAAAGCAGCAAATTAAGCAAACAATGACATGCTATCAGTTCAAAGAGACATTCTTGTTAGAAAGAAGCAGGGGTTACAGAACCGGAGTGAGGATAGTGGCAGGACTCAGCAGGGTTTCTCATGAGGGGCCTCCCTACTTTAGGGATCTAGGAGGAACCTGGTCCAGGGATGGTTCTGTGACCAGAGTGAAGGATGCTCAAGGGTCAGGGAGGAGCACTAGCTCATGTCTGTACCGAGTTCTCCAGCCTCACTTTGCCATCCACTGACCTGTGCCTGAGATGCTACCCATACTGTGGGATATGCTGCATTCACCTTTCCTCAAGTCATAGCTTAGGAACTGAATGCTGGAGTCTTTCTCTATATGAAACGTTACAACCTTTGAAGCAGATGTTAACATCCTGAGTAGGACTGCCCACTCAGTCAAGGTCGAGGGTGGAATACACTTGGGTCTCATTCAGTCTATGATACTGGTTGACATTGGTCTCTTAGCAGGCTGGGCAGGGGAGGGAACTCTTTTATTCTAAGACCATGTCTCTTGACTTATCAGTACTCTTGCCAGTGCTTGTATACACGGCTGAAATAAATAATTCAAGCTGTCACTAAGTACCTCTAGGTCAAAAGTGGGTAAAACTATGTATGGCTTATAGGCCCATAGTCACCTAGTGCCTGCTTTTGAAAGTTAACTTTTATTGGAACATAGCCATGCTCATTTGTTTATTGAATGCCCATGGCTGCTTAAGATTACAGACTTCAGTTTTTAAACAGAATATATAGATGACAAAGTCTGCCAGGGGCCAGCTGCTCACTCCTGTAATCCTAGCTACTAAGGAGACTGAGATCTGAGGATCAAAGCCAGTTGGGGTAGGAAAGTCTGTGAGCCTCTTATCTCCAATAAACCACCAGAAAACCAGAAGTGGCGTTGTAGCTCAAGTGGTAGACTACTAGCCGTTAGCAAAAGAAGCTCAGTGACAGTACCCAGGCCCTGAGTTCAAGCCCCAGGACTAGCATAAATAAATGAACAGATAGATAGATAGATAGATAGATAGGAAAAAAGATTACAAAGTCTAAAATATTTGCTATGCTCCCTTATAGAAAATTTGCTGCCTTGTTCCTATGTGAAGCATAGGATATTCAAAATGAGTAATGAAAAGGGCAAAAAAAGCTGGACACAACTGACTTACACCTATAATCCTAGCTACTCGGGAGGATGAAATCTGAGGGTTGTGGTTCCAAACCAGCCCAGGTAGGAAAGTCTTGAGAGTCTTATTTCCAATTAAGCAGCAAAAAAGCTGGAAGTAGAACTGTGGCTCAAGTGGTAGAGCACTAATTTTGAGCAAAAAAGAGTTCAGGCCCTGAGACAAGGCTCGAGGACTGGTGCAAAAATGAAACAAAACCAAAACCAAACAATAGAGCAAATATAGGGGGAAGTAGAGATGTGGGACTTACGTTTAACTCCAAAATGGGTAGAGAATTAAATGCATGACAGGCACAGTCCAGAGAAAATTTCAGAGGTCGAGAACATGGCATAGGTAATTTGGTGATGGGGCTAGGAGAAAGGTGACAAGATGATCTTCAGATCCCAAGTTCAAGCACCCAGAAAAGTGCACTAGGGTCTTCATGTAGCTACATGATCTCAATGCCATGCGATTCTTGACTTCATTAATGCTTCCTGTTGACCAACTGTGGCATTTTGATCCACATATCGTGGCATTTTATCCAAACATGTTGGTGTCTGAATAAAACGATGTTGATGTTAAAGAGCAAGTACATGAAGATCACAGTCTTGTCAACAATGAAAGAAACGAACATGACGTTTAAATTATACAGAGTCACACAGTGATAAAACCCTAGCACTGTCACGGAGGAGTTTCAGGTCTTGATGCTCTCCCCTACAAGGTTCTGGTGACCAGAACTGACATATATATACTCTTTCAGTTCCTTTTTGACATGAGCCAATGAGTTCATTCACAAGGGAAAAGACAAGGCACATAAGAATTAAGTGACTTTGACAATCAGCAGGAAGTGAGTCAATGCTACAAGTTAAAAGCTGGCCCAGCAGAGGGGAAAGAAAATGCACCCCGGAGTCTAAGTGGATCAGTTAAATTATGGATCCATTCAAATTATGGATCCACTCAGTTTACTCATCTTTAAAGTGGGGATGATGAATTCTTGCTGGGGCTAGGGGTTGGTAGCTCATGCTTGTAATCCTAGCTACTCGGGAGGAAGAGATCTGAGGATCGAGGTTTAAAGTATGTCCCAGCAGGAAAGTCAGTGAGACTCTTATCTCCAATTAACCACCAGAAAACTGTTAAGTGGAGCTATGGTTCAAAGTGGCAGAGCACTAGCCTTGGGCAAAAAGAGATCAGGGACAATGCTTACTTAGGCTCTGAGTTCAAGCCCCAAGACCGACAAAAAAAAAAAAAAAAAGAATTCTTGCTAAGCATTGGTGGCTGAAGCCTCTAATCCTAGTTACTCAGAAGGCTGGGATTTGAGGATCTTAGTTAGAAGCCAGCAGCAGGTACAAGTACATGAGAGTCTTCTCTCTAATGAACCAGCAAAAGGCCTGCAGTGGAAGTGTAGCTCAAGGGGAAGAGTGTCAGCCTTGAACAAAAAAAGACAGCTAAGCAAGAGTGTGAGGCTTAGAGTTCAAGTCCTAGTTCACCACAAAAAAGTGGTGGGGAAAAAGAATTCTTAGGTTCACGTTGCTGTGAGGATAAAGTACGGCCCTAGCTAGAAAACAGCTGGCAGGCTAGGTAGATGGACAGCTCAGCCGAGGGGCAGCACATTCTCCTTTCACGTAGTTTTTGGTTCTCTGTGAGCTCAAATGGACTGGCTACTTCAAATCTTTATCATTTTGGTGGTGTGGGCGGTGGGGGAAAATCTTGCTTTATAGTCTAGGGTGGCCTCAAAGTTGTAATCCTCCCTCAGTCTTCCAAGTACAAAGACCATAGACAAAGATCACACAGCATTAAAATTAAAAAGTCACCCAAATAACCCCAAGTTCTTCAGTGAACACTTTCACAGTGGAACACTGGAAATCATCTTATAAACTCTCTTTGCTTTTCAGATCTCACTGAAAGAGTCAGGCAAAGGGCATTTCCCTGGAACCTTATAATCCTGAGCAAATGGTAAAATATTGACAAAGAAGACTGCTTGAGTGACAAACAGCCTCACATTCAAATCAAACCTAAAAAGAATCACTTCTGAAGGCCTTTTATGTCTTCAATTACGGTGAACAATGCTATTAGTGATAAAATAGAATTCACACAGCACCCCATTTCCTGGCATTGACTCAGGGAAGGGATGGGAAGAGCTCAAATCTATGGTGGTACTTTTGATACGCTGAAATCCAGGAAACTGTGGGAACGGCTTAAGTAGGCCTGTTTCTAGAAGATTTTTGAGATCAAAAGTATTCAGATAAGCATCAGTCTTTCCTGGATCCATAAAAAGAGATGAGATGGTGGGTGCTGCATCTTTACAATCCACTTCAGAAAAGTTCCAAGTAATTAAGTGCCGGAAACATAAACTTCAAATAGGAAACTTTGTCACGTATTATAAGATGTCCAAAATTATCTCTGAGCTGTAAAAGTTGGAAATGGGGAGTGAGCTATAAATAGGCACTGGCTTTCCAGTGGACAAAATTGATTTCAAATTCTTTCTTTAAGGGAACACATTCAGATTTACATAATGATTTGGGCAAAATCAAAATTGAAGCCCACCTCTGTGAAGTCTATATGTTAAATAATGACCCCAGAGAATACTTAGCCAGTTCCAATATCCACAACTGCTGGGGGGAAGAAACACCGGTGGTAGAGCAATTACAACAGTAGATACTATTAGATAAAGCAGGCATTTTTTTTTCTTTGTTCTGAGAAGAGCCTGAGAATCATCATCTAAGGATTTGCATGTTACTGTCTCATAATGACAACTACCTAACTCAGACATCATACTGGAAAAGCAGTTGGAGACAATGTGCAAATAAGTGAATGTAGCTGACCAATAAAACTTTATTGACAAAAATGTCACCATTGGGCGAGATTTGTGTTACAATGAAACCCTATTGATAAAAACAGGCAGGAGGTGGGGGTGGGGGGAGATGGGAAGGGATGGGAAGGGGAAGCACAGGAGGAGGCAACAATGCTTGATAAGAAATGTACTCATTACCTTGCTTATGTAATTGTAACTCCTCTGTACGGTATTTTCACAATAAAAAATCTTATTAATAATAATTAAAAAAAAACAGGCAGTAGCTTGGATTTGGCTCATAGAAAAGATTGCCCAGTGCTGATTTAGAGGACACTAAACCAAAGAATCTCTCTGTCTGTCTCCCTCTCTCTCTCTCTTTTCTCTGGCAGGCATCTCTGTGTTTTTCCTTCCCCATGTGTTTAGCCCTTAATGCTCCAAAGACAGATGCTTTCATTATCCTCATTTTACAAATGGAAACTCAAAGGACCAATAGATGTAGCGCTAGTATAGAATGACACAGTTCCTATATCAAAGAGGCAGAATTCAAACCCAAGACAGCCTGAACTTTGAAACACTGCATTAGTATCCTTGTTCTGTTGTGTGGGTTCCCAAGGAGTCCATTTCCAAATGGATAATGATTGACTGCCTGCATATGTGTGTGAATACATGAAACTAATTTGAACGTAGGCAGTAGTAGCCTTTTCCACACCAAAAAATAGAAAAGATAGAAAAATAATCATAAATTTGCCACGAGAACAGCCTTTTCCCAAGGGCATTAAAAAATATTTTTTGTGTTTGTTTTTAAGTCTTTCAACATGATTAGTGCTTACAAGACACTCCATGGGTAGAAGGAAGAAGGGACTTATGATTAAAAGGAGCTTCAAGTTCAAGGATATACAGACAATAGGCCCTCTAAGCACACCAGCCTCTTTCTATTACTGGGATATATATATATATATATATATATATATATATATATATATATATATTACAATAATATATGTATATAACATATATGTTATATATGTATATATTATATTTATGCATATTGTATATATTACAGAGTCCTTTATAGAATTTGTCTTCTCTGGAAGGTATTTTCAGAAACTCAAGCCATTTACGCCTTAGCTAGATAGCTTATTTTGAGATTTTTCGACACCTGAGACTGTCACAATAGTGCCAGAGCAACCATGACAGATTATGGTTCTGTTAAATATTTCTTTACTTGCTCTTTCAACAGATCTTATGTGATAAGACTCCAGGCGACTGGCTATGCAGGCAAGGAGCCTGGCAGAGAAACAGGGTAGACAGCTCAGGAGGAACACCAGCCAAGCCCAGAAAGACCTTGGATTGACCTTGAGCTGACTTCTCATGGTGTGACCCCCACAATAAGTTACCCAGCAACTTCCTGCTGTACTCGCTTGTCTATGTCATGTGGACCAGGCAATGATATCTCAGGAGAGTCTCTGAAAGATCTGTTGATGCCTGTTGGGCTAATGAGACACTTCCTAGGTGCAGAGAGAGCATGTAACTGCACAGGAGCGTGACGAAGGGCCTTTTGTTCTTAGATCTGTCACCCCACCCCTATGTGGCTGATTTCCTTTTTCGGAACTCCACAAGGAGATATTGGCTTCCAAAGCCATCGCTTAATGAGATGGTCCTGAGGCAGGCCCAGTTCTTTCATTGGCCTGCAATCAATTAGCAGAGAGAACAAGCAGCTTGTCAGAGTCAGTTAGGGTAAAAAGTTTATAGAGAAGTGTTGTCACTCCACACTCTGCTTGTTGTGAGGCTACTTGGTACTCGCTGTGTCCCAGAGGAAAGCACTGTCGAAGCCTCTTACTGTCCAATGAGAATCGTTGTCTCTTTTCATTGTGAAATATAACACACAGGCAGCAAGGTGTATAAAACATAAATGGACTGCTGCCAAAGAAACCTAACGGGAAAGCTGGTGTGTGGCCACCACTCAAAACAGAGGAGACCTGGCTTCCCTTCGCTGGCCAGGTCCTTGTCTTTATCCCATCTACCCTCAAGAAGAAACCATCATCTTTGGAAATAATCATTTCAGAATTGATGTGGTCTTTCATGAGGCAAGGAATGGGAGGATGAAGGATTGAGGCCTGCTTATCGGAACAAACAAGTTCCATGTGGTGGTGAGCTGCTACAACCTCAGCTACGCAAGAGACAGAGATGGGAGGATCACAATTCTAAGGCCTACCCAAGGCAAAAAGTGAGAGAACCTATCTGAAAAATAAGTAAAGCATAAAAGAACTGTATAGAGCACTATCTGTATAAGCAAGCTGCAGTATGAGGGGCTCAGTTCAAACTCAGTGACCTCTACTGGGGTATTCTACTTTGCTTTTTGGCCACCTCTTTCTATATGTACCCCTAAGCAATGAACCTTTTGTGGGCTTTATATGAAAGGATATGCACAATATTTTTTAGAATCTAGTTTCACGTATTCAATTTCATGGGTCGTGAATGCACCATGCTGTGCTGTTGTGTGATCCACTCCATTTTGCCATGGGAACGTTTTATACATAACTACACCCAGCCTGCCTGTGGCTGACTTTCTACAGCATTTGTAGATTTGGCAATTAGAAGAAACAGTTACCATAATACTCTTGTGCAAAATCTCAGCATACTTTAGGCCTGAGCTTCTCTAGGAACCTAGACGTCGCTAAGGACCCACAAGGTGGGACTTGAGGAGTGACCTTGGAAGATAATACCAAAGGTTTTCCAAAGTATGGTTGTGCTACCTGATCATAGAACAGCCAAAATGACAGTTCCTGCCAATGCTGGGCACTGTGGCCATGGCTAGTATTTGAGAAATTAAACTATAACACACATAAGGCTATATTTACAATATCTTATAATACTTGTTAAAGTTTTTAGGGTTTTTTGGCCTTCTACTTTCTAGGCAAATACTTTTCTGCTTGAGCCATGACCCAGACCTCTTTAACTACTTTAGAAGTAGTCCAAAGGACAAATCAAAAAGGGAGAGCATAGCAAAATTCACATACCAAACCTCTAGATCAAGGTATACCACCCAAAACTTTATGTGCATTTTCATTGTTTTTTTGGGTGTTTTGTTTGTTTGTTTGTTGGTCGTGGGGCTTGAACCCTAGGCCTGGGCACTGTCCCTCAGCTCTTCAGCTCAAGGCTAATGTTCTACCACTTGAGCCACAGCACCACTTCCGGTTTTCTGGTGGTTTGAGATGAGAGTCTCACAGACTTTTTGGCCTAGCCTGGCTTTGAACCACAATCCTCAGATCTCAGCCTCCTGAATAGCTAGGATTACAGGCGTGAGCCACCAGCGCCCGGCTTCATATGCATTTTCTACCTCTACCACTATTCCGACTTTTATGGCCATAGATTGGTCAGCACTTCAATTTTGCACAAAGAAACCTTGTAGTATGTGTGTACTAGTGTATTCAGCCCTAGAAATTGGAAAGCAGCTCCTCAACACTTACTAGGAAAGCAATGTCAACTATGACTACGTCAACCATGTCAAATATGACCTGAGACCTTTCTTTCTTTAGTTTAATTTTTTATTGTTATGTGTTTAGTCCAGACTAGACTCATATCGCACTACTCCTGCCTCTTCCGCCTCCTAAGTGCTGGGATTATAGGTGTGAAACATCATGCCCAGTTACGTACTTGGCTTTTTTTAAAAGGTTTTTTTTATTGTTATTATATATAGAGAGATTATCGCTTCATAAGACAAATCAAGAGTCCATTTCTTTTTGGACAATGTCACGCCTTCCCCTCTCTCATAGTTTTTTGCTCCCTTTGCTACCCACATGTTGTATAGTTCATTTTCAACATAGTTTCTACCGAGTGCCACTGCTGTTTTTGTTTACCCTAAGTCCCTCCATTTTTAAATGAACAAACAAGACAAAAGAGAACAGAGAAAAAGGGGGAAAAAACCCTCTTGTTTCCATTTCCTGGAGTTCATTTTGATAAATATTATTTTATATGATCAGAGGCACAGAGGAGTTGCATGTTTGTATTCATGCCCTAAGAGTATCCTCCTTTGGTGTCACTGTGTGCAAATGCCTAGAGTCCCACAGCTTTGTACTCTTCAAGTTCGTATAAATCAGAAGTTTACTGTTTTAACTGCTGTATAATATTTCATTACAGAAATATGCTAAAACTTGAATCTCAGTGACCACTGGAGGCTTATAGAAAGAGCCCCTAGTGTATAAGCCATTTAGGGTATGCCTCTAATAGTGCACAAGACAGTCTTTGTGGGTATGCACCTATGCATGGGCTTTCCAATTTGGTGGGTGTGGTATATGCAGAATACTAACTAGGAGCTGGTTTCTCTTAAACTAGTTCATCATGGATACATACAGTTGTGTGAAATGAGGCTGGCTATTTTTTCTAGGACTCAGAGGATCACCTAGTCTGGGGACATGTGCACATTATTCTTTCTTGTACACATCTCAGTCCATGTAGGTGGGATTCAAAGACATGACAGATGTGAAACATCTGCTCTTCCCACTACCTGGCAGCCATTAGCACATCTTCCCAAATTAACTTCTTGCTTCCCTTTCTGCTTGGGTCCTGAAGCCACTCTATCCTAGGACTTTTTGCACAGATTGGCTAGGAGTTAAGACCTAGGGCAGGTAGAACAAAGGTGAGCCTGGAATAAGCCAGCAAAACCCTTCTGCAAGGATTAATTGAATCTTGTCCTGGCCTTGGTTCCAACACTGGGATTTTATAAAAAAAAAAAAGCTTGTAAGAGCCTTATTTTGGGACATTATCAGAAGAGTGTTTTCAGTGATAATTTATTTGTTGGAAGAGACAAGGGACAAGGTGACTAGGGAGAGCAGTCATCTGGAAATGGCCAGAGAGAGACATGTCCAAGGCAATTTCTAGCTGTCTCCACCATTTCTCCTAAAGGAGGACAGCCCACTTAACACTGAGAAAGAGCAACAAAAAGGAGTGGGAAATATGCAATCTAAAAGCATTTTTCATGACAGCACAGAATACACATTTTAAACTATGCACAATGTGTTTCAAGATGTTTTTCAACATCCATCTTCCTTCCTTCCTTCCTTCCTTCCTTCCTTCCTTCCTTCCCTTCTTTCCCCCTCTTTCTCTCTCCCTCCGTCCTCTCTCTCTCATCTATCTTTACTTCTCTTCTCCTTTCCCTTTCCTTCCTTCACCCCTCCTGCCCCAAATATTGGGGTTTGAAGTTGGAACCTTAAGTAGTCTGTTACTTGACTCATTCCCCACAGCCCTTTTTGCTCTGTTTTTCAGGTAGCGTTTCATGCTGTTGCCTATCTAGTTGCGAACCTCAATCCTTCTACTTCTGTTTCCGAAGTGGTTGTGATTACATGCTCGTCTTGTTTTTGAGATAGCATTAACTTTAACTGGGCTTGTCTTGAAGCATAAACTCTACTTCTACTTCATGAATGGCTGAGATTATAGGTATGTATTGCCATTCCAGGCTGGAAACAATATCCACACACCAAATCTTACATATGCACATGCATGTGCACATACATGCCTGTCAGTCAGTCTGTCTCTCTCTATTGGTTTTGTGTGTGTGTGTGTGTGTGTGTGTGTGTGTGTGTGTGTGTGTGTGTGTGTGTGTATGGTGTTAAGAGAAAACTGTTGCTAGACTACTTTCTTAGGAAAACATATCTAGTGTGGCTGCTTGTATACATATGAAGGCACTGCACATAGACTGTCCTGAAGCAATCTCTCCTTAAATCCTTCCAAGTGGATGATGATGGTAAGGTTAAAAACAAAAAACACGAGATACATGTCAGTGTCCACAGTGAGTGGGCAGACAGATGAGACCAGAATCAGTGACAGTCACTTCCACTCCATTCTCTTGATAGTTCATGGTTTGCAAGTTTGTGAAGCTCACACAGACCAAGGGATGTCCAGGATGTCTCTCCACTGCACTAGAGAAGTTTTGTGGCAGGGCTTGGAGCCCAAACACACCCAGTCCTCTCAACACCTTCATCTACACGGGTCCTGTTTGGATGCTGAGCCCGCCTGCTGGCCTGGACAAGCACTAGACACCTGTAGGCCACAGCGGTCACTCCATGTGACACCTCCAAGGCCCAATGTCTGAAAGCAGTCTGCCATTCCCTGCTCTCAGTGCCATTTTGCTTAAGTGGATCTCTCCTAAGGATATTCAAACCCAGGAAGATGGCCCTGGGCAAGCTGTGCCTAGCTAGTTCTTTGATTCACTTCCATCGGGTGGCCCGTGGTGATGAGCAGAGTAACACAGCACAGCCGTGCGCATTTTAGGTGTGAGGATAAAGAAGCAGAAAAGCCAGTGGCAGTTCACTAGGCAGGTAGAGCATGGTAGTTTGTGGGAAGGTAGAGCAGCATTCTGGGCCAGCCAAGGGAGATTCCCCTGACATCCCCACTTCTGAGACAAGCTGTACCTCCAGATCCACCCATGTGTGCCCTGAACCACTCTCCTGGGACGCTCAATCCTGTGACTCCACGGTGAGGAGAGGCAAAATGGGCCATTCCTGCTGGCCCGAGCGCTCCTCACAGCAGCAGTGGTGGCTCCAGGGCTTTCAGACCTAGCTCCCTTCCCTCCTTTCAGAGGTGTGAGACCTACCTCCACCTCTAACACCCATTTCTGTCTTCCTCTCCTTTGCCCTCCTCCCTTCCAGTATTAAAAACTCCACAGACTCACAGAACACCCACGGACCAATTGCCCACTAGTTGGCTGCTATAGGACCAGATTTATCATTGATGTCTCAGCTGAATTAACATAGAAGATTTCTCTTATTTAAAAAAATCAGTTAATGAGAAATTAACATTCTAAGCTCTAACTCCTGGAGCTGAAGAAATCAAAGCCATTTCTGAACTGTGTCAGAAATCCACATTGATTTTTTTTTTTTTCTGTTCATATGGTTCTATTGTGATGTTCGAGCTAGAAACTCTGTGAAGGTCACAACTACTTACACTCTTTCCAATTAACAAATCACACAGATCTTTCCCCGGACTTTCAGTGGAAATGCTTCTGGGTCCAACAAGTTCTTTGCATATTTTAGTTATCCTTTCCCTTTCTATAGAATGACAGACTCTTACTCTTTTTGCTTCTCAAAGCTAAATCTGGGTGACTATTTGCCTACAACTCTTGGTCCAAATTTATACTGCTACATTTTCATGCATAGAAAGTTCCTGCATTTGCTCTTTTGGTGCTGGTACTGGAGCTTGAACTCAGGGCCTTGGGCTTTCTTTTGGCTTTTTCTGTTCAAGGCTGGTGTCCTAACACTTGAGTCACACTCCCAGTTCCAGCTTTTTGCTGGTTTAACTGGAGATAAGGATCTCACAGACTGTTCTTCCTGGGCGGTCTTCAAACTGTGATCCTTACATCTTAGTTTGCTGAGTATCTAGGATTGATGACTGGCCTGAGTCACTGGTGCTTGGCTTTGTGTTTCCTTTACTTGGTCATTTGGCTGAGACGTACTGAGCTAGGTACACAAGTACTTGCAAGGTACACTGTGCACACAGACTTGGCTTCCAGACCATAGGAGGCTCCTACTTGGGTAGGCAATGCAGGAGTAAGGCAACAAGCGAGGTTATTACAGACATGTCTAAGAACTTTGAAGGAAGAACTCCAGATGCTATGACAGAATGTTAGGAGTGAGGAAGGGGTAAGTAAGTAATTCCACAGGATAATTGAGAATGAACTTCCTAAGGAATCAGTATCTGAACTGAGACTGCAAGGATAAAAGGTTCAAGCAAAGGGAGAAGTCTGCCAGGAGAGGAAATGGCCAAGGCTGGGAGGGGACAGTCTAGGCAGGCCACAGGAAGAGGAGGCCAGTACTTCCCTTCCTTCCCTTTCCAATCTATCCTCATCAAAGCTCCCACACCCATTTGCACACACACAGTGTGTGCCTCAACTTTGTTTTGCTTAATAAATAAACTTCCTTTGTAGATAAAGTATTTTCAGCAGGTTAGAGAGCAAGGTGGAAGACCCTGGCCAAGCATTACTACAGCCCTATCTGAGGCTCGCCAAGCATTTCACAGTTTACCTAAGCAGCTATTACCTGTCCCCACAGGTAATAGCTACTGTTCAATACCTGAGTCTTTCCCTAAACTCATCTGTCAAAATGCTGCCCCCAACAGCGAAGGTATTGGGAGAGACTTAGGGAAAGAGGTAATTAGGTCGTGGAGCCAGAACCCTCATGAATGACATGAATACCTTTTGTGAAACCAACACTTTGAAGGAAGCAAGGGAAACTTCCTGAAAGGAAAAGCTCAATGGGGGTGTTTTCAGCCTCACTCGGCTTATTCTTGTCACCCACGGCAGGACTGCTCAGTGTTCAGCATAGAATAATTAATCCTAAACCCCACTTAATCAAATCCTGATAACTGGTTCCATTTCTCTGGAAGAGATGTTTGTTAAGCTCCTCCGAGGGGGCTCATGTTGGAAGACAATCCTCTCCAAAGGTGGGAAGAAATTTGATCAACAGCGGTGGGAATGAAGGGAGATTTATTATGGCTACTAATGTTATTTCTGTCAATGTCTTTTGAATTCTAATTAGATTATTAAAACGTGGCAAATTGTGACACTCAGCTTAGATGCCACACCTCACTGCGACAGAGGTCCTTTGGAAATTAAGAAGATCATGATGTCCCAGGTACTGATTTGCAGGAAGAAAGCTGCAGGGAAATTCCTCCAACGAAAACCAGTGGGAGAAACAGAACTTTCTCTCCCAGTTTTATGCCTAAGAATATGATGTGAGCTTAGCCTTTTCCATCTCTGGCTGTGTAATCATGCCTCACATGTGGGAAAAGCTTACTGGTATCTCTTTTCTCCTTCTAAATTTTAAGACACTTCCCTCCTCCAAAACATTGGTAAGTGAAAAAGACATTTAAATGATGAAAACACTTTTGAGGAGATAAGAAAAATGGCTGACTCCACAACGAAGAATGGTGTATCTTAGGGTATTACGACTGATAACCTATGCATTCCAAGTCATACCTGAAGAGAAACAAATGGCTTACTGTTAACCCAGACCCACTCACAGGTAATAAATGGGCATGCTCTTTACCCATCAAATAATAGCTCTAATGCTCTTCAACATCAGTGGATGAGAAATGGGTGTCACCCTCTGTCCCCTTCAAGATAACCCAATTCCTTCATGTGGAAAACAGAGCCCATCACACGCCAGCAAAAGGAAGTTATATGGAGCCTACTTACCATGATGTACGACGCCCTTCAACCCATGGATAATAGGATCCAGTGCGGAATTGTCCCTTGGACTGACCTACATGTAAAGGAAACATGAGTGGTTAAATCTATTCTGGCATCAGATACAACAGCCTCAGTTTAATCTTCTAAAGATAAGTGTGGGGGGGGGAGGAGGGGAGGGTAGATGTTATCTAGCAAGCTGAGTAGGGATCACATAGACCATGGCTCTCACCAAACACCAGAGATTTATGACAAAATAAAATATAGCAAGGAGGCCTAAATCAAAAGAAAGAAACTTCTCAGAATATATTTTAACAAGAGAACTGCCATATGCCTAGCACAAAATCTTAAAAAGCAACTATGAATTTTTTTATTCTGCTTTGGTTTATTAAAAGCAGGCCCTAATCGGTGAAAAAGTCATTGAAAGTCAGCTGAGTGCAATCCATCATTGACTGGATATTTCAATACCTTCTAGTGGTTGTGTTTTTTTCCTTTTCTTTTAAGAAAATGCATCAGGTCCCTGCCAGCCTATTCTCCTTCATAAATACTCCAGGCCACTGTGAAAAATCACATACTGTAAAGGGCATTTATAAGTAAGAATTTTCCAACTCAAGACACCAGAAAAGACTAGCCTGAAGACATAACGTCTCTGCCTTCCTCTTCTTCTGGAGTTTTCAATGTTCCTGAAAGCCAAGCCTTGTTAACCATTCATTCTTTCCTTTGACTTTCTGGTATGATTTCCTATATTTCCCCTCTCTAGAAGATTCAGAATTCACCAGCATATTATCATCATAATTTTAGGTACTTCCTCTTACCTATACAGTGAAATACTTACAAATATGAGAAAATGATGCCTGGAATAACCCGAATGGCTCAAATGCTTCTTCCCATATTGCCCTAGGTACCTGCTCAACCAATGAAAAAAGCCAGTGTGATGCATGCAAGAGCCGCATCAGCACAAAGTGCAGGGAGGAGCTATGGGAGAAATCTTGTACTATAATGACTGTCCTCCAAGACAAGTCCACTGGACTCCTCTTTGGAGCCCCTTTTCAAACAGAGAGTCTTCTAATTTACTTTCATGGCTTTCTTTTCACTTTCAACAACAACAACTAAAACCAACCAAAATAAAATAACCTGAGTGGATAACTGGGGGCCGTGAGTGAGGTATGGCCTTGAATCTAAGACCTTGGGAGATGCAGACAGGATTTTTTCTATTCTCTATATCCCTATTTTTTTTTTCCTCCAAAGTAAAAGGCTTTTCAAAATCCATTATGGTCTACATAGTTCCTCATTTTCTCCCCACTTTAGACATAGTATTTACTATTAATCCACTTCTACCAAAATGATGTCAAGATATTGATGAACCTTTCAGTGTGCAACAAGACTCACTTTGATGCCTCAGGTTAATTTGAAGGAAACCAGAGACAGCCCTTGTTGAATTTTAAAGGGACTGTAAATGTTCCAGATGCCTTTGTTCTCTTACAGATTTGCCCTCTTTGGCTGCTGTTCCTACTTTGTGAGCTCGTTCTCTCTCTCTCTCTCTCTCTCTCTCTCCCTCCCTCCCTCTCTCTCACAGACAATAAACCACAATTCACACACTTCCTTCTCTGTTGTTTTAGCATCTCTAGTGAAAGCAGTAGTGTTCACCTCAGGCAACCTGGCTCTTCCCAAAGGACATTTGACCATATCCACTATACCTTATGGTCTTTATAACTATGGGTGGAGGGGCAAAGGAAGAGGATCAAGAGGGTTAAGGAGGAAAGATGCTAAACATCTTATGATGCTCAAATTACCTCCGTGACAAGGAATTAACTGGCCCGAGATGTCAGTGGTAAAGAGGCAAAGGTTGAGAAACATAGGAGGCTGTTGTGATTACATATGGATGTTTAGAGTTATGCGTACATTCAGAACACAGGTGGCAATAAACAGTATTATGTTTACAGAATAATAATGTAGAGCTTGGTAAACACCACATTGTAATCATTACAGATATGGGAGGTGAGGGAGGATCAGTGAATAGGGACCCGGTGTATCAGACTACAAAGTTAGAATTCTGGGAGTTGGCTTAAGGGTGCCATGCCCCAGGGGAGGTTCAGCCGCAGCTGGTCCACAAGACATTCTCTTTTTTTTCCCCCTCCTCGGTCCTGGGCCTGAACTCTGGGCCTGGGCATTGTCCCTCAGCTCTTCAGCTCAAGGCTAGCACTCTACCACTTGAGCCACAGTGCCACTTATGGCTTTTTCTACTTGTGGTGCTGAGGAATCAAACCCAGGGGCTAATGCATACAAGGCAAGCACTCCTACCACTGAGCCACCTTCCCAGACCTGCAAAACATTCTTGAAAGCTCACAGAATACACCAAATCCAAATTGCATTCAAAGAAAATAACCTATCTGTGCAACAGCAAGTACTTTATTGAAACTTTTAAATGTGGCAAAATTTAGAATCAAAACTCAAAAATGCCAAGAACTTCCCAGCAAATGTGACTAAATTTCTAACGGTCTACAACAGAGTAGGAGCCCAGAGAGAGTTCCTAAGTTAAACCTAAAATGGAAATAAACAGAGACACTATGGCTTCAATTGGGGAACTTCAATGGAGTGGCTCTACTGGAAAGTTGGTGGATGTTTAGGAAGTGGCGCTCAGTGGGGGGGGTTCTTAGGTCACTGGAGGTATGCCAGGCAAGGGGCACTGGGACACTCTGGTCCTTTCCCTTTGGCTTGTTGGCCAATGAGTGAAGTGGTTTTGTATATTACAGTCTCCTTATGAGCTACCCTGCCTCTGCAGCAAAGTGATTGGGCCAACTAGTTAAAAATTTAAACCTCTGAAAATGAGAGCCAAAGGAAATCTTTTCTTTTGTTAAGTTAATGCTCTTGTATATTTTCTTATAGAGTCAGAGAGGTAACACAGCTCAGTCTTTTTGATTTAGCCTGATGGACACATTTATTCCAGTTTAACTACCTGTGGTTGCTCAAATATGTGGAAGATGGCAACATGGGTAGAAAGTCCTCCCATCCTTACCCCATGCACCTTTACAATTTGATGTTGCAGCTCCTCCAGTGAGAGTGTATGCTAGATGGGTGCCAGTGGCTCATACTTGCAACCGTAGCTACTCAGGAGGCTGAGAGCTGAGGATCATGGTTTGAAGACAGCCCAGGCAGAAAAGTCTGTGAGACTCTGATATTCAATAACTTACTTAGAAAAAGCCAGAAGTGGTGCTCTGGCTCAAGTGGTACTGTGCTAGCCTGGAATACAAAGAGGCTCAGGGACAGCACCCAGGATCTGAGTTCCAGCCCCAGGACCAAAAACAAAACAAAACAAAAACCAATTTTTCCCTCAATTACCCGTCCCCCCCAAAAAAAAAAGCAAGTTGCTGGTGGCTCATGCCTATAAATCCTGTAATCCTAGCTACTCAGGAGACTTAGATTTGAGGATGGAGATTCAAAGTCAGCCTAGACAGGAAAGTCTGTGAGACTCTTACCACCAACTAACTACGAGAAAAGCCAGAAATGGAGCTGTGGTAGAGTGCTAGCCTTGAGCACAAAAGCTCAGAGACAGCACCTAGGCCTTGAGTTTAAGCCTCAACATGCACACAAATTTTTATTTATTTTTTTTTGTCAGTGGTGGGGCCTGAAGTCTGGGCCTGGGCACTGTCCCTCAGCTCTTCAGCTCAAGGCTAGTGCTCTACCACTTGAGCCACATTGCCACTTCTGGCTTTTTCTGCTTATGTGGTGCTGAGGAATCGAACCCAGGGCCTCATGCATGCAAGGCAAGCACTGAGCCACCTTCCCAGCCCCTACACACAAAATTTAAAAAACAAAAAACCCAAAAGTGAATACCAAGATCTCCTCTTTTTGAGGAAAGTTGTCCACCGTATTTGCTTTGGCTAAAGGGAAAGTGGTGGATGTAATCCAGACTGAACCACAGGCTACCAGGTGAAGAACCCCAGTTTGGCCAGGAGGAAGAGAGAGCCAGGGTACAGACAAGGGCAGGTCCCAGTGGAGGTCCTTGTAGATCTACCCATCTGCCAACTACCAGACAGGTAAGTCCTTGGGAGGCCACCTGGCCTTATCTTTATCACCTGTAGTCTGTAGAGAACTCTGAATTAGAGCCAACCACAGCCGACCAGCCAATTTATAGAATCCATTAATAATAAAATGACTGGAGTTTTAACTAATTAAAATAATTTATTACACAGCAAAATTTGGCTGTGAGAGCATCTACAAGTGCACATAGAGGTTGAAGATGAAGGACAGGCTATAGTAATAATTTTCTTAACCAATGCAATTTACTTACAGGTTGTCCTGATTTTACTTGACAATGGCCAACAGTAGTAATGCTGGCTATTTTATTCCAGCAGATTGTTTTCATTGGTAGTATTAATCTCTTACTGTGCATAATCTATACATAAAAATTGAATATAGATATGTATGTGTAGGAAAAACATACATAGGCCATGGTAGCCTCTGTGGTTCCAGCATTCATTTAGGGGTCTTGGAATACATCCCCTGTAGACATGGCGAGTAGACATGCTGTACTTTGATGCTCCTTCCAAAATGGGAGGGGATGTTTTATGGTTTAGAGGGATTCTTTAATGCATTTGGTCTTGTCTGATGATATGAAGGCTAAAGGAAGTGTTCCAAATCCTCTATGATTGACATTGCTGATAACATTTGTAAGCTACACAAGAGTGATATAACCAGAGGTGACTTAATCCAATTTCAATTCCTGTTCACTTGCATCTCTGGATTCAAAACTTAAACCTGGCCTTATAGGAGCTCAAAGACCTCACCCCAGATTTCCAGCAAACCGACAAATGCAAAGCCTTCTAAGCCACTCATTCAGCAGCAGAGCCACCATTGTGGGTGTATAGGGGCTGGGAAGACAGATGTGGAGATGGGGTGGGAGAGATGAAGCTTGTGTGCTGCGGAGCTCATCCGCCAGTCTGTGTTTGGTTCCAAAACTCAGGGTGGGGAATCTGAACAGCATGCTAATAAGTGGATTTGTTCCAGGAAGACACAGCCCTAACTGAAATAATCTGTTCCACTCACTGTTTGAATCCATTTGCTACTTTCAAAAAAATGTGGACATCGCTAAGCGATTTGGGCAACTTTTAAATGTGCTTTCAGTGAAGAAGGTTGCTGTACCCACCTATCTATGTGTATATTGTGTTCTCTGTCCAGGGTAGACCAAGGTGAAGCAAGGATGAAAAAATGGAATTTGGAGTCAGGTACCCAAGTCAGAAGCCTCAGAGTTTTCATCTGTACAACAGGGACACATCCCACCACATTCTCAGAGGCCTCAGGTTTTTAAATATAAGCATGGAGAATCACATTGGAGACAAACACGGTATCTGAGAGATGTGCACTACTGGGCAACACATTAGCCTAATCCCTCAAATTCAAGTGAATGTTGAACAACATTTTTATCCCCAACATCTCAATGTACTTGGCTCTCACAGTAATACCTCTTTGAGCTCAAATTTCAAAAGATCCAAATTTATGTTTTATTTGACATCCACTCAATTCTGTAATATGCTGCGCCTTTTAAAGCCACACGAGGAGTTTTTTCTGGCTCCTGAAAGTCACTTCTTTCCACATTAAGATCAAAGGAGTTACGTGGTAATACTGAGAAGGCACCAACTGCACAAATGAGCTTAAGAAGCACTGCCAGAAACAGACACCGCCCCCTCCCCCTTCTCCCTGCAGAATTTGTGTTCTCGTCGCAAAACTTAGCTCCTGGCACTTCCAACTTTACAGCAGCTTTTGTGGCATTAGTCATCTTCAAAAGGATGGCACACCAACATGACAGAGGGCTCCGAGTGAAAGCGTTCCAATTGTCTTTAGATATATCCAAAATACACAGAGATGCTGGCAGTACAGAAGATAGGGACATGTAGATTTACACCAAAGGCCAAATCTACAGACATGCGGATGAAATCTATCCTTCCTAATAATAGCTCACCATGTAAATTCAACCACTTAGTACATTCATAGCCAAGTTATCAATAATCTCTAGGGATGTACTTAACATCCATGTCTTTAGCTGAGGAGCTGAACTGATTCTCACTTAAAGTAACATCAAACAGGGCAGAGGTGCCCCCTCAAACTGTGGGTGCCTCTGTTCAGCTATGCTGTGCCATTGCTTTATCCCGACCCCTTCTCCTTGTGTATTTGGTCCTTGCTTTAGATCTTAATAATTTCCAACCTATCAAATCCTGGCCAAACAACCTACCTACCTTGAATCCGACATTGCCAACTATCCCTTTAGTCCCATAAACTCCACATCCAAGCTAATATTCTCTGTGGGAAAAGGATTTATGCCTCCAGAGGGTGTATAACTATACGCTGGCTGCAAGGAAAGTAACAACAGGGGTACCAGAGACTTTGCATAGCCTTCCTGAATTGCAAAAACAAAGATCCATCCACTCTGAAGGTTAAAGAACTGGTAAAGTGCCTGATGCAGACTAGGGTAGGCATGTCTCAGGAGATTTAATGTTACACTGCATTCTCTTTTTGCCAAGGCCCCTATCCTGCCTTAAAACCAAAACCAAAACAAAACAAAACAAAATACAGCAAGGGAGAATGAAACTTTTTTTTCATTCTGACTGCAACCACTTGGTCACCATTGGCTAGACTATGGTTCCAGGTTCTTTCTACACCACTGCCTTTGCCCTTACCAAGAGCCAGAATACAGATCCACTTCCCTCATTAACAAGTCAAATGCTTGCCAATAATTTAGGCAATGCTCCCATGTTCAAGGAGATGATTCTAGCACTGAAACACTACCTGCTGACCTGTGTTGGACACAATTTTTCTCTCCTGAATCTTTATTTTATTTTATTTTTTTGGCATTGCTAAGGTTTGAACTCAGGGCTTGATGTTTGCTTGACTTGCCTGTATGGTTGGCATTCTACCAACATGAGCCTTGCCTCCAGCCTGAAGATGGAGTCTTACTGACTTCTGTGTATTTTTCCAGGCCTCGGCCTCTTAAGTAGGGAGTATTACAGTATTACAGTCACTTGCATTTGGCTCTGATTCCTCTCCTTAGGATTCACAAAAAATTACTTTTCTTCTTGAATAGCCTAGAGTCTTTCCCAATCCATGAAAGGTAAGGAAGCTCGGCTTCCAGATCAAGAAGCTGGCTTTAAATGTGACTGCTAAGATTCCAGGGTAGTACCAAAAGCCTAATCTACTTGATATGCAAAGCTTTACCTAAGTTTCCCAGCAGAGAACAGCCCCCAGCATAAGGGAAGGGTCTGGCCCTCCATCATCCTCCGTTTCTAGCACTTGACATAGATAAACTCCTGGGACCGGTTTCCATCCAAAGATGAGAAAACTCGTAATTCCACAGTCACAGAAAGGATTCATAAGAAAAGAAAACACAATTATAAATGCTAATAGGATTCTCCTTCCCTCATTTAAATGGAGCTTGAGCCTTGACACAGCTTACTTACTGTTAATTCATAATATTAGTGGAAACGAGTCAATTCACAAGTTATTTATCTCCAGAGAATTGAGATCAGTGGCTTGAGAAAGTCATGGAGGAAATACATTTTCCAGTGACTATATTCTCTGTCCTCCTGTATCCATGTCTGAGCCTACCAGAGTCTCTGCCATCTAACTGCCAAATTGAGCTTGGCAGAATGCATTAGGAGTTCCTTAAGAGACTGAGATCTGAGGATCCTGGCTCAAAGCTAGCCAAGCAGCAAAGTCTGTGAGACACACTTAAGCCACCAAAAAACTGGAAATAGAGTGCTGTCTCAAGTGTAGAGTATCAACCTTGCGTGGAAAAAAACTAAGGGATAGCACCCAGGCCCTGAGTCCAAGCCCTGGTACTGGCCCCAAAATAAAAATCCATTAGTGGAAAAAAACAAAATCAAGCCATGCAGGTTGATGGTAAGGGAAGTTTGGAAGCACAGCTGCTCAACTGGAGATGGTGTCATTGCTTATAGTCATTGCAAAGCAATGTCTTACTTTCATGAGGATGAAATGGTCCTAGGTTGGGCATTCCACTTCATCTCCACTGGCTGGGGATACATTTGACACTATTTCAAAGCCAAAGCAAAAGGTAGGGAGGAAGAGACAGGTTGAAGCAGATTGAAAATGGTTTTCCTATAGGAGCCCTACAGGGTGATTTCTGTCCCCTTGTCCTTTTCGAGGAACCCAAAAGTGGTGGGGAAGCCATCCTAGCCACTCAAGATGGAGGACCCAGAAAACCTGTCTTGCTCCTTCCATATTCTCAAAGTACAGATTGTTCACAAACAAAAAAGAAGCAAAGGGGAAATTCCAACCCACAAAACCCAACCCAGTTTTAAGCTACTGTGCCAACTGTTTCACTTCAATAATGCCATGACCTCTGAATTAAAAAAGAAAGAGGAAATCAGTCTGAGACGTGGAGAAGCCTGGGGCCAGAGCAGCTTATTTCAGGTTCAGTGACTTGCCGGTGCCTTCGAGTTTCTCTCCATTCTGTGTAGTGGAGCTGGCCAACTCTTGACTTTTTCCTTGTTAATAATCCCGCCATGCACTGAAAAGCCCCCACGAAGGCTTAGGGAGAGAGAGAGAGCGGAGCTGGCTGTTTCCTTGTATAGCAAGCAACTTCAACCAAAAACACATTCGATGTGAACTCCCACCTTTGATTTCTTTCCTTGCCTCCTAGCAAAAAGCTGCTCTGGAGCAGTCAAAAGACTCAGAATCCAGAAAGTGCTATGTGGGGACTGTTTAAATCCCTACCATGTATGTGGAGAGGAAAATAGACGAGACAAAGCCTAGTGGATCAAAGGGCTTGTCAGACTGATCCTTCTGGTGAAAAAATATGCCTCCTTAAGGAGGAATAGGGAAGGGTGATTGGGCTGCAATATTAGCGATGTGGGGAGAACTGGGTGAATATCTTCCAGGTATATTAAAAAATACCAAAGTGAGGTTAGAGTTGTGTCTCAGTGGAAGATCCCTTGCCCAGTGCATGTGCAAGGCTTTGGGTTTAATATCTGGTTTTGCAAATAAAAAGTAATATAAATAAGATATTAAAGTGACCTGACCTAAGTCATGGAGGAATGTGGTAGAGTACTTAGCTTCTATGACATTCACTCAGCTTATTTCATTCAAGGAATATATATTGGATGTCTACTGCTGGATGTATTTTGTGATTCTAAGACATCTAACCAACGGTCCTTGACTTCAGGTATCCAAGTTCTTGAGTTGTTTCCCCGTCCCCAAAGTATGGGCTCCACCAAAGGACCTCATCTCTGGGGTGGTTAGGTTATAGAAGATTTGTCCCTTCAGACCTTGCTAGCAGCTATCCATCAGACCTCATGGGTTTGTATGTTTTAGTAAAACCAATGGTTTTATTGGAGAAGTCCACAAAACATGGAAGTACACCAAGGGCATCTGGCCAACTATTAAAGGAGAGTTAGGACCCACAGCAAACTTTTCTGGAAGGCATGAACTTGGGCAACAAACATGAGTGAATGGAAAGCAGGTTAGGTTCCCAAGTAAATGTCACCATGGCAACTTGATTGCAGCCACATGAGACACTGAGGTCCAAAGGATTCATAGAACCTGAGGGACAGCTGCTGCTTTAAGCTGCTAGCTTGGTAGCGATGTGCCACAAAGCAAAAGGTAGTCACATGCCAAGACCTGGGCAGCAAAACAGGATCTGGCACTGAACAGATCACACCCCTCCCCACCTCACCCCCCCCATGGCTGCAGACTAGGGGCATCTCACAGAGGGGACAAGGGCTCTGAGACACATCCCCACCGTCATCATCCGAACCCTGAGGCATAGCTCTCCAAAGGCAGTTCCCATCTTTCTGAGTGACCACCTCCTGACCTTCACAGACTTACATCCCATATGTCAGTTTCCAGAATTGGGTAAGGAGCACAAGTATATCAACCAGATTCCAACCAGAAAAACCAAGCAAAAAATAAGGGGGACTGTCCAGGTGGAACTACACATTGACACTGTTTGCAATATGTGCAACAAAACACAGAAACTCACTGCATTGCAGCACAAAATCCAAAGCTAGCTTCATGGGCAAAAAATCAGGGCATAGTCTGGTACTACAGACAGCAAGAGCAACTGTTCAGATTCACAGTACCCAAGAACAAGTTCATTACACAACACTGCACTCTTTTCCAGGGGTACTTCTACTCCATGCTTCCTTTTGAGACTGAATGATTGCTCCATTAATGTAGTCTCTGAAGATTGATTACGCATCAATTCAGTCCTCTAAGCAATACCTCACAGGCCACCCTCAATTCCAAACCACGCTGTCTTATAAAGAATTTGTTGCTGGACGTTATTAGAGAGACTTAAGCTCCCCTGTCTCTGTCCTCTGAAATAAACCTGCTCACTTATCTAAACATTGTACTTCATTCGCAGTGCAAATGGAATTAAGGCATTTGAGCATCTGATTTAAGGGCTTTAGTTAAGCTATGTTTGGGGGTTATGAATAGATTACTTAAATGGACAAACAGCTTTAAATCCACTAATTAGTGAAACTCCTGTCTACTAAGTGATAGTCTAAACAAAGTCTAGCCTCTACATTTCAAGGCAGACTGAGATTAATGTGAACTGAACATTTTGGCTTTGTGTTTAAAATGCACCTGAGTTCAACAGAGGATAAAATTAAATTGAGGCAAGAAAAGACAAAAATGTTCCCAGCAGTTTGATTGATAGAATGTGCCATTTGTAGCAGAACAAAATGGAAAACCAGCAAGTTCCTGCACAGAAATCATCGTATTGCTGGGCCAACTTTCTCTCCTTTGAGAAAACAGTAAGACTTCTTCATCGAGTAGGAAGTCTACTTATTTAGGCAACTGTACTCAGTGTTCTTGATTCTTCTAGCACTTGGGTTGGAAAAAATGGTCCCAGTGGAGCTAAGAGTCTGTCCAGGTAACATTTAATCAGAAAGAGGCTCATCTTACAAAACTGCCTTTGACAAGACAGTAAAAGCATAGATGAATAGATCAACTTACACAGCTAGTTGCACATGCAAACCTAGCTAGTGGTTAAGTGCTGAAGTTATTTTGAAAACTCATTGGTAGATTCAAAACTTCACCTAAATACTCAGTACAGGGCCAGGCACATGTGAAAATTGTAACAACTGATTAATATTTAAATAATCAGTGCTAAACTTCATACAAATACCCACATCCCCATTCATTAACTCAGATTTCATTTTTTTAACTAAGCGCCTAGTAAGTACCAACAATTATATAAGAATATAGTGCATTGCAAATGTATCTACTATATGAACAAAACAAATATCCAAACCAAAACAGTAAAAAGGGGAACAATTCTGCCCATAAAGTGCTAAAGCCTGTGAGTTATACACAGCAATATAAATATCAACAGAAACAGTATGAGTATTATGTCAAACACCATTAAGTTTTGTTTTCTTGGACATTTTTCAAACAGGAGTTTCAGTGTTTCCTCACAATCAAGTTTTAAAATTTCTTTGGGCAATGACAGACTGACATTTCTTAGACAGGGAGCTGGCTCCATGATATACAGAAACTATCCAGGTTTCACGGTGCAGTGAATTGTAGGTACCTGTAAACCACTGAAAATTTAGACACAGCTTTTCACAGATGTATCAAATCTAGATCCTGGTTATATTGCCTGTTATTCAAACAGACTAGCAATACACTGGGACATACTAGAGTTTATAATGCTAAGTTTTCCAACCTCAACGCTGCTATATGGTGCCCAGTGCAATAATTCTGCTGGTAGAATGAGCCACACTAAAGCAGCTGGTTAACTAACCAAGAGACATCTTTTTTTTTTTAAGTTTTCTAACTTTCTTTTCATTGTTTCATATGGAACCTTTGTATAATGCATTGCTATTGCATGCCTCATTACCTCCCCAAACATAATTTAAGCCATTGTAAATGGTTGTTTTGAGAAATAATTGGGTGATTAGATTCTAATAAAGCTCAAGTTTAGGGTGTAGGAACCCACTGCTGAGTATGACAGAATGCAATGACAAGGGGCCTGGCGAGTTCACTGCTGAATATAGTTTACGTACTACCGTGGATCCTCTGAACCTGAAAGTTTATTTTTAAATTATTGCCTGTCTAACACACTTTTCATGGTTGTTAAGCAACTAGCCCACACTTAAGCTGGGTGGCAATCAGAGGTTTCATTGAGAAACAACTCAAAGACAAACAGGTTCCAGACAAAGAGCTCCAAAGATATTGAAGCCCCACATGAAGTATGTTCTGAGTTGTTTTTATTTTAAGTTTCAGTTGAGGAATAATATAAAGTAGTAAGGGACACAAATCTTCAGGATACAACTGAATGCATTTTTACCTAGTAAAAAATATATATTACATAGTATATGTCAATATATAACCTTAGCCAGGCAAAGAGAAATATGGCGAATGGCCTAGAGGACTTCCTTACTCCTCCATATACACATTGAATCAGACAGCAGTCTCTTATTTCACCTTCTTTCCCTCGTCATTGTATCTGTGGAAATTCACCCATGATCTCCATAGAGCTGTACAGAACCCCATCATACAAAATGCCATGAATGATTTAGCCAGTGATGTGTAGTACTGGTGAACACTTTTTTTTTCTTTTCTTTTGGAGAAATGACCTCCAACTTGAGGCAGATTTTCAACCACATGGCATTTGAGAATGGGGTGTATCACTTCAGGAAGAGGTAAAGCCACAATGAAGTTGTATTTGACCTTTATTCGAATGGTACCAAGTGGTACATACCCATAGTAGGAGGGATTCTCAACCTTTCCCATAGGCACCAGCGTCAGCAGAGCACACTCTGGCCAAGAACAAAGACTGGAATAGTTAGGCAGAGCTTGAGGTTAGAGTTCCAGGTCCTTGCTAGATGGCTGACTTTGAGCAAGTCACTTAACCTCCTGGAGACTCAATTCTTTTAACTTGTAAATACAATAGTACCATCACTGAGTATTTTCCCAATGTACTGGTTATTACTGTGACTGGAAAAGTTACTCTGAATATACAGAAAGCTTGATTGGTCAAGAAAAATAATACTGTAAGATTCATTTATTCATTCAGTAATAATTTGCTTTGCTCCCGAGAACTGAATTCAGAAACTTGTACATGCTAAAGATATGCTCTACCACATCTCTTCATAAGCTTATTTTGTGGGCGACCTCCTATTTACATGGTCTTCCACTATTAGAACATGCCTTAGATCATTCAGTATAGTTATACGTGGTATAGCTATATTCTAGAATCTTTTGAAATTCTCAGATAATAAAAGAGAAATTGATACTGACTTCAAGCAGATCTGTAAGTGATGTATTAATTCTTCTCATTAAGTTAAACTGTCAAGAGCAAAGAAATCTAAGTTTCATGGTATTTTCTTATTTATCAATCACTTTTCACAAAGAAGTAATCCACCTGCTTATGTTCCCAACCTTTGACATTTTGTTGAGATGTACGAGAGAACACAATTTTAGTCGGGAGTCTGCACCAAAGATAAACACTCCTTTCAAACTCCCGAGGGAAAGGGGAATTCTCTCTGTGTGATTTTTCTATCATCTGCATTAATAATGAAGAGATAAGCCAATAGCAAGGTTATCTATGAATTTTAGCTACTCCATGCATGGCCTCTCATGGAACCTGAGGGAGATTATAATATTGTCTTGGTGGTCAGGCCACAAAGGTACAGAATAATCAGTGTAGTATGATAAGGGAAGAGACAAACATGATGGTGACCTCAAACTCTATACTTTCCTTATTTTTTAAAAGAAAAATCTAAGCTTTGACTGTGCATCTGTACAACCAAAACATTCAGCTGAATCTCATTCTAGCAAGCCGATGTTCCTTAGTCCAAGAGTATAAATTACCATATGTATTTTGGGTTTTGAAAAATAGTCATTTTCAAGATTAACTTCATATGTTTAGAAGTCAACATTCCTTGTTCTATTCCATATGGACTGCTTTCTTAGCTTATGCAGTAGAAGTGTTTGTTGGCTACTATGTATGGAATCGAGGAAGGAGACTTGATGTGTGGATCAAATGGCAGAGCACTACCATGAGAAAAGAAGCTGAAGAAAAATGGGATGCCCTAAGTTCAAGCCCTCATGCTGACACAAAAAGGGGGGAAAAGGAAAGAAAGAATTTAAAAAACAAACAAACAACACTTAACTCTGGGTCCCAGTGGCTCATGCCCAGAATCCTAGGATTATGGTTCAAAGCCAGTCAAGGCAGAAAAGCCCATGAGACTCTTATTCCCAATTATCCACCAAAAAGCTGAAAGTGGAGCTGTGGCTCAAGTGGTAGAATGCTGGTCTTGAGCAAAAAGCTAACAGACAGTGCCCAGTGCTCAGGTCCTGAGTGTAAGCCCCAGGACTGGCACAGGCATGCACGTGCACACACACACACACACACCACTTAGAAAGGAGGAAAGGGCACACATATGCAAATACACAAATCTAACACTTTGATGTTGTTATAGAAAAAAATTGACACTACTAAAAAAAAATCCGTTGGTAGCTGAGAAACAGAGATAAGAGAATGACAGTTCTGAGCCAGGCTGAGCAACATTAGTAAGAGTCTATCTCAAGACCAAAATTGAAAGGCTGGGGCATGGCGAAAGTGGTAGAGTACTTGGCACTTTATTGTAGAAAGACGAGGGGTGGGGGGAGGAAGGAAGGGAAGGACCAAAGCAAAAAGGAAGGAAGGATGGTATGGTATTCTCATTTACCAGAGGAAAATTTATATGTGCTAATATGTAGATATTGCTATGAGATATCAATAGGGTCAAAATGCCTTTATAGCCCTTCAGCCTATTCAGGTACTGTGAATTTATAAATGCTTTCAAACACCTGACAATACAAATAAGCAGTAAACATAAGAGCTCTTTCTGGAGGGTGTGAACAAGAGCAGGCTACTTGCTCCTTAACAGAATTTTATGTTGCTCAAAATTAGCGCAAGCATGATTATTTTCAGGGCCACTGAAAAGCGAGTTGCATTTTGGGAAAAAAAAACCCTGCAAATTTCAATATATTTTATACTTGATGTTGATGCATCTGTGTATCATATTTGGTACCCATATCATGATTTTTTTTCACCTGGGAAGATCAGCTTTAGCATACCAGTATTAAATAGGTAAATGATAAAGTTAATGTATATATACCTATACCACAGCTAGTATTTCAGCAAAGACTAACCCAGTGCCATCAGTGAGAATTGTATCATCTTTGTGCCCAGCTACTATCACGTTTCTGATTCATTGTCAGGTATGGTGAAACCAGAGCTTTCTCAGTGACTGGTAAAAGGATACATTCCTATACAACTCTTTAAACTGCTTTGACCATGTGGGGGTGGATGGATATAGAAGATGCCAGTACCAAATACCTCCGTGGATTGCAGAGACCCAGCCTGGCCCTCACCCCAGCAAGGAGCATATGTGAGCTAAGCCTAAGAAGCTATCTTCCCAAATACATCCAGAGTTAAATCAGCTCTCAGAAAGCAACCATCTCCTGAATTTGTGATGTGTGTGATTCAAGTGACTGTGTGTGCTAACAGGTAGACCAGAGCTGCAGAAAAACACACCTCTCCGGTGACCTCCAGAAGAACAGTCAGCAGAGGGTCAAGCCCGGATATCTGATGTTAAACTGGAAGAACAATCTTGGAGGCGAGTCACTGTGTTGAATTCCGGCTCAGCTTGGATCCCTCTGCACAGACATGAACGTACATCTTGGAGAGGAAGTTTCCAGGCCCTTTACTTCTCTGTACATCTAGCTCAAATGGTTTCACTTACTGCCTTAATGTGGTTAGGTAGGAAACACCTCCATGGGCAGCAGTATATTGTTTTCCAAAGTACTTTGAGATGCTACACACAGAACCATGTCACCCCACTCCACACTATCCACAGCAACCCTTCAAGATGAGAAGAAGTAGCCCTCCTCACCGAACAGCTCTGGGAGGCAGGCCTTTGAGAAAATAGGAAGTGTAGTGACAGTCACAGTTGGAAAGCAACAGTGGTGGGTTCCAGCCTAGGTGGTGTTGATGCTGGTATAACCCAAGTCACCGCCCACCTCATCATAATTCCTATACTTGTACTCATAGATCCCAGAGCCTATGGTCATTCATCTAATCCTTTAAATCCTTAAGGATGGCAAGAAGCACTAAAGATTTAAAGTTGTTCAAAGTTCACACACACACACACACACACACACACACACACACACACACACACACACGGAGGGAAGGGGGAAAGTTTTCAACAAGGTAGCTAAGCAAAAACAATAGACACATTCTCTAATTTGATTCTCAGCTGAGAAACAAAAGGTATTCAAAGGGAAAAACAAAAAGAACCCAGGGTGAAAAGTCATTCATAGACTGGTTAAAAAGAAATGATAGATGCTTTTAATTTGGGGATATTTTTATCAGAGAATCTTCAGCACACAAAACCACACTGTCAGTCAGGGTCTCAGAGGAAGATACAGTAGACTAGACAGACAGCGCTTCCCAAGACTTAACAGATCAAGGTCGAGCGCCTTCCAGTTGTAGCACAAGGAAAGGTTGGTCTAGTGAATTCCAGAGCATCACCTTCAGCAACGGGTTTGAAGTGCCAAAGGCACTGCTTGTCAGTGTGATTTAGCATCTTTCTCTACATGAGCTGGAGAGAAGAAAACTCAATACCTCAGGAGAGATTAATGAGGACAATGATGAGATGGTAGCGTCTTAAAGTATTATTCTGCAGAGTGTACATGTATGAAGGTACACTAGACATCCTCAGTCTGGCTCCAAGAATCCTGCCTGTGTGTGTACCTGTGCCAAAACTAAAATCAGTTCACATGGAGCCCTGTATGATCTCCAAACTGTCGACATTCCCCTCCCAAACACTCTTACTGCATCCTGGCTCTGCTGGCTTCCCGTAATTCACACAGTAAAAAGATGCCTCTAAGCCCCAAAGTGTGCATATGCAGACACCATTTTCAAAGCCTGGTGTCATAAACTATTTATTTTCATTGATTACAGAGGACCTACCAATTCACAACCCTTGCAATTCCTACACCAAGTATATGCGTGCAGAGAAAATAGAAAACAATTGAAAAGACAAATGAACGCCCAGGCGCTTAGAAATGCGAACGGATTGTGCAGAACAGGATGCGGGTGTTCTGCAACATTACTTAGTCTAGAAATATGAAGCAATACAAATGCTAATGGGGCCGTATGCTGCCTTGCAAACTCTATCGCCTTGTTGGTTAACTTTGCACACACACACCAGTCCCATCTCCCTGACAAACTTGCAAAGCAGGACCCTGAGTATCCTTCTCTCCTTCCCTCCCTCCCTTGCACCCACTTCAGTGCCAAGTATTGTAGACATCATTGAAATATATCTCTGCTGACTGGATAAATGCCTTCATATTACGGAAGCATAAAAGGGTATTTACCTGTTTTGTGTTTAATGCTGCCATGCTGGTGAGAGTACTCAGCATCTGATTATGGAACATCTGATATAATCTATAGTGAAATAAAATCAAGTGATCCAGTACGTTGAAGAAAAGAGGGCATCAGACAGGAGTTGGTAGCTGAGTGGCAATTAGTTCTTTTGATAGGTGGGTTTTTCTCTTCACCCCTTTTCCTTCAGTTGAAGTCCCAACAAGAGAGAAACCACACCAGTAATTTGAGCACAGAAAATTTCACCCAAAGAATGGCTAACAAGTAAAAGGTGTTTAATTATGAACAAGGAGGTGGGAGGGGAGATGGCCCTAATGGGAACAAGGAAAGCTAGCGTGGAAAATGGCTATTATCTCCAGAGGAGAAAGAATGAACAAAAAAGAAACTAAGAATTCACAAGCCTGCACCCTTTGGAGGGGTCTGACAATCTTGGGAGAGCATGAGAACCTCACAGAAACATGCAACTATGATAAAGACACGGTGAGAGGACATCCTGGTGCTGGACCACAGAGATGGCCCACTACGGAGTCAGACAGCTGGGATGAGGCTGGTCAGAGCACAAATTGAAGAATGGTTCATGGAGTATAGGGGAATGTACCTGAAATACAGCCCCCACTAGGACCAGATGGATGGGGTGGAGTTAGTTAGCAGAAGTAGCCCAGCCTGTAGAGAAGACACTTCCTACAGGCTGTGGGTATTGAAAAAGCTGAGTGTCTCCACTTCCTGGTCCCCTATCTACCAGGAAAAGAAGTCCCACCCACTTGTCCTTTACGATGCTCTCCAGTGCCCTCTACTGACAAAGTCTAATGTCTAAAGAGATGTTTACAAGGATTCATTCAGCTGCAGCTCTCACGGTTGGACAAAGAAAAATGGAATATGTACAGAGAATCAATAAATGGCTAACTACCAAACTTTGCATTGAAGAGTCTTAGCAAGAAGGGAGAGATTACTACTGGTTTATCTCTAAAAGTTGTTAAAAATTCTGTAAGGCATTGATTAAAAAAGCTCTTTCCCTCTGAAAGAATGAGAAAAAACAAAAAACAACTTAGTTCTTGGTACAGTTGCTGGCAGAAGGTGTTCAATAAAAACATAAGAAACAAATGAGCAAATAAATGTTTCTACCTGTTTTATCTTAAATTGTGACACTGATTATTGTGGTATATCTGAAAGAATATCAGCATGTAGAAACCAGGATATAGTTTTGCATATTTTCTTTTTCTTTTTCCTTTTGTTTTGGCGGTCGTGGGGCTTGAACTCTGGGCTTGGTCGCTGTCCCTGAGCTCTTCAGCTCAAGGCTAGCGCTCTACCACTTGAGCCACAGCGTCATTTCCTGCACATTTTCTGTGTGACAAGCTCAGTTTAAAGAAGCTTCTACTGTCTTATGTAGTAATATTTTAATCAAAACTCAATTAACAAGGGAAAAATCTTCAGTGAGGTTCTAATTTATTTTACACACTAGAATTTACAACAGAACTCAACATTCTTTGCCACGCCGACTCCAGTGGAGTCTGCTTAGCATGGGAAACCACCTATCAGACCATGATAGGGGCTTCAGAGACCTGTCTCTGAGTTTTGGGACTTCACCGAAGTCTACCTCGGAGAATAGGGCTTCTAAGAGGCCTACTCCTGGAAAAAGGCTGGCAAAACCCCTGGGAAAGATGTGTTTCTGCTTCTCTTTTCCTCACTGTATAAGAGTGCCTATTAATCTTTTACTGTTTCTGCTGTTCATCGTACTTATTCATTGTCAACGTTCCCTTATTCAAAGCTCTTTCTTAAGAGTGTTGACGACTCCAATATCTGATGAGTGTCTTAAAAATATGACTAACTCACCGGAGTTAAGTGCTACCCTGAAACCCCTCTTATGGAGTTTAGTAGGCAAGTTATAAGTAAATATAAAAGTATTGGGGGTTTCACAAAGTCACTTCAGCAGAAGGAATTGTTTGTAAGAGACTTACAAGAAGCTGTAGGGCGACTAGAACAGAAGGAATGTATGGCAATTGCTGAGATAACTACTTAGGAGAAAGAACTTCCTGTTACTCTCTTTCATTTACTAAGAGACTTGCTAGATCTAGGCCTCCATGACCTTACTATTAAAGAAGGAACAGGAAGGAAAAATCTTATGGGACAATTAAGGCCTCTATAGAAATAAGGTAATGGTTAAATGGTGACAAACATTGAAACCCATTATATTTCTTAGAGATAAGCCGGAAACAAGTGCCTTTCAGGCGACCAGCTGTTGACCACCCAAGAATGAAGCCCTGCAGCAAGATTGTGTAAACTTTTGCCCTTTCAGACGACCAGCTGGTGACCATCCAAGAATGAAGCCTTGCAGCAAGATTGTGTAACCTTTTGCCCTTTCTTATGGAGACTTTTTGCTATAAAAGTTTGTTATCCTCTGCATTAAATCGCACTCAGCGCTCAGCACTCAGCATCCACTCCTAATGTGTGTGAGTTGTCTGTTTGCCATCTCCCCATCCTATTCCAGGTTCCTCCCCTAGGTGTCCTCCGTCGTCCCGACAGAACCTGGTCCACGACAATTCTTGGAGCTCACAGGTTGTTGTTTAGGACATAAGCTATATTTGGGGTGAATAACAAAAGCTATCTTCATCATAGCAACCTGGTGTATGCATATATTGTACACATAATTTCTGGTGAGGTCATAGGAATGTACCTTTATAAATAATTCAGAAACTTCCTTGTTATGAAAACTTAAAAGATACAAACATCTCAAATTAGGAGGTGATCAATCATTTCATACAAGCATCTTTCATGATGTAAGTGAATTCCCATATAGACATTTGTTACAGCTGCCTCCCATAATGCACTGCAGAATCTGATTCTCCTGACATAATTCTGATAGAGAAACAATCCATCACAAGCACACCAATGATGACACACATAGTCATGTGTCTGTAAATTCCATTTCTACAACTCTTCCACATTTCCTTTGTTCTCAGTCTTAACTGGAACACCTTGAACACTTCTCATTCATAGGTAGGAGAGATTTTTGTTCAATAAATGAAATCAACTTAATGCTGAGAGCAGTCTGACATTGGTACCTCCAGTGAAGATAATAAGAACAACAATAATAACAAGAGCTATCATGTTGCTTTTCTATAAGATTCTTATGTTATTGGAGACACCAAATGATTGCTTAGAAAAGAGACAAGAGTATATAAGTTTTGCACTCAAAGGCATTCAGAGTTACAGAAACAGCTGAAGTTAAGATCCTCAGTACATAACTGCTACATTGGAGGTAGCTTTGCTATACTGCTACATGAAACAAGCTATCTCTTCCTGTTCCTAGTAGAAAAGACAATTTTACTGAATATATTATGAGGGAGATCATTAAGAGATTGCAGAAAGCTGGAGGGGTTGATCCATAATACTGCACTTGCTTAGCACCCAACAAGGATCTATGTTTGATTCAGAACACTACAACAAAAGAAAAATACTGCAGAGGGCCAAATGCAATTAGGACTGAGACTAGAATAGAATTAAGTGTGATAACACAGCACAGATAACATCTAGCTGTTTCATAGCTTTCATATCACTTTTCTGCACAAGTTAGGACTTTCTGCACAAGAGAGACCCTGCTTAGTGCATATCTGCTAGAATATTCCATCACAGGCTACCTAACGCTTACCCTAGACTCCAGAAACACAAAGAAAACTGCTCCCTATTAAGTTGGTGAAACAACTCTGACAATCTTGAGATTCCATCTCCATCTGTATGACAAAGTGATGCAATTACTAGAAAGTCTGTCCATCTTATGGTTTCCTTTTCAGTTTTCCTAGAGATATTATAGCTTTACTTGAGAGGTATTACAGTCTGAGTAATTATGTGAAATGCATGGGACTATAAGCCTTTCAGATTTCAGAGCTGTTTAGATTTTAGAATATTTAGATAATCTTGAGGATGGGACTCAAGTCTAAACATCAATGATACATGTACACCTTAAACACATAGTTTGAAGGTAATTTTATACAATATTTTAGAATATGTCCAAACACACAAAGTCAAGCAAATTTTTATCTATGGTGTTGTGTCAGTGTATTTGAGACACTTAATACCACACACACACACACACACACACACACACACACACTATATCTATAAAGATACCCAATGTGTGTGAATATAATGGTTATATTCTGGAAAGGAATATAATGTTTATAAAAAGATCTCAGTGATCTCTAGGCTGGTGTTAGAATAGAAAAAATTCCTATTAGAAATCTTCACATTTAAACAGAGATTGAGTCTGTTGTGCTTATTGCTGTATCCTAAACATCTAGCATAATGTTCATTAAACAGCTGTTAATTGAATAAATGAATGAACTTGAGAAGAGACTGAGGCATCCACATTGGCCTAAGAGCACTGGGTGACATGCTACTGGATTCTAGCTCTTGATTCTCAAATTATACATCATCATGTGTTCCATGTCCTCCCTCCATATTGTAGAATCTGTATTTAAAGAAAGTGAGCCCCTCAGCCACCAAAACAGGAAGTGCCAAATTGCATCCACACTGAGAGTCTTCTACATGTTCTTTCCCTGAAGCTGGGCAACTTCACCAGTCTCTTCTCCAAGGGAAACTTCCAGTCATGAGTAAAAGCTCCAGGCTAAGCTAGGAACTCTTCACTTTCCTATGGAGGATTTGGTTTTATCGTGTTGATTTTAGTTGTCTGTATTAGAGATACATTTGCAGCAACATGGTTCACAGTAATTTTGAATTTTCTTGAGTTTAATATGTTAGAGAAGAAATTATGTGAAAGCCAAATAAAATGATGACAGTAATTAACCCAAATCAGACACCAGGACATGAATATAGCTATTTGGCCACAGTGGCTGCTAATAGAAATTCTCTGCAAATACAATGAATTTCCCTTTTAACAATGTCTAAAATATGTTATTTGTCTTAATGTAGCTCCAGTCATAAATATCTGTGGACAATTTTTCATTCTCCGTTCCAATATCACTGCTATTGCAGTGAATTTCCGGATCGATTAATAAAATATACAGCTATTCACAATTCCAAAATGACTTTGCTTCTTTAATTGAGATGTTTCTTCCCTTGCACTATACTATTTAAACAACGACTTCTTTATCATCTAACATAACAATGTTAAATGCAGAAAATTAGAAAATATAGGTAGGCAAAGTTAAAAAAGTAAAAATGTATTCTATTATCCCCCCTATAATCAACATTTTATTTTCGATTAATAATAAATGCCTAGTTTTTTCCCCAATGCAATCATCTCACAACAATACAATAATTCTAGAATGGTACAACACTGACATATTTACAAACTATGTGAAGTCCTGAAGTTTCTGACACATGTTAGATTACCATTTCTAGCTTCCATTTCCAAGTAGAAACATATGAGATTGCTAGGCACTAGGCCTGAGCATAGTCTCTGAGGTTTTGTTTGATCAAGGCTAGTACTCTACCACTTGAGCCACAGCTTTATTCCCACCTTTTACTGGTAGTTAAATGGAGATAAGAATTTCTCAGACTTTTGGGCCTCAGATATTGAACTGTGATCCCCAAATCTCATTCTCCCATGTAGGCATGAGTTACCATCACTCCATGTGACAGGACCTTTTCCCAATGAAATGTTTCTATGCACCTGATTGTCACCAAAATCAACTGTAACAAAGACAGAACTGTAAGTAAGCCCAAGTCCACTCATCTTCACAACAGTCCTTCCTTTGTGCTTTGTGGCACGAAGACCTGTAACTACTAAGAGGTTAAAATTGTTAGCTCTTCTGTTTTTGTCTGCTGCTCCAGATTGCTAGTTTGAAAAGAAGTCACAGAAAAAGTTAACTACCCAGGCTGGTGGCTCACGCCTGTAATCCTAGAGGTTGAGATCTAGGGATCATGGTTCCAAGCCAGCCTGGTAAGGAAAGTCTAATTAACTACTAGAAAACAAGTATCACTGTGGCTCAAAGTGGTGGAGCACTGTCTTTGAACAACAAAGCTCAAGGCCAGCGCCCAGATCCTCAGTTCAAGACTCACGACTGACAAAACAAACAAAAAGCGAAAATCCTTAACTAGTAGATCATTCTAGCTTGGACAAAGTGATATGAACATGACATAGAGACTTGATAACAAGTACACTATGTGTGTGTATGTGCACACACATATGTATTGTGTGTGTGTGTGTGTGTATAAGGATTATTATAACCTTTCCTCTTGCCAAAATATGCTTCCCAGCAGTTATGTTGGAGAATCAAAGACACACCAAGAAGAAACTGGATGTTTAGAACTTGAACTGACAACTTTAGAATATCAAAGGGATGGCATGTGCTTATATTTCATTTGTGACGGTGTTATAATTAAACTCTGTAACTGATGGTAAGGACGACACTTAAGAGACAATAATTCATGACCAGCTCTTTGTAAAAAGCAAGTTGGTCAAAAACTTGGGTCTATCTACACAACAACATGAAGATCCTATGTGCCATCAAAACTATAAAGCAACTCCAGGCTGCATTTCTACCCTGGGCTTGGATTGTCCAGGGACAGGTATCATCAAAATATAGGCACAGACAACTCAGCTGCCTGGAAATGTTGCTTCTTTCTTCATCTGTCACAAAATCAGAATGGAAAGAAGAAAATCTGCAGAAGGCGGCACTGTAGGCTTGACATTTCTTCAGGAGAACCCAGGAGATAAAACCAACTGGTGAGTAGCAATTATATATTCCATACCAGGTTGGCCTTTCCAAGCTCAGTTAAAACTACAAAATAGGAAAGGGAATGGAAAAAATAAAGGAAGAGAAAAGAGACAGCTACTTGGCAGGTAGAGATCACGTTCAAGGCTAGCCTGAGGAAAAAGTTAGGGCAACCCCATCACAAATCAATACATTGGGTGTGTGGGTGCGGTAGTGTTAGAGGTACAAATAGGAGGATCACAGTCCCAGGATGGCCCTAGGCAAAAATGAAAAATGCTCAGTGGGGGAAAAAAAACATACTAATGCAGAAAAGGGTGGGGTACTGCTTAAGTGGTAGAGTGAGGCCCTCTGTTAAACACAATGCCAGGCACTTGTGGTTCATACCTATAATCCTAGCTACTCAGGAGGCTGAGATCTGAGGATCATGGTTTGAAGCCAGCTCCAGCAGGAAAGACCATGCATGACACTCTTATGTCCAAATAACCACCTAAAAACTGGAAGTAGAGCTATGGCTCAAAGTGGTAGAGTACTAGCTTTGAGCAAAAACATCTCAGGGACAGCATTCTGTCCCTGAGTTCAAGCCCCATGATCGACAAAAACAAAAAGAAGTAACATCCCTTCCAAAACCATGGTTAAAAAAAAAAGGGGGGGGGGAGGAAAAGGCATAGTATTGGAGTCTTATTAGATGCTCACATGAATTAGTCTTACTCTTCTCATTTGAAAGAATTCTAATTTGATGAATAGCAAGAGAAAGCACAATTCTGCTTAGACTGAAACTGGTAGAGAGCGCTGAATGCTACGGCATTTCATCAAGACTTTGACTGAGAGCCTGGTGCCAATGGCTCACAGCCTATAATCCTAGCTACTCAGGAGGCTGACATCTGAGGATCATAGTTTGAAGCCAGCCCAGGCAAGAAAGCCTGTGAGACTCGTAACTACAATTAAGTCACAGAAAAAGCTTAACTACAATTAAGTGACAGGAAGTGGCACTGTGGCTCAAGTGATAGAGGGCTAGCCTTCAGCAAAAGGAGCTCAGGGATACTGTCTAGGCCTAGAGTTCAAGAATCAGGACTAGCCAAGAAAAAAAAAAAAGATAAGAAAGAAAAAAGAATTTGATTGAACAGATCTATATCAGAGCACTATCACCAACAGGCTTCCTCATATTACTAGAGAATCCCAGAACACTTTCACACGATCACAGTGTTAGAGGGAATGGTAATAACTGAGGACGCAGAAGAAAGGACCTCTTCTATATAACAGGCTTTATGGGGAAATGGCCATCATGAAAAGTGATTTTCTAGGACCAAAGTTCATGTTGCGGAGAAGGAAAGCAAAGTCACATAAAACACGGGCTAATTAGGACCCAGCTGTAAAGCTTATGGTGTACCTCATTTTTAAGACCAAGATGGGAAGGGAGGGTACCAAAATAAGCGAGAATAACACCCTAAAAATGTCTTACGAGAAATTGTTAATCAGGGCTGAAGAAGTTACAGGTCATTGCTGTTTATTAAGAGCAACTTGCTAATCTAAGCCCAGAATATATCCTTTTCCTACGGAAGGCTCCCACAGTCTGGGGTAGTGGAACTTACAAATCGGAATGAAAATCAACCTATGTTATAGCCACTGTTATCTAAGGCCTCTCCCAGGGGCACCTTTGGATTAGAGTAATGATTTATTTTACAAGGGGAAAAAATGCATTTCATAGCAGTGAGCAGTACAGAAATTTCTACTCAAAATGGATAACATAATGATCATATTATAAAGGAAGGTATTAAAATGTCATTAGTAGAGTTCTTGATTTTTGCCGTTCTTTCTGGGGTGAGGTGATATCTCAATGTTGTTTTGATTTGCATTTCTTTTATGGCTAGGGATGTTGAACA
>NW_012267228.1:20443525-20507386 GCF_000151885.1 Dipodomys ordii
AGGAGGCTGCAATGCTTGGTAAGAAATGTACGCATTATCCTGTCCATGCAATTGTAACCCCTCTGTACAGTATGTTCACAAATAAAATAAAATAAAATTTAAAAAAATAAAAAATAAAAAAAAATAAAATGTGATTAGTTATTTTAAGTACATACATGGAGCTAGACACTGGATCAGGTACTAAAGACATGAGTAACAGCCCTCTCCCCCCACCCATACTGGAAGCTTCCATCTGAGAATGAAGGATTAGCCTCTCTTCTGCAGGAAAGATATGAGTACAGAATGTAACAAGAAGAGAGAAATAAGGTATGAGAATATTCTACATGGAATACTAATGAAAATTTGGAAAAACATATGCCTTCAAGGATACCATGAAGAAAAGAAGTATCTTTTGTTGTTTTATAGCTGATCATTTCAGAAGGTATTTTCAAAACTAATAACAACCATTAATGTACTTGTATATGGGAAAACATGTAGTGTTAGGCACTTGGTAGGGGGACAAACTGGCCCAATTAAGAGAGAGTTCTGAAAATAAGCATGAGGAGTTTTTCAATAGTTTACTCTCAGGGGACAATGTGGGCTCTATTTCCAGAAAAGCTTTTGTAGAAAGACATCAACCACAGGAGTGGTTTGGGGCCAGACTAAAAATGTTTTATCTGACTTTATTCACAGGTTCGTGGAGCACAACTGCTGCATTCTAATGAGAATTGTGATTAAAAAAAAAAAACAGTGCTAGTTGGGAGGGAGCACTATGGTGGTCTGTTGGGTGAGAGCTACAATCAGGGTGTACATTTCAGATATCTTGATAATAGCCAGTGGAAGACATCTTACTGGTTTACAAAAGACTGCAAGTTCAAAGATCCTCATTAAACTTATCAAAACCCACTCTTATTATTACACAATTAGGTAAGTTGAAAGAACTTATTTTTGGTAGGATCTTATATGCAAATAATGTGATTGACCTTCATGATTTATCTTATGGAAATGCTTTGTTAATCTGTAGGTTCAAGTTCTACATAACAGCCTTAAAAATTAGAACTCATTCTGTTGCATGTCATGATGTAACAAAAACACCAGGATAGCAGTTCAGGGACTGCTTTACTTTTTTGTTTTATTTTTTCCATGATGATTCTTTTTCAACACAAAATTAGAAGGAATAAGTCTAATCATTCAGCTTCATGAGCAAATGTGAAAAGTGAAAATGTGAAAAATGTGAAAGTAAATCCTGGACCGTGGAAGCACGTATTTCCATATGAGTTTCTAGAGAGAAGAGACTTCAAGCTGGTTCCCTTACTGTGTCTGGGTACCACTTTATCATTGCAAATTATACTTTATAGAAGCAAGCATTTAAGTGAAGCAGAAGGTTTAGCAGAGAGATAGGAAACAAAACCAAAAAAAGAACTCTGGCTCTACTTGTCATCAGCAAAATTGGAAATTTTTTTTTAAAAAAAGCTGTATTTGAAGCAGCATATAAACAACCCAACTGTCCAAAGCTCAGTGGTAACAGGCCTTCACCAGTATTTATTCCATGGTGAAAATGCCCAAGAATTTAGCCAATCACCTAAAACATATGACAAGAGAACTGAAGGATCCAGAGTCTTTTTGGATGCTTCATTCCCATGTTCAAAAAAAAAAAAAAATTTTTTTTTTTTTGCCTGTGACTGGAAAGCAGAAAAATCAACCAGGCAAATCTGGGTTGTCTCAACTTATTCTCCAATTAAGGTGATGCCAAATTAGTGGTAGATGGTAGAGGAAGCTTGGAACCTATCATCTGACACCGAGGAATGAGAAGACACAGGAGGTGTTCACTCAGGGAGAAGGAAATTCTGGGAGATAGAAATAAGTCTTCCATTTATTTTATTTTAAAATTGCAGCAGGTTCTAGAATTACAAGTAGCCTATACACTTTGTAAGATACTGAAGGGGTAGAAGCATGAATGAGCCATCTAAATTCTTATCACAGGTCATCAGCACTGGAAATGGGGCCATGTGTCCTTCTAAATTTCTCTTGTACACAAACATTTCTGCATCCTAGTTGTGATCATTTGTTTCACACGTTATGCTGGGCACAAGAGCAGAAGTAAGCACATCCTTAGTCTTCCACTTCTCTAGCTATGGCACTTAACCAGATGGATTGATTTCTTCATCTACAGTCACCAAAAGTGTTTGTATCCTAAGTACTAAGACTGCTTACTTCAAGTGATTTGATGTATGTTAAATGATTAGATCAGAACCTGGCAAGAGCTATACCATGTTTGCTATTTTCTTTTTTTTTGGGGGGGGGGGTGCCCATCCTGGAGGCTTGAATATAGGGCCTTGGTGTTGGCCCGGAACTTCTTTTGCTTAAGGTTAGTGCCACAGCTCTACTTCTGACTTTTTTCTTTTCTTTTTTGTAAATAAAAATAAATAAATTTTTTGTAAATAAAAATCAGTGGAATCTCACAGATTTTCCTGCCTAGACTGGCTTTGAAGACAATCCTCATAACTCAGCCTTCTGAGGAACTAGGATTATAGGCATGAGGCATTGGTACCTGATATATTTGGTATTCTTAATCACTACGCTCACTTAATGGCAATAACGTTCTGTCATTGATAGTATTAATTAATAATGCAACTCATTGTCATAAAATATAATTTTAATGTATAAGTAATATTCCAGCTTCAGGGTGGGCCCAATTCATTTAATTATTTCCAAAATATTAGACCTGGAGTTCTTTCCACCAACTGTCATACACATGGAATCCGTATTTTTGTGCTTAAAGCTTTTCAACTTTTAAACTATTTTCTTGAGAAGTTTTTGTTTCCAGACCCCAAATACCATTTAGAATGACTACTATGGGTTTTCAAAAATTAGAATTTGTGCCAGGCGCAGGTGGCTCACGCCTATAATCCTAGCTACTCAGGAGGCTGAGATCTGAGGACTGTGGTTCAAAGCCAGCCTGGGCAGAAAAGTCCCTGAAACTCTATTATTTCCAGTTAACCACCAGAAAACTGGAAGTGGTAGCTGTGGCTCAAGTGATAGAGTGTTTGCTTGAGCTGAAGAGCTCAGGGACAGGGCCCAGGTCCAGAGTTCAAGCCCAATAAATAAATAAATAAATAAATAGAACTTGTAATGAAAGCAGACATAGATGTGAGAGAATTCTAAACTAATCTAAATTTGAATTCCAGCTATTAACTCTGAAACAATCACAAGTGCAAATAAATTAACCCTTCAAAATAGGGCACCAGCTCTGGCGCAATGATGAGAACCCTGAATGTAGGAATCCTAAGGAAACATTAGAAAACACAGCTACATGTGTAGGCAAGTGGCCAGCAGGGTGCATGGCGTCTCCATTCAAAATTCCAAAGTAAGATCGATAATCTTGGATTTCAATTTTCCAGTGAAACTGATATAGGTACTTTTGTTTCTAAAACATTCTACATCTAACCAACTATCCCCTGGAGTTAGAAAATGTGCTGTGGATACAATCCTTCACCTTCTTTTTATTTATTTATTTATTTTTATTTGTGAACATACTGTACAGAGGGGTTACAATTACATGGTTCCTTCACCTTCTTATATTCAATACAGATCTACCATCTACATACATTGAAAGTTAAAAGCTACCAAACTTTGATGCCTGTCTTCGAAGAGTAAATATAAAAACACTTAGCACGCCTTCTAGACAAATCCATGAACTTGTCCATCTACAGAAAATTAGATATTTTAAAGTGTAGTAAAGAATACTTTCTTTAAAATGATTATGACATTTGGTGGAAGAGGCTCAAATGCTCAACATTTTGGAAATGATTAAAGCTTAAAGGTCTGGATGCTAAACCTAATTTTGTGACTTTGGGCAAGTTACAAAACCTCTGATCTTTCCCCCTAGAGGAAGTATATTAAGAAAGGTAGACATAAAAAAGTGTTCTGCTCAGTGTGTCAATTTACAATGTCTATTTAGGCAATATTTTATAGGTAAAGGCAACTGATAAAAGTTTCAGACCTTTAGACAGATTAAGATACCTTTCAAGTTCATTTACTTAAAATGTTAGTATTCACCATGAAGATAATCTCTAATCAAGATTAGTAAATCTCTAAGGTGGCAACCATTCAAATGAGACATTGTGATGGTGATTATTATTATGATGATATATATCACTTATTTTATGTATGTATTTTCATTATTTACATATATATCACTTATTTTTATGATGGAAAGTATTCTCCTAGCATTATATTATGCATATAAAAGCATTTCACCAAGCGTACTTTGAGACACATATATAAGCTCATTTTTAAAAAGAGAAGCCCAAATGTCACTTCTTTCAAAAAGTGATCTGTGAACATGTTCAGCCATGCCTATTATCTCATTAGATCACTTAAGACACTTACATTTTAAGTGTTTATTCTGTACTTTGCTTAACTTATCCTTAGAAAATCAAATGAAGACTGAAGGGTAAAATCAACACCATTTCTCTGTATTAAAATACTAAATCTAACTTACCAAATTTTCAAAGTAGAAAGACTATAGTAGGATGAAGAAGAAGAGATCCTGTCAGAAAGATAAGTCTGATTTTAAGGTACTTTCTGGTCATTAGCAGTGTCTAGTTCTTACTTTATGTATACTTTAATGTTGTATTCATTATTATATAATACACATAAACATATAGGGAATGTAGCTATGGGACTGAGTACTGGAGTTCTTGGAAGCTCTATTTTGGGGGCATGTTAGATATAGATGACAGAAATTTGTGATCTCATCACATCCCTACCAAGGGTAGTGAACTTATCTTTTGGGCCAATGGCTATTTGTGTATTTATAGCATCATTCATAAGCCATACAAAATTATCACTTCAGGCAGAAGAGTCTCAGACAGCACACAGGATGCATATGAGTCGTGTCCCTTCATGTACCAAATGACGTTCTGGTGCTTATACAACCCATTCCCGCATGTTATCATGCTGTCTAATTTATTGAAGAGTAGAAAGAAGGGGCTATTTTTGCCTCCCAAAAAGCTGTGACCTCCAGTGCACATTCATTAGCTCATTACGTGAGTATGTCAAAATGCACCATGGCCAGACACCAATGGCTCATGCCTGTAACCCTGCCTATTCGAGAGGCTGAGATATGATGATCATGGTTGGAAGCCAACCCAATGAGGAGAGTTAGAGAAATTTGTATTTCCAATTAACCAGCAAAAAGCCAGAAGTGGAGTTATGGCTTAAGTGGTAGCGTGTTAGCGTTGAACAGAAAAAGTTAAGAGACAGGAGTGTCCAGACCCTGAGCTCAAGCCTCAATACTGGCATATACTGTGCCCCGCCCGCTCCAAAAAAGGCACCATGGCTCATGAGTGTGTATGCATTTACATAACAAAGCTCAAACCAGGAGTCTTGAAAAGAACACTTGATCTTACATAGGTTTTCAGGTACTGGATGGGACACGGGTCTGGAGTAATAGCACCTTTGGCGAACATCTTGAACTGCAGTTAATGGGGTCATATCCTTACTTCTCCACTGGAAGGCTGCATGAGCAAGATCTAAAAGAACTGCCCATTTCATACCAGAGGTTTCACAGCCAGTGTGTGCTCCTAAGTGGAAGGAGCCCATCCGTTACAGACTCTGAGTTTGCCCTTTACTTTAAATGCTGGCGATGCTGATAGCTAGCTGAGGATTTCTTGATGTCTCTGAGACAGTTTTTAATTGTGTCATTTCAGCCCCATAAATACACTTTGAAGATGGCTGCCTTTGTGTTTTGAAGATGAGCTAGTAAACTGTGTATATTTGCAGCAAAGAAGTTTGCTGCAAATGAAATAGAAATGGAAGGTCACTGGAACCATGAATTGTAATAGAGTATAAAATGTGTCGGCACTAAGGACCACTGCGGTGGCCCTTAATTTGTTCTTTGGATTGGATAATTATAATCAGAGTTCAATCTGGTTATCAATCTGTCCTGAAACACAGAGGGTGGGAGATAATATGACACTGGATGATGACAGGAATTTCCATGTATTAGACAACCATGGGCTATTTGCAGAAATACACTAATGAAATCACCAAGAAAGTTCAATTTGTGGGTTTATAGGTTTCCAATATGGCTGGAAAATTAACTTTTAGAGTCACAACTGTGGCCAGTTGCATTTGCAGAGATAACACATAGTGAAATGCACACATGCACTTATCCATGGCAGTCCCGCTCTGCCTAGCACCACAAAATATAAAAGTGGAACAAGAAGAAGGCATAGGGCCATTCAATACACTCATACACCACACATAAACAAGGAGAGAAATAAATACAACAGGAGAAAACATCAAATGAGAAAAGCAGCAAAAACTGAGTTGGAGAAATTGCCAGTATCAAAACAACAATAAGGATCTTTCAACAAATTCGATCGTGAGCAGCATTTATAAAGCTCTGGTCTGACCTGCTTTCCTTCTCCCAAAGTGCTATTTTCATTAGTCACCGAGTTGCTTCAAACGCATGCTACCAGAGCCTGAAACTAATTTCCTTCCTCCTACATAAGAACATAACATTCGTACAGTCTCAGTAATAGAAATAGATTATTTTTTTTCCAGAAGTCCCAGCCACCAAGTCCCAGCCACCAATATCTCTTCTCTTTATGACAAAATCACTGTCCATGCACCTTCCTGCTTCTCTCCAGAGGGACTTCTTAACTGAAACCCTATATCTGCTCAAAACACGAAGACTCCTCCAGGTCTTCAGTGGCATCCCTTAGAAACATCCAGAGTTATCCTGCTTGACCTCTAGTTTTCCTAGTTGTTGGAGCCCACAACGACTTGGTTTTCTTGCCTTGGGACCTGCACTGTGCTCCTCTTTGAGCTGAGAAAAGGCATGATTTATCCTGGACTTCCTAACTCAGCCAACTCCAGCTCAATCACATGTTCTTCGGAAAAGTGTTGCTTGACCCCCAATTGGACACAATACCCATCGGATGTCCTGAAACGCTAGATATCCCATTCTTTTCTCTTACTTTTTATTTTCAGTAGTTATACAAAGGGGATTAAGTCCCACATCCCACAAGTCAGATTATATATACAATGCATCTTGATCAATTTAACACCTTCCATCATTCTTCTTCATTTCTCCCCCTTATCTTTCCCCATCTTCCTTTTCTTCACTGGGCTTATAACACAATTTTAATCATATGTCCATTGGCATATGTACATGATCAATTCCCCCAACCGACGAATGTCTGCAAAGACCAATACCATATAGTTTCCTGTGTTACCGTAAGGAGACTCTGTACCTAGCAGAAGTGTTTACCTGGTTGGGAACAAGAACTATTTTGTGGATGAATATTGAAAGATTCCAGATTTTACCACCAATCAACCAGTAGTATAATTTGGCTATATATATGAACATATATAATAGGTATGTATAATATATAGTGTAACTTGGTATATATAATATATAAGCTGGACAGAGGTGGACAGCCAATCTCCTCTTTCATTGGGAATACAAGATAGTACATGATCCCTTGTCTACCAATAGTTGTCATTTGTATACTGAAGAGATTTGTAAGTCCCCAGTGAGATCGCATCTTTACTGAGCCACACAAATCTTTAGTCACCTTCCTGTGTCTCACTAAAGGCTACACTAAAGTGGAAAGAACGATGACATGTAGATAACTGGTAACTTTGCTTTGTAACAGTGTGGTCTCTAACACCTAAGACTGTTGGCCTAATCAATATCAAGGGTAAACAGTGCTCCCTCTCTACTTTATTTCTTACCCTTTTCTTTTTTGGTGGTACTGGGATTTTGAAGTCAGGGCCCACGTCCTTGCCAAGAATAGTACAGTATCACTAGAGCCCTTACTAGTTGAGTAATTTTTGAGACAGTCTTGGTTTTGCCCTGAGGTTAGCCTGAACTGCAATCATAATTATGCTTCCTACCATAGCTGGGGTGACAGTTCTGAGCCACCATGCCCAGCTTTTTCTAATGAGACTGGGTCTCCTGGACTTTTTGATTTGTGTTTGCTTTGAAGTGAAATCTTCCTGATCTCAGCCTCTGGAGTAGTTGGGATTATGGTGTGACTCATCCTGCCTGGCTTCAGTTGGCTTTATAAGCTAAGCTTTTTAAAATGAAGCTTTTTTGTAATTGAAGATACAGCGCTTTGCTAGGCATCTAGCCTAGCTTGACAAGAAAACACTGAGCAAAGATGGGTGACAATGGCTCATGTCAGTAATCCTAGCTACTCAGAAGGCTGAGATGTAAGGATTGCAGTTCAAAGCCAGCCAGGGCAGGAAACTCCATGAAACTCTCACCTCCAAAAAACTACTCAGAAAAGGCCAGAAGTAGAGCTATGATTCAAGTGGTAGAGCATTAGCCTGGAGCAAAAGAAGCTCAGGGACAAAGCCCAGGCCTTGTATTCAAGCCCCAGCACTGGCCAACAAAATAAAACAAAACCACTGAGCAACATTTCATCATTTATAAAGCCGAGAGAATATGATACCCTTGGAGTTGGGAAGGTAAAGGTACCAGAGGTTTTGGCTTGGCACTGCCAAATTGTGGTTATCAGTGTTCCCTTGCAGGAAGTTGCAACTTTCCTAGTTTAGGACCAAATATGCCTTTGGTAGAACACAGCCAAAAAGAGCAGAATTGTTCTAGGCTTGCTCAAAGAGCTAACAGCAGCAGCTGAGAGGCCCATCCCTCCCCCAGAGAACATCCATCAGTCTCCTCAGTCTCACAAGACAAGTGTCCTTCTAGCCTGATATGAAAATGAGGGCAAGCTAAGATCCTGGTCCTCACTCCTTCACGTTTAGTTTTTACCCACAGGCCTTGCTCTTCTCATTCATCATATTTAACTAGGTTGCAAGAAGGCTCAGTGGACCTATGATCCCTGTTGCATCCTTCAATAGGTCTTAGCATGGATATCTTTCTTTTCTTCTAACTCAAACTGAAGTGGAGACAATCAGGTTCCTGATGCCTAAGGGATTGTTTTATTACTGTTGTTGTTGTTGTTATTATTATTGTTGATCATACAAGGTGGAGTGGCCAGCAGACTCCCTAACTGTTACCTTCCTGAAGCATCTACTCTGAGACATGGGGTGAGAGTCCTCAGTGTCTCAGGAGCTGAGAAATGCACTCTTAAGAATTTCAGAGACTCCAGAATAAGGCTTAAACTACCATCAACAGTCTTAAGCAGAAAGAGGGCAGAGAGAGAAGAAAAGGGTAAAGAAGGGAACCCAAGGGAGTCCTGAGGAGCCAGATGAATGGCCACGCCAGCTGTTCTCACCCTGCAGAGCATCTTAGGATGGCATAGACAGCTTAGACCATCTCCCAGAGCCATTACTGTTGTTTCTCAGTTCCTGCCATGGTTGATTTCAGGGTCCTCCAAGGGAAACAAAATCCATGGATGTTCCCAGTCTCTTGATGTAGTAGATACACAACCTACGCAAATTCCCCTGTGTGTTTCAGATCATCATTAGGTGACTTCTTACACCAACTGCATGATGAGTGCTATGTTAAGTAGCTGTTACAATGTATTGTTTAGGGAATAATGACAAGAAAAAAAAGCTGAGGCCTATTCAGTACAGATGTGATTATTTAAATTAACTTTGATGTGAGGTTGGATGGAATACATGAGACTAAAGCATCAGTGCTAATTTGAAAGCTGTTCAGTGATTCCAAAGCATACCATTGCTGAGGAAGAGTGACCTATAACTTTCTCAGCCTGTTGAATTTGAAGAGGAAATGGCATACCTCCCCCTCCCCATTCACAGATGAAGCACCAAACTGGTGAGATCAACTTTGTCCTCTCCCCAAAATTAAGTTCATGCCTCTCCCTCTAACTAACTATTGCTCTTGACAACTGAATCACTGCATATAAGACAATGGTGCTTCACTTGATATGATTTTTTCCAAGTCTTTCCTAACAAATGGGGTGATGTCATTCTTTCCGATGGAGGCATAGAATTCCATTGTAGGTATATATATCACATTTTCTTGATCCACTCATCTACTTATGGGAAGGGATGGGAAGGAGAAACAAAGGAGGAGTCTATAATGCTTGATAAGAAATGTACTCATTATCTTGCCCATGTAATTGTAACCCCTCTGTACAGTATTTTCACAATAAAAAAAATAAAAAATAAAAAAAAGACAATGGTGCTTTTGGCTCACACCTATGTAATCCTACCTACTCAGGAGGCTGAGATCTGAGGATCATGGTTTGAAGGTAGCTTAGGCAAGAAAGTCTATGAGATTCCTATTACCAATTAACTAGCAAAAAGCAGAGTGGAACTGTGGCTCAAGTGGCAGAGCACTAGCTTTGGGTGAAAAGGCTAAGGGACAGTGCCCAGGCACTGATTTCAAGCTCTAGTATCAGCAAATAGACATAGACACAGACACACACAGACACACACAGACACACAGACACACACACACCACACACTACTACCTAAATCACACTTACATTTATTGAGCATTTACTACCTTCCAGCACATGTTCATCTCACTTGTACAAACTAATATAAACACTAAAACAACCTTCCACCATGGTTCTGTTATTGGTTTCATTGTCCAGATCCAGAAAATGAGATATGGCTATGTGAAGATAACTGAATTAACTGCTATTAATGAACTGGAATTTAATTAAACTCTGTATCGACAGTCTGTTTTTCTCCATCAGCTGACTCTCAAGCCCTCCCTTACTTTCACTGAGCATCTCTGTAGTTGAGCACATCAACACTAAAGGCTGTCCCAGGAAGCTCCACATCTGTGTGGAGTAGGAGGACCAAGTTGTATTCAATTCTCTAGTGTTGGCCACTGTATTTGGGACAACTTTTGATTTTACAACTTTGCAAAGAACACAGAGGAAAGAGAGGCCTGGAGTAATCTCAGCCCTTTAGATATGGGGAACCTGTCAAAACTGCCACAGTTCAAGAAGGAACCCTGTCCCCTGCTCTCCTTACATCCAACCTTCCACTTGCATCCACACTGGAACTAATGAAATGAGTTGCCAAATAGGCATATATTCTCAGGGCATGACATCAGACATTTCTCCTATTTATTGCTGGCATGGCCATAACCTAGCCAGCACATACAAGGAACCTGACTGAGGAGGGATGCATTCTTAGCACAGAGGAGGCCATACCATGCATGGGCTCTAGTTGTATGGCTGTGACACAGTCAAAGAATACTCTATTGTCTTACTTCTGCTAGGAATTTAAGGAATCCCATGGGCCTTTTCCGTTCCAGAGGGCTACTGAAGCAGCTGCAGGTTACTGCGTCCAGAATAGTGCATTGCTTGTCTCTCTACAGCTGACTGGTTGCTTCCGTTAAATAAGTATTTCTTTCACCATCTAAGGTGTTGTGACTAATTACTTTCCATCCTCTTTAAAGCAGTGTGAGAGACACGTTAGAGGCTCTTTGAGGACATTTGAATTTGGTTACCACCTCCTGAATTACTGAGTTACGGCACCAATAACAACCACTTAAGACTTAGTCTCACAGCCAAATGCAATCAGAAATCTGAAGCACCCTTCACCAAAATGCAAGTACACTGGAAGGATATGTCATATGGAAGACAGGTTGAAGCACTATGTTTATTTTAATATGTAGACTCTGAGCCATGGATCTAGGAAAGCTCAAAGCATCCTATGACTTTCACATTTCAACACGAGTCCTTACTAATTACCATGATCAAACCGATCATTTTGTCAACTTATATAAAGTGCTTCAAAGACTTCTCCACAGCACTTCCATACATGGCATATCTTGTGAAATTCACAACAGATCAATCCATTTTATAGACAAGGAACTGAAGGTGAGAGATGGTAATGGAAAAAACTGGTCAACGCGAAGTCAGAATTTTAGCACACAAGCTCTCACCCATATCCTCAAGGCATTGCATTTCACAGTCCAAGGGGCTTTTAGCATTTGGGGAAGGTTCTAGAATCATCAGAGGGTTCTGAAAGCATGGGATAAGATAGGTGAAATGGTGTGTAGATATGGCAGAGGGCTGATACATAATCAGGCTTAATACACATTACTTTAAAAAACAAATGATTGTTTATCCATAGTCAAATAGACTGAAATACTAAAAATCTCTTTTACCAGTTGGATATGCCCTTGGTAGGATAGAGACATCTTCCACCATTATGTAACCTTCAAATTATAAAGAAACCAAAATATTTCATGTGGGCTGCCACTGATACACACCCAAAAAGAAGGCAGGTGGTTGACAGGCTCAGATGTGACTCTAAAGATCCATTTCTTTTTGTGGAAGGGTTATGAAATGGCTACATGTTATTAGTTAGCTGAAGCATCTAGCAAGAACTCCTAAAATTAAGTCAGTTAAAAAACAGTAAGGTAGTGGACTGATAAATGCTTAAAAGTAGAAAGAATCCACTGAACCCTCAACAGAACGGCACACAAGGATGCCAAACTGCCAATGTAAATAGGGCATTAAAGTCCAATGAGATCTCTGCAATATAGATCAAGAAATTCCAAGAACTGATATATCTTGTTGTCAGGATTAAGAATCAGTTTCACACAAAAATATTTTAAGCTAGGGGAATAGTTCAGTGGAAGAGCACTTGCATAGTATGCACAAAGCCATTGGTTCATAGCACTGGTGTAAAATTTCACTTTACATGGACAAAATCAACTACTAGTGTAATTTTCAAAGTGACCCTTACAAACCCATTTATATGGATACATAAGAGGCCCCTGTTGCAGATCACAGGCTGATGATACTGAATGAGTACTACATAAAATGCCCAACTGATGCATAAATTAAGCCATCCTTTCCACTAGAAACTTATTCAGAGAATCTATTTAATTAATGCTTTTTTACAATAACATGCCAAGTTAAGACTTGGCTTAAGTCAACTTTGGATCAATGGAAATTCCAAGTAAGCAAGATGTAAATTAGCGCCATTGTTTCTGTTTAGTTATTGGAAATTGAACCCAGGGCCTCACACATGCTATCTTCCCACTTTACCACTCAGTGATATGTCATTTATTGAAATCTGTATGTACACATACACACACACATATACACACACTTGGAATCATATACCTCTACCATGAGCACATGAACTAAGAAAAACAGAATCTACTGTACAAAAATATCCTGGTCAATGCATAGGTATGTTTTACAGCTCTCAAGAAACCAAAATGGCAGGATGTGAGGCTAATGCCTTTCCCAAAGGACTCCTGTACAGTTACAATAAAGAATGTAGGCTCCAACTCTGGTGCCTTTTATTTTGTCAAATTTTGATGCTTATTTATGGCAAGTTAAAAGCCTGGATGAATAAATAGACAATAGATTCTATCTCTTAATCCCTCACAAACCAGAGGAATTGAATTTCTGGGGGAAAAAAAATCACATCAGCAAAACAGTGTTACCAAGACTTAAGTGTTATAGAAAAACACCTGCCTTATAATTGAGAAAAATCACAAAAGATCTCACACAGTGCTACAGTTTGAATATGGTTATCCTCCCAAAGTTCAGACTGGAAGTTGCAATGAAACTTTTCTGAAAGGTAGAGAAACTTTAAAATTGGGGCCTGGTGGGGGAGAACTGGGGTCATGACCCTCTGGCTCATGAAGGGATTAATGCTGGTCACACAGGAGTGGATTCATTCCCACTAGAATGGGTTTTTTATAAGAGAGAGAGGCTGTCTCCTTCTCATTCCCTTACTGCCCTCCACACAAGGACAGCTCTTCTGCACTTTTCCAACTGCTATCCTTCTACATGCTGTCACCACGGATGGCATTGGCCACTCCAGACAGGGATTTCCCATGATACCTGCTTCACCATGTTAGGATTTCTCCACCACTAGAATCAACCCTGATAAAGAGCTTTTGTTTATATATTACGCAGTGCTGGGTTTTTGCTTATAGCATCACAAAGCAGACTAAGACACAAAGATAAATGAAACTAAATAAATTTCTTCTCAGTCTGCTACAACATCATGTCAAAAATGGCTAAATGGCTTTCTGCCAAATTGGAAAAGCCTATGAAAAAGCTGTTTTGTCTTAAAATATATAAATTACGCAGTGTACATAATGCCCACTTGGGCATTACTCAGAGATAGGAAGATAGGCAATATCTAGAAAAGACTGTGGGAATGGATGTGTTTAGCCTAACCTCATTTATGAAGAGCTGTAGATGGTCCACCATCTATAACTCTAAATACAGAGCTTGACTTTATGCTAAAGTAGCTTCACTGTCAATCTTAAAGTCAATGTTTTAAAAGAAGAAACTTCCATGCAGCAGTAGTGCAAGTAGCCAGATTCAGGATGCATCTCATTCCATAAAATTAATACATTTGACCATCAATGCCTACATGGCCAAGGTCATAGAAAAAAGATTTCAAAAAGAGTCAATAGGAAACCCTTAAAGTAAGCCAGCATTAACAGCTTTAAAATCCTGCCCTTGGAAAATCCTCTTCGAGTGTGATGGTAACACTCGTGTGCTGTGATTTGTAGAGACAGACTCTTCTACAAAGTCCACAAGGGATTTTCATTGATCTTTCAGATTTTTCCAGTTGGTCTTACAGATTTTAAGTTCAAAAGCTTCTGTACATGCTCTCACCTGTGTTGACTTTTCCACATCTAGGTCAACGTTCTATTAACTCTAATACCTCTTTAAAAAATATATTGCAGTCTCTGGGAACAAATACCTCCAGGAACTCTGTGATTCTGGTAGGGTAACTATGGTACCTAGAAATATATAAGCATGCCAGTCCTAGGGCTTGAAATCAGGGTCTGGGTGCTGTCCTTGGGCTCTTGTGCTTAAGGCTACCATTTGAGACACAGCCCCACTTTTGGCTTTTTTGGTGCTTAATTGGCATAAGAGTCTCCTTGGTTTTCATATCTGAGCTGGCTTTGAACCATGGTCCTTAGATCTCAGCCTCCAGATTAGCTAGGATTATAGGTATGAGCCACCAGCACGAAGAAATATTAAATACATGTAATTAAACTATGAACATTAAATGTGTAAGTTAAAATGTGTCAATCTTTGCACTTTCTGTTGGAATCCCAATTATCCAAGTCTTGGTAGCCTGAATGGCTAGACTTCTTGGACCTGGGTTAATTAGTTTTTCCTATGTATCGCATATCAACCCACAGTTACACCTAAATAGCCCTAACTCAGCCATGTCACAGAGATCAAAATACTCTGGTGAAGACAGACAACTAACCATCAAGCAAAATTTCTCAACATTAACCAGCTAGGGTATTTTAAGCCTGTTAATTGTGTGTGTGTGTGTGTGTGTGTGTGTGTGTGTGTGATTGTGCGTGTGTGTGTGTGTGTGAGAGAGAGAGAGACAGACAGACAGACAGACACACAGACAAAGGGGAAGCTTCCTTGTGTGCTGAAGCATGAGTAACAATACTCATGATCTCTATTGACTAGATGCTAGTAGTACCTTCTGCCTCAATGGTCACAAACAAAGGTATCTCTAGAAATGACCACACTTCCCCTGAGGAGTAGAATAGAATGCCTTGGCTATTCCACTGCCATAAAACAGGTTAATAAATGATCACTGAAGTCTATCCTCTTTGCGCTCATACACGTGCAATACTTTCATCAAAGAGAAGAAGCTAAAGAAAAATGAGGCCCTCAAATCCATAAAATAATTATATGCACAGAGCATAAGAGAAGTTAGGATCAAAGGGTTCAACCAAGGACAAAAGAAGAACAAAATGTTAAGTAACAAGAAAATAACTCTTCAGCTAACCATCAAATTGAAAAGGACTTAAGCACTTATAAAAACATGCCAACAACGAACTTACAAAATATACTATTCTTTTTCCCTTAACAGAATACCTAACTTGACTCTTCAGTTCCTTATAGAGTACATACCCTTCAAAGAGCCTTTTCACTAGCCTATGGGCTCCAAAATTTATTAACCTGAGTTATTTTGAACAGTTTACATTGAACCCACTGCCTTGTCTTAGCTTCCATACCTTTAAAAAAAAATGAATACTATCTTTCTGTGTGTGTGCCAGTACTGAGGCTTGAATCCTAACTTAAAGTTTTCATTTGGCTTTTTCACTCAAAGGTACTACTCCACCATATGAGATACTCCTTAGTTTGTTGCTGGTTAATTGTACTCATTTCCTTACTTACATAACTGTACATCAGACTTACAAAAAAAAAGAGTCTAGTTTTATCTGTCCTAGATGGCTTCAATCCATGATCCTCAGATCTCAGCTTCTTGAGTAGCTAGGATTACTGGTTGAAGTCCTGACACATCTAAATTCTAACACATCTCAATGAACTATTAAATAAGATAGCAGGTAGCACTTTGCTTTCAAATTTTGCAAAATGAAATCCTTAATAATGTTAACATACCAGTGTTCAGATTCTATTTAATTTAAAAACACCATTTTTTTTACAAGTTTATCTGAGAGAGAAAAGATGTGTAAGGGAGCTGCAGGAGTCTCTAAACTTGGAAAGCAAAATGTTTGTGCAAGTTTCTCCCAAGAGATCACACTTCAGGGAGGTCTCTCATAGATAACAACAAAATGTAATTACAAAACTCAGTCTTTGGCTTGGTGGACTGCTAGGAGTTTTAGGACAATGGTCACTACTTAAAACTTTAAGAGTCACACAAAATCTGTCATTATAGGGCAACCACAATAAAGATCCTAAGATCTCTCCATCTAAGAACACCAGATAGTATGATGTGGGGAACAATCAATGGCTACCACAAAGGTAAAGCATCACTGAATATTGTACTATAGCAAAGTAAAGTACTCAGTAATTGTCCTTGAAGTGCAATGATTTAATTAAAAGCGATTTTCACATGGTTACAAAGACCTCAAAATGTCTTAATTATGTAATGTTTTGCCAATAATTTAAATAGTTCTCTGTAATGTCCACAAAAGGAAATTTGAATTACAAAGCCATTTGCAACAGAAGATGTACTAGAAACACCTAATAAGTGCAAAATCAGAGCTGTACATCTATAAATTGAATCCAAAATTGCACCTGAATGTTAGGAATGAATTTGGATTTTTATTAAGTCAATCCTATGAAATCAATTGGCTGTTAAAATAGCTTAATTGGAACATACATATTTTAATTTTTTCTTGTGTATATAAAAAAGTCTTCTTAATCAACCCAAAACATTCAGAAATTGTGTTTCTGGGTAATGTAGTGAAAGAATTGAACTTATAACTGGGTGAAATCAAGGATGTGTAAAATGTGAGAAGGATGATATTCAAACAGCAGCAACTGGAAAGGAGTAAATTAAGATCATATTAGTTTACCGCAATTATTCTGAAAAGCAGTCTAAGAAGGGAGTTTTTAACAACCTATCAGTAGTCCTTAGTACAAACTTACATGATCTCAGACTAAAAAATTGTTACTAGTGGTTCTTCTTTTATGAGGAGAGAAAGATGGGTGGCAGATAAGTAAAATTAGGTATTTTTCTCGCTTTTTCTCTCTCTGCCCTTGTTTGACATTATAATCAGAACTAGTTGAACAGCAACAAAAAAGTAGAAAAGTGGAGTCATCTATAACAATGATCAAAAAGTTATTCTTTATCAATAACAATTTTAAAAAAATTGGGGACAGATATTTCCCAAAACTAAAAAGATCATCTGAAGTCATGACAAATAAAAGGCATGATTTGTACTTTAGTATTGGTGCTTTGCAAGAAAAAAGAAAAATGGCAAGAGACTAATTTTAATATTCATAACTATAAACTTTATGTTTCTGAACAGTTGTACAGAAGATATCATTATCATATTCTCCTGATCTGCTTGAACAGACTTCTACATTCCAGTTACAAAATCATGGTCACTTGGGAGATAAAAATTCAAAGTCTACTATCTTTACAAAATTTAAGACTCCCCAATCCAGTGGGGGCAGGAATATTACATAAGGGATACCATCTTTGTCATTTTCATGGAGCATGATAATTAGAACTTACATAATGAACAAATGGATTAGCAAATAGTACATGAATGAATAAGTAAGGAAGAACATCTTATAATTTGTTGACTTAGACAATCTTTAGAAAAAAAGCAGAAAGAGGAAGGAAAATACAGACATGTAAAAGAATTGTAAGAGCAAGAAACAGCATAGAAATTAACAGAGATATGATAAAACACAGACACAGAGAAACCCTAGAAAGCACATATTCAACAAAAGGTGGAGGTAAAATAAAAAGAAAATTAGTAAAATAATCCAAATACCTTCTTCACCTACTATTTCCCAAAATAAAAACACTTTGGCAAGAAATGCTATAAAAACATTCCCTGGCACATATGTTTAGATATTCCTGGCATTAAAGCACTCCTTGAGGGCCTCTAAATGCACTACTACTTGAAGAATTTCAAAATCCTGTTGCTTTTTCATGACTACCGACGTAAATATGGAGACCTATCCCCTTACACCCATTAGACAAGATTGAGCTGCAGGTCAGAGAAATCATCCTTTTCAGTGAATTAGACTCACACAGCCTTTGTGTTCCAGGACATCGAGCATTTCAACAGTCTTCATTTGTGTTGTGACCACCATATTTTAGTAGATGAAGCTTATTTATACAGCAACCTGGGTAACACTCTTTTTTATTGGGGGTTGGAGGGGAGGGTTTGGTCGTGGGGCCTGAACTCTGGGCCTGGGTGCTGTCCCTCAGCTATTCAGCTCAAGGCTAGCGCTCTACTACTTGAGCCACAGCACCACTTTTTGCTTATGTGGTGCTGGGGAATCGAACCCAGGGCCGTATGCATGCAAGGCAAGCACTCTACCACTGAGACACCTTCCCAGCCCCGGTAATACTCTTGAAACCCAGTCACTAATGGTAAAGATAGAACCTTTGAGGATCTCTTTAAATCAATCCTTCCTAGTACATATTTTCTGAACAACACCAAAGGCAAAAGTTGCTGTGATGTCCAGATTGGATATAAAGAGGAACAAGAAAGACATGCACCTCTATTTCTAAGACTATATGCCAGTACTCTCAGCTCCTACACCCTCTTTCCTCTGGTGGTACTCGGGAGGACTCTAAAATTGAGCCACACCTCCAGCCTTATTTTTCACTCACTGATTATTCTTTTAAGATAGGGTTTCATTTCCACTCCATAGGTTCAATTAGTTGTTGTTTTTAACTGAACTTATGACGGGCAGATAGCGCTCCATTCATTTCATTATCCTTGTAGCCACTGTCATATAAGTATCTAAATTTTCATTTAGGTTTTCTGTGGAACTTTGTAAATGCATGCTTCTTTTTTGAATTGGTGTATGCTTGTAATACTAAGGTATTTCATTGGAACATGGGAATGTTTGACTCTTTTAAGAACAACTATATTTAGAAGCCTTTCCCATGAAGCAGTCACTTCCAGATACACACCTAGACCATGATCCACCTATTTTTAAAGCTTTCTATAGTTGCACAGGTGACAGATGTGTGCCACCGTCTCCACCTTTCCTCTGCTGTAGAAAGAGTCTTATTGATGTTTCTACCCAGGCTACAATGGAATCTGGATCCTTCCCATCTAAGCTAATTTGTAGCTTAAAATGATAGGCACAAGCAACTGCACCCAGCTATAGGTTGAAGAAAGGATCTAGCAAACTTTTCTACCTAAGCTGGTCCATACCCCTCCACCGTCTAGGATAGCAGACACCCACCCACCATCACCCAGACTCCAATACCTGCTTCTAATAGGGGATGTCTCATTTTAATCAAGAGCAAAGAGACTGTTTCCATTACAGTTAGTTAAGACTTTATACAATTGAGCCATAGCATTAGCCATATCCAAGGGACGCAATGGAAAATAACCTTTCCAGTTCTTAACAATCTGACAGTGCAGAGGCCAAAGCAAGTAAAAACACATTCTCCAAATGAAATGGAAGACAAAAGTCACTGAGGTCAAAGGAAGGACAAATTACCTCTATCTGTGAGTAGGGGGAATCGAAGGTGAAATGCAGGAAAGTGGAGACAAGGCTTCCTTGCCAGCTCTGAATAGATGAGTCATCAAGAACTCCTCCTGCCTTCCCAATGTCTATAAATAATCCCAGGTGCTGCCATTTCATTTAATTACTAAGCCTCTCCAGATGGAGAAAAATAATTAAGCAGTCTGTAGCACCAACATGATATAAAGAATGGATTAGTAACTCAAGAGACATTTGAATTTGGACGTTTCCTTTCAACTATGAAATAAGGGCAGAAATAAAAAAAAAAGAGGGCAAATGACTCCATTCACCTTAGGGAAACTCAAATGGCTATAATAAAATTTGGATGGAGTTTTAATAGAAATGAAAAAAAGTACTAATACAAAGGGGTTCAGCTCAACACTCCCAACAGAAATAGGAGAGCTAACATGAAAAGAAGAAAGCCCAAAAGCTGTTGAAGATAGCTCAAAGAGAAACACTTCAGGAAGGATAACTCACAAACAAGTCACATGCAATTTACTTAAAAAAAACAAAACTATATCAATACACCTGTTGGCTGGGTTCCTACATATGGACATGATCATAGTTTTATACCTTTGTGTTTGAGGTAAAAACCAACTGGTGACTATGCCCTAAAAGGAGGTGGAGAGAATGCTATGTGGGAAAGGCTTCTAAATATAGATGCTCTTAAAAGAATCAAACACTTGTATCTTCCAATGAAACCCCTTTGTATTACAAGTAAACACCAATTCAAAACAGAAGCAAACATTTACAATTCCAAAGTTCCACAGAAAACCTACATGAAAATTTAGGCACTATGTAACAATAGAGATAATGTGGCAATAGAGATAATCAAATGAATGGGACACTATCCGCCCATTGTAAGTTCAATTAAAAATGAAAATTAATTGAACCTATATAATGGAGATACCAAACTTCTATGAGCAACAGATTAATGTACTCATTACCTGAATCATGTAATTATAACCCCTCTGTACATCACCTTTACAATAAAATTTAAAAAATAGTGGGCGGCACCAAATGTGCTTTGGTGTTGGTAGAAAAATGAAAGGTTGAGCAATAATAAAAGCAATAATAAGAGAACAGCTGGAAAACAAAAGCAAAATAAAAGAAGAACCCAAATCACAGGTGTGACAGAAGATTCCTGTTCTAAAATCTATAAGCCTGCTCAAAGGCAAAGTCATTTGGAATACTGGCTATAAACTGAAGCCAATTAAATCTTTTAATTCTGGCCTATTTTAAAAGTAAAGTTTTGAAGATTACCCAATTATTACACTTAATTCTATTTCCTGTTAGCATGGGTTTTCCTATTTCTTTAACTAGACGATCCATGTAGGGTACTAGAATAATAGTATGCTTTAAAAGTACATTGTATATTAAAAAATAAAGATGGCTCAGTGGTACAGTGCTTGCCTTGCATTCATGAGGCCCTGGGTTCGATTCCTCAGCACCACATAAGTAGAAAAAGCAGGAAATGGGGCTGAGGCTTGAGCTGAAGAGCTGAGGGACAGCTCCCAGGCCCAGAGATCAGGCCCCACGACCGATAAAAAAAAAAAAAATAGTTTGGGCTGGGAAGGTGGTTCAGTGGTAGAGCGCTTGCCTTGCATGCATGAGGCCCTGGGTTCGATTCCTCAGCACCACATACGCAAAAAGAAAAAAGCCGGAAGTGACGCTATGGCTCAAGTGGTAGAGCGGTAGCTTTGAGCTGAAGAGCTAAGGGACAGCGCCCAGGCCCAGAGTTCAGGCCCCACAACTGGACCCAAAAAAAAAAAAATTTTTTTTTAAATAGAACAGTATATTTTAAAAGAACAAATCACTTCCCATATTTCATATATTTTTTTACAGGCATTTAAAACAGAGCCACAGTAGGGAATAGGGGAAGTTGTAGGAAGCAAGTGCACCTTCTTCAAGGGTTCTGTGGCATAAGATATGAAGTATACAACCATCCATGGCTGCTATGCTTCCCCATCTTCTACAGAATAGTCATTCATTCTTCTTTCACGTATGCTTGTACAAAGCACTCGGAGAAACATAGTTTGTCATCTTTCCATTCTGAAGCTGAACCTTAACTCAGTTATGTTACCAAAAAACCCAGCAATTACCAATCATGCTATTCAAAGTGTATGGGGGGTCCATGATCTTGAGACCATGTTAAGGTGAAGAGATGATGACCGTCTCTGGAGATTGTTAGAGAGAGAATGCATGTTCCACCAAGGCAGAGACTTAAACACCTCATATCTTCATTTCTGTGAGGACATTATCAAGTCCTTACGTGCATGAACCACTCATAGTGAACAGTACAAGTTCAACAAATCATGACCAGGAGCCAAACCAGAAAGCACAAAGATTACCCAGAATGACAGATATATGTTGAAGAGATGTGTGCAGTCTGGAAGGGGAGGATGAAAGAAGGAAAGAGTGAAAATGTAAGAAAGCCATCTTTACACATAGAACCGTCAGCATCAATATGGTCAATGAATACATGGAACTGAGGCCTATGAGCATGCACATGGGGGCCATTCACATCAGGTCACTGTGGAGCATGAGTACACGATTTATAAATAACTGGCCAGAGTGCAGCCTCATTATAGATGGACAGGCTTCTGTTTACCCCCTGTAGCCATTAGCACAGAGGACTATGACTGTGAGATCCAAATAACAGGCCTTTCTATCTGATGGACTGAATCTACCAATTAGTGCCGGCCCTGGCACAAAACAGGTAAGTAGATGATAAATGCTTCTTTGATACCAAAATATAAGAGGCCATATATATATATATATATATATATATATATATATATCTTAAGATTTCTCTATTTTGGAGAGAAATAATCAAACTTTCAAACTTAATCATTCTTCTAGAAAAATTCAAAATACAAAGATCTCAAAATGAGATCTAATTAAGCTGAGAAATTAAAATAACAATAATACTTCTTTCCTTTCCATTGTGTGACACAGTGTGAACTCAAGTATCTAAATACACAACAAAGAAAGCAGCTCCACACAGCTGCTGTCTAAATAAAAGTCTCTCCTATTTCTTATTACCTGTTCTCTATTTTGTGTCCACAGCCTAGCAAGGCAAAATTTACCAGAGTACCTAAGAAATGAAATACACATTGCGTGTCTTCATATACAAGCTAGGAGCCATATGCTAGAAATACATAAAGAAATTTTTTTTAATCTAGATTTCAGAGTATTTTGGTGCTTTGCCTGCTCTAGACTCTACTTGGTCTTATATTTAACAAGTATATATAGAATTACCAATCAAAACTCAAACATATTATACCAAGGATGACCTACAAAAGTGGGTTTGGTTGGTCTGGGCTGAGAGGAGTATGACAGAGAAGGTGGGGAGCAGAATCTCAGCTAAGTGGAAAACAGCATGTATAAATAAAGGAGCTAACAAGAAAAGAGGAAGTACTTATGTGATAGTAGTGTTGTCAAGGACAAAAGAATAGAAGGTTACAAAAATCTAAGATACAATCATGTCATCTTCCACCAGGGCAGTGCCATAACCTGCAGTGTAGGATGCTCACAATATCCTGCTCATGAAAAGAAGACATTGGTATCATGAGGTCTCCAGCCCAAGACACAGATGAATACATATAAATATACAGTATTTTGCATATACCAACTGTGTCTACTGTGTACTTGGAACTACAAACAAGGGACTGATTTAATCACAACTATCATCTTCCTGATGCATTTGTTCTTATTCCCATTTGGCAGATGAGAACACTGAGGCTGCAAAGTTTAACCACATCAGCATTATGTAGCTGCAAGGCAGAAGAGGTGGGATTCAAGAGCAAATATTTTCTCTTTCATCAAATCAACTCTTAAAATACTATGTTCTATGGTGTTTCATCAATGTCATCACAGAAGAAGATTCTGTTGAAGAACAATGGGTCAATCAGCCTAACACAGAGCATAAATAACCAAAATATTTGACCATGCCCCCTAGAAAATAATACATTTTATAGTATAACCAGTATAAGTCCAGAATGCAAGATTGTGTATAAACTAATTCATCATGTACTAAAAACATTTTGATCCTTACAGCATGATATATGTCAATATTTCCCCTACTTTATATAATTGGATTTAATTTATTTTAGAAATGCTGGTTTAGGGCCACTGAAATGCTTTCCTGGCATACTGGTAGAATAGAGTCCGCTGACTTGAAAACTGATGCTCTAACTTGATGGTACTTAGAATACTGAGCTTTTCACATATACTCTCCCACAGCATTCTTTATACAAGCAAAGTGAATGGATGCAGATTGTTTAGAGGGAGTTAGAGGTGAATGGAGAGACTTGCCTGCTAAAAAGAGGGGGAAATTAACATCCTCCAACTGAATGGCATCATCTCAATGACAAAGAAGCTGGTCCCAAAAGGCAGATGTTAAAGGCCTACCTTAGAGGAGGCAAGGATATCTTTTTCCCCCCTTTGTTAGGAATATATCACTAGAAAGAGGGGCACATGTGTGTAGTGTTTTTAGGCAAAATTTTAAGACCAGGAAAAACAACAACATCAAATCATAGCCTATTGCTTGGGTTGTTTTCCTTACAAAACACAAGCATGTCTCCTATAGGTAACCTGGCCAAGGCACACAACTCATCTACCTTGCTTTAACTTGATTTGACATATTAAGCCTGGAGAGGATTATCTGAGGCAGGATAGACAGTTTCCATTCTATATGCAAAATCTACAATAAGCTCTGAGTGATAATCAATATAAGCACATTAAAAGAAGAAGAACTGATTAGTTTGTGGACATACTAATTCAGAAAGAGTTTCAGTAAGAACTTGTTACCATGAGGACTTGGAGGAGAGAAAGAAGAAGGGATCTCCCTCAAAGAAGTGACTGATGTTATTGATTAATCTAGATACAAGAAGTAATGTCAAATTTTAAAGTTGCTAGAAAGAAAACCACCTTTAAAAAAAATTAGTCTCTTAATATGCTGGAGGAACCTGTTCAAAACGCTTTAACAGCAAAGTAACTTAGATGATAAATGTGCTCTTCAATCTGTGCACCAGACAAGTAGCAATAAAATCAGAATAATTCATGCAAAAATTTTCATTATGTTTCTAAACATACTTATTTACATTTTAAATCACACATTAGACAATATGAAATATCTTTCATTCAGACAGGTGTGAACTAGAAAACAGATGCATTCATTAAACATGGAACAATCCGGCGAATTACTAAAAAAACAATGCTCTGAGAAACTCTCTGCTTGAAGTACTTCAGCCACTGTTAACTTACTTGGAAAAATATGGCCATGGCTCCAATTATTCTGTTCTCAGAAATGGCGGTTTGAAAGCTGTCAAAATCGTCAGGATTGTAAAAGAAAATCTGCATCTGTAAAGACAACAAATTAAAAAAAAGCATTAGAAAAATTTTCATATGCACACGAAGGTAGGCAATAGTAGAGTGGACTTATCTTCCCACAGTACCACATTAATCATGTATTTAGACATTTCTGTTGCTAAAATATTTGCAAGTAGACAGGATAATAGGTCATTTTACTCCTACTTATGAAGGATGCATCACATTCGCTGTAGAAATAAATAATACTAATCTCTCCTTATCTACTACAAAGATCAGAGAGAAATTTCCCCCCAAAAGAAGCAAAATTTTAAACACCATTAAATATCTCAGTGTAGAAAATAGCCTATGAGAGTATCCATTTGTCAACACATAAACGAGGACACTGTAAGAAAAGACTTGTATACAAGTGGAAAATTGTGAAGAAGCTTGTTAGTAGCTTGAAGAGACAGTCCAAAGGGCTAATGCCAGTCAATTCACAAAGAAACCCAATGGCAATGATAATAGCAATGGTTTCCATTTGACAGGGTGTAAAAATCCATTCCCTTCCTTCTGTCACTTAATGCTTTTAACAAGCCTGGGAAGATATGGAAGAAATGACTATACTTGGCTAGAAGTGGGAAGGGGGGGGTGAAGGGGGGGGTGGGACACAACACAATACTTCAGGAATTGGATGACAGCAAGTCGTGGAAGATTGAACAGCAGAGAGACTCTATTTTGGGTACTCCCATCCCTACCTTAAATCCTTTCTTTTACACCTGGTTAGAGTTTCTTATTGAAATAAACAACACATAGATAGATCAACTTAAAATCACTACACAGTTTCAATGCTTGAAAATATCTTCTTACTTAATAAGCACCCAGAAAACAAAAGGAGACTGCAGAGCATACCCAGAGGACTGAGTGATAGAACAACAGTTCCTCACCTATTTCCCTACAAGCCTGCAGGCAAGATATCATCTGAGCCTCAGTTTACTTGCATATAAAGACAGGTATTTCTACTTGGAGGGTGGTTGTGAGGATCTAACATGTCAGTGTAGTGCAGAGCACTGTGCTTCTATCTCACCAGCCTTTGTCACCACCATCATCCTATAGCAAGGTTAGCCTTTAATAGACACCTTAAAATTCCTAGGTGAATGGGACTCCATTTTATCCTTCAGTATGAATGACCCTACTACTTAAGAGAAAATCAGATCTGCTACACTGTGAGTTCCTTTCACAACTTCTGTTTCCTCACTTTTCTAAATAGCACCATGATTTTTTTGTTTGTTTGATTTTTGGTAACACAGTGAAGTAAGGAAGTCAGGTCTGGCCATCGCCATATTGGCCACATGGTGGATGGTAGGGTCTGACATCTTGTCTACATGCTGTGAGAAGGGACACCCCCTCCTCCCCCATCACCTGCCTCCCAGGTAATGGGCATGCCAGACCCCTGGAGGCAGGGGCAGGCACTTAGCTGATGGGTGACTGAATCTGTCAGTCCAGTGCATGGGACTGGGAATTTCCTAAGCATCTGCCCCCTGCACTGACCTATTTAGACCCAGACCAGCCTAGCCATGGGGACTCCATGCCAGGTGTGGCTCTGTGATTGTGTCCTGTCTCCTGGCTCATCTCCAGTCATCATGGCCTCCCAATTCAGCTCTCCATTGGAGCTGAACTGGCTTGTTGGTATTGTTTTTGTTCTTTCCTTCCTCTTTAGCATGTTTCCTAGCTGTGTTATGTGTATTTGTGTGCTGCAGGCCTTTGTAACAACTGGCAGCCTGCAGCCTAGCTGGATAATAAAGACTCCAATATTATACATTTTTAAATGTGGCTTCTGGGATGATTTACCTTACAACAGTAGGTCCTGGGTATTGCAGGTGCATGGTTCCAAGGGAAGCATCATTGAGGAAAAACAAAATCTTCAGGATGCTTCAAGTTGAGTGAGTTAAAGTTATTTATACTAGGTGCTGGTGGCTCATACCTGTAATCCTAGCTATTCAGAAGGCTGAGATCTGAGAATCACAGTTCGAAGCAAGCCTGGGCAGGAAAGTCTGTGAGACTCTTTAATTAACTATCAGAAAACTGGAAGTGGTGTTGTGGCTCAAAGGGGTAGAATTTTGAGCAAAAAATCTCAGGGACGGTGCCCAAGACGTGAAGTTACCCAAATTTACTTATATTGTATGTACCATGGATCTAAATACATTGAAGCCACATAGACTAGACTATCTTACTGTCACAAAAATTATTTCTGTACGTATTATTACAGCTCACTTAGAGCTATATCTCATTTTACATACTGTAGATGCTTGATTCCTTTTTCCCATAATGTCATCTAATTTCTGCTAAACACATACCCTCTGATAACAAATCTAAAAATTTTACTTTATCACTTCAATTCAACTTTATCACTTCAACATCAACTTCAGCCTTACTTTGCAGGCACCATTTGCTCTTGGGGTAACAAGTTTTCACAAGGCTGACAGAGCTTTTCCACACTGAGCTGTGCAATGCATATGGGTGTTTAAAAATTTTTGTTTTTGAAATTTCTTGTGTTTTATTTAATTTTACTTTTACCATGTCTGGTCAAAATCCTGTGTGGTAAATCCATAATACATCCTAATGGAACTTTGGGGATTTGACCTTGACTTATCAATTCCTAGAGGGCAAAGCTAAGTCACAATTAGGTGAGGAACTGATGTATAGGCCAAAGATAAACAGAGTTTGGATGAACAGTATCTTAGAACATGTGGCCATTTGGACTCTAAAGGGTGGGTGGCGTTAGGTAGTTCAATTCAGAGCACTTTTCCATGGAAATTCTGGGATGGTATCTACACATACAGGAGATGGAAAAGGTAGAATCTTTTGGAGGATTTGCTTTTCAGAAAGAAAAAGATTTTCTTTCTTAAAAGCAAATCCTTTCACACAGGACATTGGATCCTCACTGATTCTGGCAGTTACTTAGAAATGTGTTACTTTTAGGTTCGGACAGCTTTAGACTTCATGAATTTACACTGAGAAAAATCCATCCCATGAAGTGCAGATTAAAACAGTTTAATACTAGGTGAATTGCTTTGGCTACAATGCTACTAAACCAAGGAAAGAAACTCTGCACAAGTATATTCAGAAAATTACACTTCACTGTTCCTTTTAAACATAGGTCCTCAAATTAAGTAGGTTCACGGAAGTCTGTGTTATACTTCAGCCCACAAATGAGGCCAGTGCTGTTTAACGCATCATGTCAATAGTGTGTGATACTTTAAGACCTCTTTAAGGACATTCATTTACAGCTAGGTAAATACATGTGGTTTTAGAAAATGTTTACATCCAGGCTCCACCCACCCAGATAATAAAACATCTCAAACAGAACAGTAGTGCAGGCAGGAAATATCAAATTTCCTTGCTATTTTTCTCACGTGGTGGTCTACTGAGTTAGTTCATATATCTAAATATACGAAAGTAACTAAGGAGATAAGGTTTTGCTGAGTGAAATGAAGTCTTGGATTTGTGTTGCCATTACTGATGAGTTAAAATTTGGACAGATGCTAGAAACCTCTTTTGTAAAGATATTTTGGCAGGTTTGGGCATGGCTACCAAGACTCTACATTTACTCTCAAAAGTCAGATCCCCACACACCTCCCTCCCATATCCCACAAAGTATATGTTCTTTCTAATGAGACGGATATGAACAATACTTAAAACTTAACAACTTTGCATGATGCAAAGAAGCCAAAATTTTTTTGAAATGTTGGGCAATCAAAGATCTAATATGGAAAAGTGCTGTGGCTCACCACTGTAATCCCAACCATTCAGGAAGCAGAGATGGAGAGGACAGTAGTTCAAGGTCAGTCCAGAGAACAGTCAATGAGCTCTCCATCTCAACAAATAAGAGATGAACAATGGTGGAGGCCTATCATCCCAGCTACTCACCAAGTCTAAATAGAAGGCTCATGGTGGGAGGGGGGGAAGTGAGACGCTGTTCAAAATTACCTAAAGGATAAAGTGGGGCATGCCCCAGTTATGAAAATACCTCCTTGCCAACCACAAGCTCTTGGGTTCAAACCCCAGCACCACAAAAACTTCTATTAATTTTTTCTCTATTCTTCTTTTACTAGCTTAATAGTTATGCCAGGTGAGGAGTACAGATTTCATTGTTGCCGTTCCACATTTGATTGCACTATTTTATATATTCTTTACATAGTATGTTAATCAGACTTTTGTCACCATGACAGATAGATGAGAAAAATAAGGTAAGGAGGAGAGATTTCTTTTGATTTAAGATTCAGAGGCTTCCACCCATCAGGCTGGGCTAACCGAGTGTGGGATGGTACCACAAATAACACATTCACAGCTGTACTTTCCAGTGTCCTAGGATCTTCCAATCAGGTTGACAGGCAAATCAACGATCACAACCCAATCTCTCCAATTATTAAAGTTTCCAAACTTTGCAACTATCATTAAGAAAGAAAGTAGAGTAGGGTTGAGAAGGATTCAAGAACTCAGGGAATGAGCTTCTTTCCAAGGGCAGGAATACTTGCCTATAATGGCTGCTCTGTGCAAGGCACAAGACGACTGATAAAGACACAGCCAAGCCTTAGAAAAGCTGGATGTTATTAGTAAGACAAGGTTAACCTTTGCTTTGAGTAAAGGTATCACAAAAAAGCCTAAGGCAATGAATAGATCTTGGTCAAGTGAGAAGTATAATCAGTGAATTCTAAAGTAATACAGAAGAGAAGAAAACTTTTTTTTTCCCCCTAGAAGAGGAACTTTATTCTCTAGGACCTTGGGCCTAAGTCAGCTCTCAAGTTTTTGTAATAAGGAAGGCAAGTGGAAACAAATCCAATGCCAGAGAGTCCAATGTCTTCTCTGCAGACTTACTCCATTTTCTCTTGAGAGATTCCAATTATACACACTCCCCATGCAAGGACTAAGAAAAAGCAGGAACATGATCCACAAAGAAATGTATTAATTACCTGATAAATGTAACTGCAACCCTTCTGTATAACACCTTTATAATAAAAACAAAAAAGAAAAAGAAAAAAATAAAAACAGGATGAATTAAGTATGATAGCTAAGTAGTAGCTATAAAGAATCTGCCCAGAGAGTGTGAAGCCCTGAGTTTAAACACCAGTACTACAAAAAAAGGGGGGGAAAAAAGCAGAGAAGAAGGAGAGGCAGGAAAGGAGGGAGGGAGGGAGAGATAGGGATGGGGGGAAAGGGAAGGAGAAGGGAGAAATGAAGAGGGAGAGGGAAGGGAGGGAGGGAGGGAGAAGGAGAGGGGGAGGGAGAATTAAGTAATGAATCAGTACATATTTAATTTAGAGGAAGTCAAGCTATGAATGGTCTAGTATCATTTCAGGAGAAGATGGGTGGCAGCAGATCATGCTTCTAATCAAAGCTACTTGGGAGGTTGAGATGGTTGAGATAGAAGATTCAAGACCAGCCTAAGGCAGAAAAAAAAATGTGAGCCTTCCTGTCAATGAAGAGCTGTACACAGTGGCGTGCAACTGTTAACCTACTAATAAAGCTAATATAGTGTGCCAAGGTGTGTGCCTAGGCAGGGAGCAAGACCCTGTCTGAAGAAGAACCAGCAAAAATCCAGACTGGAGGCATAGCTCAGCATCAACAGTGCTCACTTAGCAAGCACAAGACTCTGAGTTCAAATCTCTAGTATATAAACAAAAAACCATACATAGAACAACAGACCAGAAAAACTCAAAACAATCACAAGAAGGCAGTAGGGAACAGAACTTAAGAGGGAAAACATGGTTTTCTAATCATGGGTGGTGATAACCTGTAGGCAAACCAGTTCTTGGGCAACTTTTCTCTGTCTGTTACCACATTTGAAGAATAAAAGTGTGTTGACTACTGCACCAGTGCTTCCTGCCTGGAAGAATAGCTACTCAAGAAGGCTGAGATCTGAGCATCAAGGTTCAAAGCCAGCCTGGGAAGTAAAGTCTGTGAGACTCCTATCTACAATTGACCACCATAAAGCCAAAAGTGGAGCTGAGGTGCAAGTGGTAGAGCATTAGCTTTGAGCAAAAACAAACTCAGACAGTGCCCAGGCCCTGAGTTCAAGCCCCATCCAGTATCTGGTACACACACACACACACACACACACATGCACGCACGTACACACACACATACACACAGAGTGTAATAAAGAATAAGTAAAAATCTGAGCACAGTAATGTCTTTGAACAATTTGCCTTGGATGATGCCAGAACTGAGATCTGTAAAATCAGTACTCAGTCCAAGTTGATTTTTTTAAATTTATGGCGTACCTTAATTATTATTAAGCCAGATCACACATGTTCATCCCATCATTACTTCTAATCTTTAAATCTGCAAAAAGCATCATACAAGAAAACCCCTACAGACAAAATATAAGTCAGCCAGGTTCAAGTGTATATGGTTAGCACAAAGCAATTCATTGCAAATATTATTACTTTATTTCTTGGTGAATAAATAAGAGAATTTTTTTTGTAGCTTGAAGCAAGAATAGCCAGGTACTAAAGCCACAAACACCTTCCTGAAGGTGAATAAATAAATAAGAGAATGGGGGGAAGTGGGGGAGATGTTTGAAGAGATATGGACACTCAATGAACAAAGGGATTAAACCAATGCAGTAAATGCTCTGCACAGTAAAATATGGACCCAAATCACTGTGAACGGCAGGTGGCCCCAGATATGGTTCTAAGATTATACACACATAACTTGCTCTATAATCTACAAGAAACTCAAACATTTTAAAGCGTATACTGAAGAGGATCTATTCTTAGCTGTGAAGAAAACTAATAAGTGAAAATACATAATCCAAACATCGAGTAATATAGGAGGATAGTTTTAGGTTGCTGATAGTGGGGCTTGAACCAGGGCCTCGTGCTCTTGTTTGGCTTTTTTCTGCTCAGGTCTGGTGCTTTACCTCTTGAGCCATACCTCTACTTCCAGCTTTTTGCTGCTTAACTGGAGGTAAGAGTCTCACCAACTGTTCTGCCCAGGTGTCTCTGAACTATGATCCTCAGATCTCGGCCTCCTGAATAGCTAGGATTACAAGCATGAACCACCAACACCTGGCTTTGGGATATTTTCTGTATAAGTATTTTGTAGATTTGATTAATCATTAAGTCAGATTTTAGGAATCAAGCAGATTACCCTGAATAATACAGATGTATCTCATCTAATCTGCTGAAGGCACAAAGTTTCGCTAAAACAAAGGATTCTGCCTCCAGACTTCAACCCAGAAATTGTGTTCATTTCCAGTCTTCATAATCCAGCCAGAGTTACACAGAGTTATATTGCACCTTTTCCTTGCAGGCTTGTTCCCTAGAGAATGCAGCCCAACTAACACTCCTTTTCCTCTCTTGTTCTGCAAGGGATTAATGGTGTAGTTGGCCAACTTGGATAGTAAGTGATGAAGATCTGAGGGGAAGAGGCCATGGAAGCTGAAGACATTACTATCTCTATGGCTCCGTGTCTCCCATAGAAAAACAGAAGTCATACTCATCCTGAGACCGTTGTGATAAACCTACACAAATCATGCCTTTGTAAAGCTAGAGCAAACTAAAAAATTCTCATTTTGCTACAGCTGGAGATTAGTATCATTTTCCTGAAAGTGATACTAAAAGAAATGGGTAAATTAAGGTGAAACAGGTCTTTTCCTTGGCCACTTAGCATCCCAATGAATCATGTGGCAAGATAGATCAAAGAAACCCGTGGGTGGACTTAAGGGGCTTTCTTTGAAAAGGTATTTTTAGAAGAACCAACCTCCAAAGAATAGCAGGTACTTGCTACCTTTGTAGGAGAAGTAGCATTTAAGTAAACAGTTCCAAAGGCTTGCTTTGTATAATACCATTAATCACCCCGTGTATTACTTCCGCCTATCACTTGATTATCTTAACTACTTTAGAGCAGAAATCCAAGTTTTTAGAATAGAAGAACGTTAAGGCTACAGGATGAGTCATACAAATAGGGGTTGAGACACTTTGGGGAGTCCTTGCAAAAGTTTATTCCATTATAAGTCTATTGCTTGATTTTTCAGTATTTCTTTGACTCAGTGATACAACTGACTAATCATATAAATATTTAATCTTTGTACTTCTCCCTTAATAGGGAAGAGTTCAGGCTTTTCATTACAGTAGTAACTTGTGCTTTCCAGGGATTTACGATATGCTTTTTTGTTAATCAGCCTAAGGTTGGGTACGTGGGCATCTGAGCACATCATGACCATATCCCTTTCTAGCAAAGCCAGCAGAAACTAGAACTGTCCTGTTTAACAATAGCTATATGACCCATAGGGAATTAGCTGCCTTATATCCTCCTGGGAAAATGGAATAGAAAGTGTACTGATGACTTACAGGGAGGAGGAAGCACAAAGTGGAAGAAGGAGGGAAGTTTCATGAGGTAGCACAATGGCTACCTTCGTAGTGTGCTACCTGGGAAAGTCAGCCGCAGTGCTAGTTCAGTTCACTGATTTGGGTACTAATAACTACAGTATGAAAAGTTGATCCGTTGTACACTTACATCTGGGAATCTTCCTCTTTCTATATGATACTTCAATAGCAGATAAATAAAACGAACAAGATGAAAAAGGTAATTGGCTCAAAAACAGAATATGGTTGATTTTGCTTTCTTCTTCTAGATGCAGTCAATTTGACTCATCTTGATTAAGCTTACCTGCTTGGCAGAGCATGTTCTAATGACCAGCCAGGACTGTGAAGGATCACTCCCTGTGAAGGATCACAGGACTACAGGTGGGGATGGGGACCAAACACTGCTCGTCTACCCAGGAGCCAGAGTTTAGCAGAGATGCATCTAGAGGCCAGCCCAGGCAAGTTATTCCGACTGAATTTCAACCAGTAATTGAGGAATGGTGGCTCTGCCTATGATTCCAGATATGCTGGAGGGCACAGGTAGAAGGAGGAGGGACTGCAGCCAGTCTCAGGCAAAAAGCCCAAAACCTTGTATGAAAAATAACAAAAGCAAAGGGAGCTGGAAGTGGCACACCTTTTGTTTAGAAAATTCAGGGCCTTGAGGTCAAATTTCATGGCTTGAGTTTAAAAAAAAAACAAAAAGTTCAAATTTCAGTTCAAAAACAAAGAAACAATTTTTTAAAAAATGCCCCTTCCAAAACAATGCATTACATTAGTTAGGTCCTTCCCACTACTCTCAGGAGGAAAACTGTTATTTCCCCTACTTTATGTAAAAAGAAATGAAGGCCAAGGTACTAGCCCATATCTACCAAGAAACACAGCTGTCATCTGAACACGAACACTGCAGAGCCCTTACTACCACACATCCTGATGAGAATTCTCCTTAGTCCTGAGAACTGCCTACTATTCATTTCTAGGATATTATCTTGAAGCTTCTAGAAAATAGTATTTATTTATTTACGTAAGTATATTGTAGTACTGAGGTTTGAACTCATGGCCTTGTGTTTACAAGGCTGTAACTTTACTAACTGAACCATTCTACCAGGCCCATTTTGCATTGGTTATCATTAAGATAGGATCTTGCTTTATGCCTATGCTGGCTTAGGTTGTATTCTTTTTTTTTTTTTTTGATTGGCCATGGGGCTTGAACTCTGGGCCTGGGCACTGTCCCTGAGCTCTTCAGCTCAAGGCAAGTGATCTACCACCTGAGCTACAGTGCCATTTCTAGTTTTCTGGTGTTAAGAGTCTCATGACTTTCCTTGCCCGGGCTGGCTTTGAACCACAATCCTCAGATCTCAGCTTTCTGAGTAGTTAGGATTACAGGCGTAAACTACTGATGCCTGGCTTGGGTGATAAGCTTACTATCTGTGATTCTCTGCACTGCTGGGATGGCAGAATCATACCATGATACCCACTTACTAGTTGAGATGGAGTTTCAAAACTTCCATGGCCAGGCCAACTTCAAAACATAGTTCTCCCAACTTTATCTCCCAAGTAACTTGGATTAAAGGGTGAAGCCACCGCATCCAACATGCAGCGCAATGGTGGATGCTTTTGAGCCCCAATGGGAATACAGAGAGTCAGAAGTAGAGACATAATTGGTTAGCACTACCTTGTAGGGTACTTACTATGGGCATCTAGTGATGCTGCCAAACTACCCATATACACTGAGAGCATACACAGGAAGTAATTACCCAATCCCAAGTGTCAACAGTGCTGAGGATCAGATACCCCTCCTCCAATCTCACTGTCAAAATGCATATGGAAATGTACTGTGTTTCTCTTTCCTCTATGATGAAGCGGAGTGGGAGGAGGGGAGGAAAGGCATGTCCACTGTACTAGGACTCACAGATTGGAAGAGCACTTTGTCCCACCCACAAACCAGTTCCTTCTCAGCTTTCACCTATTCCTAAGGTTCCTGTTAGGACTTTCTTTGAACAATGCTTCCTTGAATGCGGAGTGATTGTGTCTATAAGGTCAGTTCTGGAAGGCACTGGAGCTCACGGCCTTAGACTTGGTGGATGGATATCGGAAGGCCCCCTGAGGTGCACGTGGAACTCATCTGTATTTCAAAAACAGGAAAATCACCACCATAGTATTTGTGCTCTTTGTAATACGAAACTTTTTTTTTCTTTTTTAAAGAAATTGCTTTGTACTTGGAAGTAACAGCCACATGATTCACCATGAAATGAAGTCTGGAAAATCATTTTGGATAAATGGACCTATAAATTCAATAGAATTTCCATGACAACACAGACTGTAACATTCAACCACAAATAAAAGGTTATATAAATCATTCAAAACCAACTAGGAGTCAGCAATCTGTCTCCCATTTTGAAATACAAGAAAGCTGAAATATAGTTTATATGTTAACGTACTCACTTAAAGTTCCCATTCCAGTTCTTTCCTTACTCTTAACATTGCATTTTCTACCCAAAACAGGTTTGAGGGGAATGTGTGTGTGTGTGTGTGTGTGTGTGTGTGTGTGTATGTGTGTATGTGGAGAAACACAGATGATGATGATGCCATAAATTTGGGATTTAGCTAAGTAAACGTAACATAGGTGTGGAGTTGGTTATATCTTTTACCTTCTTCCAGGCCAGAGCTTGCATGAAAACACAAGCGAAGCTATGGTACCCAGAAAACAGCCTGGAAAAGATTTATGCAAACCATTTCTGTGAATACACAGGCAAGACAACCTGGAAGCTTCCCAATTGCTTTTTGAGTCTGTAAACTTATAATATCATCACACACTCTAATGTCCTTAGAACAAACTGAGGCTTTTTTGTGTGCGTGCTAGTCCTGGGGCTTGAACTCATGGCCTGGGTGCTGTCTATGAGCTCTAACCTCACCCTGCCCCTGCTTAAAGATAGTGCTCTACCACTTGAGCCACGGCTTCATTTCCAGCTTTTTGGTGTTAACTGGAGATAAGTCTCACAGACAATTTCCTGGGCTGGTTTCAAACCTTGATCCTCAGATCTCAGCCTCTTAGATATCTAGGATTACATATATAAGTCACTGATGCCTGGCTAACAGGCTTTAATGTCTAGGTGGGTCAATCAATCTAGATGATCTGTCTTTAAAATAGCTATTTTCTCCACAAACTATCTCTTAACTTCTAGTGAAGGCTCCAAACCAGCTTTCTCTTGTGACCTCTGTGAGTACTGGTATCCTTGGGTCCAACCATACAGTAGGCACTCATTAAGTGATTATAGAATGAATGAATGGAAGCTACTTTTCTCCATCCAGATCTTTCCTCATTTCTCTGTTCTGCCTCCCTTACAATAACAAACCCCTCTGAGAAGATGAATGGTCTGAGCAGAGGGTGTTTACAGTGCTGTGGATAAGGCTGTGGCAGGGCTGCTAGTGGCTTGAAATACTGTTAAAAGTGCCAGATGTGTGGTACCATTTCCCACTGGATGAACTCACGGTTGTGTATATGACCTGTACTGAAAACCTATTAATTTTGATCGTCACTTTACTGGATTGGGAAGAATCTAGATTAGTAAGCATTCCTCTGGCCATGTCTATAAGGGTGTGTCCAGAGAATCATCTAAGGGGAAGGGACCCACCTTGAAGGTGGACAGCATCATCCTAGAGACTGGGGTCCTACACAGAATGGAGGAAAGGAGAACACCAACCCAGTACAGGAATGTCCTTCTCTGTGCTCCCTGGCTGTCATGATGTGAATTGCTCTGTTCCTCTGGTCTAGTCTTCCACGATGGACCAACAGCTCTGAAATCATGAAGTAAAAGAAATCCTTCCTCCCTTAAGTTGTTTATGTTAGGTAATTTTGTCATAGTGATGAAAAAGTTAACCAATACATTTGGCAAAGCTTTGTTCTCATGTGGTCTCAGGCTTTGACTGGTATCTGCAAAGGTACCATAAACCAGAAGGGTTAAGAATCACTACCTATCAGAGTCTGTGAATACTTGGCAATGAACAAATATTTTTTTTCTCTCTCTCCCCTTCTCTTCTCCCTCTTCAGACTCAAACTCTGTACCTGCAGCCTTCTTGTTGGCTAGCTCTCTACGAACTAAGCCATACCTCCAGCCTCAAGAATGTGTTTTTCATACAGTGCCCTCGACTCACATAACTTGCTTATGCTTACTCTACACCCACTGGATACACATTTTTGTTCACATTTTAAGTTATCCTCAAAATCAATAAGTAGGAATATGATCTTCATTCATTTTTCCCCTAATAATGAGAGCCCGTTTCATTGTTTAAGAAAGTCTTTTATGATTTCTAACCAGTGCTTTCTTGTAAGGGTTTCTTGCAAACATAAAGGCAAACAAATATACAACAAATATACAAGTACAGTAAGACTGTCCCAAAATGTAAGGGATGCTATACATATCATTATGATTTAAAACTATATTTCAAAACCACATTCTGGCCAGCTATAATCCCAGCTATGTAGGAGGCTGAGATCTGAGGATGCAGGGTCAAAGCCAGCTCAGGAAGGAAAGTCTGTAACAACTCTTAACTCAAATTTAACTCCAGGCCCTAGCACTAGTACAAAAAGTAAATAAATAAAAACACTACCTTTATGTTGAACTGGTTGCTTGATTTAAAAAAAAAAGTACTCATTGTATAACTTTAAAGATTTCATTGATTAGATTTCACAATTTTCTCTTTCCAGCTCATTTTCTCCCCACTTATTTGGTTGCCCTTTAGTATTTTGTTATGAAAAAAAATGTAAACACAGGAGGAAAGTTGGAGGAATTTCACTGTGGACAATTATAAACTCATCATCTGGTCACCCCCACTCACATTTTATTCATTCCCAAACAACCATTTACCCTTCAACCCAACCATTTAATCAGATATTGAGTTCTAAGTGGAAAACTCCATTGGCACCCATCATTGGTTTTCATGCCAAGAAGCCAAGCAAGGTTTAGGCTCTGGGACTAAACCACAGGACATCCTGCTGGTCTGCACAGGGGTTAATTACTCCAGTATTAATGCAAGCATCTTGAGACTCTGACAGATAAATCTCAGCAGGCATCAACTAATAGTTTGGAAGAAAAATAGAGCTTAAGCGAGGGAATAAAAAACCAACAAAATATCAAAGTAATGGCTTTACAAAGCCAAAAAATCTACAGGAAACCATGTTGGCCAACAATCATGTTATTGATTGGCTCCATTCATGGCTTATCAAGATTAGTATACAAAATATCCAGCGTGGCTATATGTTAACTATAATAGTGTTCAAACACTTTTGCCTTTTACTTTCTTGGACTTGTAATACATAATGGAATAATGAAAACACCCCATCTTTGCCCAGGAAACCTGGCTCATTATCTCCAGTCTTCACATTTAGTCATCACTGAAAGCCATGTGCACAAAACTGCCTGCCCAAAACCTTAGTGAAGAGATTCAAAATCAAAAGTTGCTTCAAAGTGACAGCCTTAGTTGGAATTTAAACCATGGCACTGATGCTACAAGGGAGATTCAGGAAGCTTGAGAAGCATTATTTTTAATAGCAGATGACTGCAGACAGGTTCATTGTCAATCAATGGGAGAATGACTAAATAAATTAAAGAACATCCATACTGCAGAATATTATGTTGCTACTAAAAAGATTAAAGTACCTTCTCTTGTTGATATATTACTGATTTTTTAAAAAAATGTGTCATGGACACACACATACACACACACAGCATGCATGCAAACACGCACCCCATCATCATCCCTTTGTTTGAGTGAAAGGAAAAAATAAACACATAGAGACAGGAAAAAAATATTACAATGATCTTTAAGAGATTTAACTGCAGTTATACCTCTGGGAATGTAGAGGGTGAGATGAAACAATGACTTCAATTTTTGTGCCACAGATTCAGTGCTGTTTAACAAGTCGTCAATAAGAAGAATTTCTTTCAAAAATATTTGAAGTGACAAGTACATGACAGTAACCTCAAAGACGGACTGAAACGGGCCCAAACAGCACATAGATGGCAAGACTTGTTTGCAGACTTTACTAAATATTGATGTACAGAGTTCTGAGAGCCATATTGTAAGCCATCACAATGAAGTTTCAGAGTGAGCATGCCCAGGGAATCTGCATTGATGGGAGACAGGACATGTCTTACCCCTTACACATTCAAGTGATCTCATCTGATCATAAGCCACAAGCAGAAGTAAATCATCGCCTGACTTTCACAGAAGATGTATGTTCTCATAGCATGGCCTTTAAACACATTCTAATTATGAGCAACTAGGATGCTTGGAAACAAATAATTCTCTTTACATGATGCCCCAGTCCATTTTGTAAGGTTGGTAGCTAGAAGATCAGAAGTTGAGTTCTTGCTTACTGAATAGGTTGGCATACTACAGGGGGCTGGAAGATGGTTTCAGACTCTTCAGGGAAAAAGCTTTAAAGCTATTTTCAAGTTGAGATGGATTGAGTAAGGTCCTGAGGACACAGAATATGGTAGACTCTTACGTCTAAATTTCATAATTAAGAATGATGCTTGAGCACCATCTATGAAATACAGAATGGGATATTTGCTTTAGATAAAAAAAAAGGGAACTTGATTTGTCTTACATCTCCACATAGCTGCAGCTGCTTTCATCCACCTATTTTTTTTTTTTGGTTGTGGGGCTTGAACTCAAGGCCTGGATACTGTCCCTGAGCTCTTTTCCAAGGCTAGTGCTCTACCACTTTGATCCACACACTTCCAGTTTTTGGGTGATTAGAGATAAGAGTCTCACAGAGACTTTTCTACCCTAGCTAGCTTTGACCACGATCCTCAGATCTCAGCCTCCTGAGTAGCTAGGATTACCAGGGTGAGCCACCAGTGCCTAGATCATCTGTTTTCATAAAGACTGGGATAGGATGGTACAGAGAGATATCAAAAATACAACCAGTGAGCAGTCAGGGCTCATCTATAGGTTGGTTTCCAGATCCTATTAGGCTGGTCTCCACCAGGTTGGACACACAGTGCTTTGTCCAGTCTTTTGCCTATCAAGGCGGCATTCTACTGTGGAGTCCTCATCCTTTTATAGTCTAATTACCACTCCTAGGCAGATGGAAGACACACCCAGCACGTACCAGGTTGCAGTTCTAAAGGAGAGACCCAAGAGAGCTGTTCAGAGGAAAAGCTTACTCCCAGGAAGTTGAGCTTTCTTTGTTTTGGGCCTGAACTTATTTCTCCTTTTTGTTGTTTTGTTTGCTTCAATATCACATTGGTTAGGATTAAGCCCTGTCCTATGTGTGGCACACTGATATCAACCCTGAACACAGTTTCCTGGGTTCACACTAACCAAATCCACCTAGGCTTGTTTCTATATACCAGGAAGGACCTATTGCCAACATATGGAGCATGAAATTCCCCACAAAAATGTAGCAAGTACAGAGACCTCAGAATTCGCAGGTGGTACCTAGTCACCTCCCACCAAAGTCAACTTACACTGCTTTTGAAAGTTATTAGGTGGCCAGGAGCTGGTGGCTCATGCCTGTAATCCTAGCTACTCAAGAGGCTGAGATCTGAGAATCGTGGTTCAAAGCCAGCCCGGGCAGGAAAGACCGTGAGACTCCTATCTCCAATAAACCACCAGAAAACCGGAAGTGGCGCTGTAGCTCAAGTGGTAGAGCGCTCGCCTTGAGCTGAAGAGCTGAGGGACAGCGCCCAGGCCCAGACTTCAAGCCCCACGACCGACAAAAAAAAAAAAAAGAAAGTTATTAGGTGTTACACTCTGTGTGTGTGTGTGTGTGTGTGTGTGTGTGTGTGTAGAAGCATCCCATAACTAGATATAGTTTGTATTTCCATGTATCAGTTTTAATAATTAAAAACATTATGAAATGCTGAGATTAGGAACGGACTATCAGAGACACAATAAAGGCACATTAACTTATGTGAAGACTGATGACTGGGTAGAGTCAGGCACGTAAAGCAGGGTCTATGGAGAGCTAAAGTAAACACATCTGCCTATGCACTGTTGTATTTTGAAAAGGGACTCTGGTAAGGAGTTATATTTTTATTCAAGGCATTAGATTCCATCTTAATATAGCACCATGTCCTGGCCTAAAGGTTGAAGCATCGAGTTTTATTATGTCTTCAAACGCCTTCAATTCAAGTATTTTTAACATGCTGGCTCCATAATTCCTACCCACGGATTCCTCCACATGACTGTCTATTTGCACTTCGCAGAAATACTCTGTGTTTTGTTCCCAGGCAGAGAGCACAGAGTGGCACAGACCTCACAGTTCTCTGGGTTTTGTCACATTAGGGCTCATCTGAGTTCTCTGGCTTTACTATTTGTAATGTTAATCAGATTCCTCCCCCTCTCCCCCTCACCCCCATTCCGACTGGGCTCCTCTCTCAGGCCATCAGCACTGTGGTTCTCGGAGCTGCAGACTCTGCTGTATGCTGCTTTTGCAGAGCTACTTTTGCTAGCTGTCATTCCTTGTAGGGAAGCTCATTTTTCAGCTGCGGCCACTGTGTACAACTGCATTAATGGTTGGGACCAAGAGAAAACACTGGCTAATGAGAGGCACAAAGACATCTGCCTAAGGTATGTAGATACCTGGCGTGTCACAGGATGGCATCCTTTTGGTAGGCCCTGCACACACCAACTTCATCTAAACAGTAGAGTTAATACTCCTTTATATTCCTGAGCAGAGTAGTAGAAACAAGAACCAATTGGAGAAGAAAGAAAGTGGATGGCCATAACTCAGAACTTCCTGACAATGCTCCAATGGCAGTTGAGAATATATAGCCAGGACTTGCCCCCCATTAGGATCTGGGTGAAAAAAAAAAGGCTCACCAGTCCTTCGGGAATAGTCGACCACACCCTCTCCTTAAGACCTAAGGCCCTTGGAAACTCTGACTCAAGTGCAAATCTCCCCAGCGGATGATACCAAGTAAACACATTGTCAGGCTGCTGTCAGACTCTGGCAACATGGCTGATGCTTTGTTGTTCAGATGATAAATCTTTGCTTTTATCTCCTGCTTATTCCCAAACTGTCTTGCCCTAAAAGCATCACGTTGATCAAAGAACATGCAAAATGTGTTCCCAGTCTTCACTTCTCCATCTCATTTATCAATTTCTTTCTCATGCCCATGGATGTCACAGAGCCTCAAGTAAATCTGCTTCATACTTGGCCCTGGTATGGGACTCACAATGCCTTTCTTCCTTTCTAAACCAGTATCCTGAAACAGTTCTATCCTCAGAGGGCATTTGGTAGTGTTTAGGGACAATTCTGGTTGTCACAACTGTAGCAAGAATGGAATAAGAATCTTCTGCATTCATAGATACAGTAAGCCAAAGATGTGTGTAAATATTTTGCAACACACATGAGTTATGTAGCCTGACACATCAGCTCTGACATGGAATGAGATGGACAGAATCTATTTTCTATTTAGACTAAAAATAACATTTCCCAATTGCCCTCTGGTTAAGGAACAATACACATTTGACTGGACATGCAAATCTCAATTCCAAATCACCTAACACTAACATTTCTTCGTAAATATTCCTAAATCACATCAGTTGGAGCAGGATTATTCTTATCATGAGATATGCCTACTCAGTGCTGAATTTAAAAATACATACAATACTTTATATAAATGTATTTCCCTAATGTATAATGGTTCACTTGTCAGAGACTCAAGACTATGGAATCACATGGACTTGTACTTGAATTCTTTCTTTTGTTTACTAGCCATATACACAATGAAGTGGTCTAAATTATGCCCAATTCTAACCAAGAGTCCTTGTTCTCTATTGTCACTTTGTAGATAGATCTTAGGTGATGATCGGCTAGAGATGAGGTCAGTGGGATGAGCCTTGTTCTAATATGATGATGTCCTTTTAGAAAGGAGAAACTGGCAGAGACAGACACAGGAAGAATGCCAGACAAAGACAAGCCAAAGGGTCTCAAAGATAGTCAGCTGATCACCAGAAGATAAAAGCACAGAAGAGTTTATTTCCCACAGTCCTAGGAGGAACCAACCAACTTAGAGCCACCAAGTACAGGAGAGCAAATCTGTTGTTCTAAATCACATAGTTTGTGGTGCTTTGTGAAGACAGCTAAAGGGAAATGAGACAGGGAACTAGGCATGCCTTCATTGTCTATATCAGGGAGGGGAAAAATGGGTTGTATATAACAGAACCCAGTGTTTTAAGACTGCTGAGAAAAGCAATACAAGTGAAACAGATCAACTTGTCCACACTGAAAGGTCAACCAATAATAGCTATTTTTACATTCATCTCCACAATCTGAGTTATTTTACCTCTTCCTCTGTGATACCCTCCCCTCCCGGCCTTTTTCCCCAACATGTTTTGTAATTCTATCTAAAATGTTAAAAAAAATTCTAAGTACAGTGTTATCTTGAAAATGAGAATAACAGTATAAAAATATTCCCATAATAATTGTTGCTTTAAATTTTACAATACAGCAGAGTGTGGGGATACAATTTCACTAATATTTTAAACATCACTGTTCCTTAATTACAACATTAACCACAATAGCAATTTATGATGTGAGTATATCAATTCAGAACAACCAGAAAGATATAATTCTACCTAGGGATCGCCTACTCATCATCTTCCAAGGCTCAAATTAATGCTATGTGTTACAGTAAGTATTTCTTCTCCAATGTTTGCTCCCAACAGAGCCTATATATAACTGTTTTCAGGATTCATCTGTGAAGTTATTGGGCAAGATATATGCCTCTCCTAGGTAGTCTGGACCATAACTTTGAGTGTCTTAGAGAGACAGTAGGTGATTGATAACTGTCAATACTGAAATGCTATTGGGACAGAGGCAGAGGATTCAAGAAAAGAACAAAATACAATAGTATGTCCTATTTTTGTTTTTATTTCCATATACCAGAAGAGTTCCAATATCCAAATAAGATCAGGAAGCAGCTTTAGCCTTCACAGTGAAACTGTACTCTGTTCTGACAGATACTTACCTAGTAACCAAGTGAAACCAAGTGACACCAAAAAAAATGAACCAGGGCTTTTCTAGTTACTTTTCTGAATTAAATGAACCTGGTCCACATCACTCTCCTAGAAGCCCCATCTACTGCTAAGAAATGATAAGTGCATCAGCTCCTGGGATCATTATAAAAGGGATTTTACACAGTGATAACTTAGCAAGCTACTCTTTGGAAGATGAGCTCTACAGTAAAAGCCATCTGAAGAGAGAAGACAAATGGAAAGATAAAAAAATTCATTCCATATATTAGCAAATTAATAATAAATTCTGAATACAATGGAAGGCCTATCAGAACATTCTAGAGGCAGGCAGGCAGGCAGGATATTCCCTTCATTGAGAGTTATAGAAATTTTGTCCTACTGAGTTTGCCAAGAAAAATGGTCTATCCAGTAAGAACTAACGAGGAGCAGCAAGCACCATGGGTCAGGAGGAGTCATTAGGGTCCAGGAGAGGGCTTGAATTAGTTGGGCAGTGGCTTCAGGGGTTACATGAAGGGCATAAAGGATCCTCCCAGGGTCACGGATCTGTTCTACATCTAGATCTAGAGATAAGAGTGACAGGGGTGTGCACATATAAAAACTTCACTAGGCTGTTCACTTCCTAGTTGAATGGTTTTACCCTAGTAGAAAGTTCTAAACATTTCATTGCAGGAAGAGCTGGCTTGCAGAACTAGAAAGTCAAGCTATCTAATGGACCCATCTGAGACTTGTGACCCTTCAAAAGCCCTGATGGGCAGAAGGAGCCTACATTTTCATTTCCATTGAGAGGAGGCAAAATCTGAAGACCATGGACAATTCCCTGAAGATCCTGCCAAGAGCCCTGAACAGAACTCAAGGCGCTCTCCTTACTGGCAGCACCACAGGTGCAAAGCAGATGCCATTCCTATCTTTCTCACAGCAAACAAAGCCATGCCTGCAGAATGTTAAGCACGAGCCACAGAAGTTTCACATGTCTCAAAAGCATGGCAGTGAAGTTCAAAATACAGATAATAGCTTACAAATTACTGATTTCCTTTGGAGTGCAATTACATTTATAAATATGAATACAGTCTATATTAAACCATGAAAAATGGAAAAATGACATTCAAATATCTGTCAAGAGTTTCATGTACCCTTAGGAAAAAGTTTCTTTTTTTTCGAAGCCAGAAGAGTGCACACCAACACATTCCTTTCAACAAGCAGTGTAGGTACAGGAAAAGCAAATGGATTCAGAAGAATGGGTGATAAAGAATAGCTTCAAAATTAATATGTGGTGTGAGTTGAGTCCTCACTAGTGTCTGTTGTTTCCTCTTCTATCTACAAACTATATGTAAAGGAGCCCAATAAACAAACAGAAGGCAATGTATACACATGCAAATGAATGGAAGGTATTTTCCATAGGGCCTAAATTGAGTATCAGCAGTTTCATGTTGTATTCTCTTTTATTTCCCTTCTTCAGTAGTGCTGGGTTTGGAACAAAGGGACTTATCACACTTCAGAAGTGCTCAGTGAGGGAGACCACCAGCTCCTCCTTTTTCTTTATAATGTCAAACAACAAGGACATAAAAGGCTAACCAAAGGTACCAGCATTTTTTCTTTTTAAGATCATGTGCCTACTAATGAATTGGTACAACTTTTTTATTTTTGGTGCAACTTTATGTGTACAGGATTTTATTTTGGTTTGCTGATAAATAATAAATACACACGCGCGCGCGCACACACACACACACACACACTTGCTCTACTAACAGTTTGTTCATTCTGTAAATACAAAACGTGAAGTGAAAGAACCACCATTTTAAAGTATCATGCTATTCTTTACATTATTGTTTGGTAATAGTGTAAAATTGTATTTCAAATTCATATTTAATGATAGGACACAGAGAAATCTATCAAATTGCAGTGATATAATTCATAACTTTTATGCCCAGCTTCACGTCAGATCTGATTAGATTCTCCTGGTTCTTTTACCCAGAAGATGGCTAAGAGAGAAAGCATGTTGATTAAACTATTTGCCTACTGGGGGAATTGTGATTTATTTACAAGGAAAATATTGATGTACAGATTTGTCTATAATATGCATACATAAAAAGCAATGGATTGCAATAGCCTGAAATGCGCTCGATGCTCATATACTTTGTTATTCTCATTCTTTCAATCAAATATCTACTAAAAAAAGAGGTGTGACCTTCTAGTTCAGACTACAGAGAATGCCATCTGCAATGTGTACAATTAATATTAAAATGGCATTTAAGGGATAAAACATAAAAGGAGCACTTTTCCTGAGTCCTAATGTTTTAATGTGGCACATTCCAACTGGAAGAATCATTTTATCATATGCAAGAATTCACCTGGGTAGCTTAAAGGAAATATAAATTCTGATGACCAAGATGAGAAATTTAAGCAGGACTAGATGGAGCCCTGAGATTAATAGTTTAAGATAATAATTCCAAATCAAAAGTATTTTACACCTCCAGCCCTGATAAATGTCAACCTGGTTTGCAGGAATAATAGGAATGATCTGCAAAGGCCTTTATGAAGACATTTATCCATGCATAGAACACTGTGGTGTGTATGTGTGTGTGTGTGTGTGTGTTTTCTCTATAGTAGACCCTCAATCTGGTTCACCACAGCATTGTAAGATTTGTGGAAAGCTGAGATTTCTGGACACCTAAGCCAGAAATTCTGATAATGTAGGTCCAACAAAGCCAGCCTAAATGACAGTAACACTCAACTTCAAACACTAATAGCTAGTACCTGTCCAATCCATGGCAAAAACCAATCTGCTAGTCAGGCTCTTGCTACATTCTGTGTTTTGTAAGAATGAATGACACTAGATATTTTTTATATAACCTTCATGGGGAAAAAAATGGCTTAATCAGGAAGAATCAGGAAAGCCGGGGGAACCCCTCACTCAGTTTGACCCCTACTTTGGAAAACGAAGTTCTGATTTCTTTAGAAACCAATTCTTTCTCTACTCTTAGAAGAAAAGCTTCCTATGTAACCTTGAGTTACAAGGGTGAAACTGGAATCCATTTAGACAAAGTAGGGGGAATATGGGAATTTCCTCAGAAATATTCAGAGAGGTAGATGTATTTTCTGTCCTGCTGGATTTGCACTGAAGAGGACACAAATTAGAGCTACTCTATATGGGCAATTCCAAGGACACAGCTGGTATGAAGATAATCCAGGGAAAACTAGAGCTGGGCTATAGAGACAGGACCCCCATAACTGGTATTTAAGTCTGGAACTCAAACCTACATCTGGATTTTTCACCTATTTGGCCCACTACATTGCTACCATTGTTGGCAGATATTAGCATTGAGCTTATTTTGTGTTTGACACAGACTTTACTAGTACCTTTCTAGGGGTCTTCAAGGCCTTCAGCCTTAAAACTGAGAACAACATTATTTGAGCCTTCCAGCTTTGAACTAAGTAGCAACTGGTTCCTCAGCTCTCTACTCTGTAGAAGAGCAGTGTGAGTCTCACCTCTGACTGTGTCAGCCAACCTAAAATATCCTCTATTATAATTATACAGATATGCTATTGGCTCTGTTCATCTAGGAAAGCTTAATGCCCTGTTTCTCAAATTCCTTATTTAAACAGCATAATCACTGGGTTTTCTCAAGCCCTTTCTAAGTGTAAATTTCTATTGTTTTCTAGTAATTCAAGAGCCTCTTTTGATACTCTTTCATAAAATAGATTTATTCTGATTTACCTCTTTTGAACAATTTCCCTGTTTAGAAACTGTCCTTTTTCGAATACTGTTGACATCTACTAAAAATATATTCAACAAATTTAGTTTTCCAATTTGCTGGCAGCTTTAAAAACCTCCTTGGTGTAATACTAATCATGCATTCAATTATTTCTAATATTCGCCTAATTTAACACTAGTTTTAATGTTTTTCAGGGTCCAAGAGAAGTAACAAACACGAGCAATTCTTGATATAGCTTAGTGAAAATTGTTTCCCCACCACTTTTTATTTCAACCGAGTTTTTTAGCTTCCATCAAGTCAATAATTTCATCAATTCTTACTTTGAGGTCCTTTGATGTGCCAAAGCGGCTGCATACTGTGGAACTCAATTGCTGTACATATAGTTTCCCAGAAACGTCTCCATCAACATACATGTATAATCCACAATAAACTTTCATCTGGGTGCCAGCGTCTCAAACCTGTAATCCTACCTACCCAAGAGGCTGAGATCAGAGGATCAAGGTACAACAAGGCAGAAAGTCATGAAATTCTTATCTCCAAAAAAGTCAGAAGTGGAGCTGTGGTTCAAGTGGTAGATCACCAGCCTTGAGTGAAAAAGCTAAGGAAGAGTGTGAGGCCCTGAGATCAAGCCCCAATGCCTGGACACATACAAATAATCTCCTAGTATCCTCAGAGACTTCAGTGATTTTAATGGCCACAAGGCAAGCAATACTCTTCACATCACTTGGAAAGTTACCCAGTAAAGATGCATTTAATTACATGGAACAGGAAAGGCTTACACAAACAAACAAAAACATCCAACCAGATAGAGACTTTCAAATTTCCTTCTTTCTATGTTCTTCATCCCATATATCAAATAGCTAAGCACCTCAGCAATGTATTAGTACATGGAGAAGTAGATGAATGAAAACTCATTTAGAAAATGAAAAGAAGCATGCATAATGTGAGGTCTGACGACAGCTAACACCCTGCTCACATTATGCAGATCCCAAGAATTCCAGGAACAGAGCCAGTTTGGAGCCAACTGAAAAGTACAGAAGAGTTACATTCAGGGATGGTTCCCATTTCCGGCTTCTTCCCCCGCCCCTTTAATTTTAATACATTTAGGATCTTCACTTTCTGTGTCTGATTCAAGGTTATCAACTACAAATTTGTGTCAAAGTCATTTCTTCTTCTTTATATTTCCTCATTCAGTTCACAAAGTATTCACTTATATATTATGTCCCTTTTGATAAAGGCCAGAAGGAAAGAGGCAGCTGGCCACTTGTTCAAGCTTATCTCAAACTCCCTTTTCTTGCTGTGTTTAATTAAATGAAAATTCTGTGCCTTTGCTGGGGCCAATTTTTGAATTACACATATTTTCCACACTTTGTTCCTTAGAGGAGGGGAAAAGAACACATTCACCTTTACAGATCCAATAAAATATAATGACACAGAGATTGTGGAGGGTGGGAAACTTTCAAGAGTCTAGAGAAAGAATGAAGGAATACAAACACTCCTGAAGACAGTAATATTCTGCTAACAATGTAGTTTCCTTCCAACCTAAATGTGTTGCTCGGGTTTTCTAGCAGTGAAAAAGACTAGGTGGTAAGATAAAAAGGTGGGAAAAAGGTAAAAAGTTTAATAGAAAAGATTGCCTTTCTTGTTGACAACTATAGTATTTTACTACATTCAGAGTTTGAAAGATGAAAAGCTATTCCTAATAGTGATTACATATTTCTAGGCAGAAGACAAGTATATAAAGTTTACCTTGCCTATACTTAGAGGTCACAAAATACCTATTTGCAGAAAAATAAGGGCACATTTTAGTTGATTTTTTTCATCCCCACTAAAGACACAAAGGCAAATAGAAGTAAACTTCTAAATTGCCAAAGCAAGCAAGTTACAATATCTACCATCCATTTGAACCTGACCAGGTTTGGCTGGGGTTGGGGATGGGGTAGGTCTGTTCCCATAGGAATGTTTCCTTTAATTCTGGAAGAGTAGCTTGTACTGTCTTGTTGTTTAAGCAGTGATTTTATCATCAGCATGAATTGTACCTTCTTTTCTTCATAAAACAGTATTAACATGTTCTGTTAAATATAAAACACTCAGAGAGGTAGCTTGCAGAGGTAATTGTCTTCCTTTCAGCAGGCTTTAAAACAAGCAAGTTTAGCTTTGTAATATGAAATACAGTAATTAATGGAATGTCATCTTACTAATACACACTTTAAAAATATGAGTAAAATTAGCTATGCATCCCACTGTGTTAACTGAAATCTGGGGCAACATAATGATGCTGGCTTTTAGTGCATTCATGTAAATGTAAACCTGAAATAGGTTTAGAAAAAATTGGAGGGAGAGAGTGAGGGAGAGCAGGGTTGTGGTCAGAGAATGAAGAGTGAAAACTGTATTCTGTTTATGAGCTCACAGTTCTCTGCTGGAATGACTTCTATGTGGGACTAAGGGGTCCTACCATCTTGGAGCAGGTACAGATATCTTTGAGGAGCTCAGCATGGACATCTAAGCATCCAATAGAAGGATGCCACATAAGGCGACAAGTGAATTGGGATACAAGTGGCTTATATGGACTTCATACTTCGTGCAGAACCAGAACTATGAGATTTAGGGATACTACCTAAATACATGCAAAACGAGGAAGTGAAGTAATCTCTGCCTTCTAGAAGCTGGTCTTGAATCCAGCATAGAGCAACAGGACAGAAGTAAATGGGAAACTTGTCAGGCAGAGTATTTTAATCAAAATGAATATGGCAAACCTGTAGTTCTATTCTAGGATCCACTTGTGGCTCCAAAGCATTCATATACAGAGGTAAATTAACCTCTGCAGTTCCACTTAGACCCACCATACTAAGGCATGGTAATATTACCTACTTAGCACATTTGTGACAATTAAATAACATGATGTTCATAATTACCTCAGCAGACACTCTTGTATCTTGTTAAGTGGCCAATAAAAGGTAGGGTGATTAGTATTTTTTTTCTCTCTCTCTCTGTGTACTGAAGGCTTCCAACATTATTCCATTTAAGAAAGAGCCAAAACAATCTGGATAAGTAACAAATACCTACTGGTAAATTAAAAAAAAATGTGTTTCTGAAGGACTTCTTCAATATACTTGGCTTGAATGATGCCAAGATTTCTGTATGGCAAAAATGTGACTGGTTCAGATTGTAGATGACACATGAATTCTGAAAATTTGATTTAAAAACAACAATAACACCACCAACAACATATAGTTGTAAGTGACAGAAAGATCCCTAGGCTGAAGGCAGTCAAGAAAGACCTTCACATAAACTGAAGGTAGTGAATAGGTTTCATCTAGCATGTGAATGTAGATGGGGAGGCTGCTTGGCTCCAATCTTTGAGAAGGATTAGAAAATCTCACCAGATTTTGGAAAGGATTCTATAATCAATTAGTGAGGTCTAATGTGGGCTTTAGCCTCCTCTTCCATCATATACTTCTCATCATCCATCAAGAAAGGCAAAGGCAATGGAAAGCAGAGCAGTTACGAAGGAGAGAGAAAAACAGAAAAAAATACTTCACAGGTCATTCCCACATACGCTTTACAAGCATGGATAGACAGAAGAAAACAATACAAATATAATCCTTCACAAAGAAAGAATTCAATCAACAATCATCAACATCAGTAAACTTTAAGGTTTACTCCAATTTCATTCTCACTGAAAAAGGATTTAAGTGGCCTTCTATGACACAGAGTAGATACACGGTGCCCCAGTGGGATAACTATAATACCACAAAGTTGATAGTCATGCCTTTCATTCTTGGATAATTAAATGAGGTGATGGTGGCTTTATTCAATTATTTTATAGAAGTAATGGGATAGCAGAACATGTACTGCAAATGCACTGTATCCCAGATAGATGTCCTTCTAATTGGTCTGTCAGATTTTTCTAGTGTTATCACTCTATCCCTCCTTTGCTCATCTAATGAAACTTCTTTTCTTTTTTGCCAGTCCTGGGGCTTGAACCCAGGGCCTGGGCACTATCCTGAGCTTCTTTTGCTCAAGGCTAGCACTCTACCACTTGAGCCACAGCACCACTTCTGGCTTTTTCTTGTTTAAGTAGAACTGAGGAATTGAACTCATGGCTTCACGCACACTCTATCACTGAGCCACATTCCCAGCTCATAAAACTTATTTTCATTAAAAGAAGAGGTGAGGAAGTGGATGTGGAGGAGGAGGAGGAAGAAGAGGAGGAGGGGGAAGGGGAAGAGGAAGAGGAGGAGGGGAAAGAGGAAGAGGAGGAGAAGGAGGGTGGTGTGGGAAGCAATGTCAGGTTCCATTCATTGTAGTGTTCAATGGAACATTACTGATCTAGGAAATGAAGGTGCTTAAAACTACATGTGTGTGAGGAAGAGAAGATGGCAATAACTGATGCCATTCTATAGCTTTGAGAGCAATGTAATCTACTTTCACATGCCATGCATATATTTCTGTCTTGCAGAGCCTTAAATCTAAACACTGGACAAAAATGAAGTTTGAAGCCAAGCACTGGTGGCTCATACCTGTAATCAATCCTACATACTCAAGAGACTGAGATCCACGGAACACAATTCAAAGTCAGCAGAAAAGTCAGTGAGATGCTTATCTCCAATAAACAGTCAGAAAGTAGATCTGTGGTTCCAGTGGTAGCACACTAGCCTTGAATGAAAAAGCCAAAAGACAGCACCCAGGCCCTGAGTTCATAGCCTGTTACTGGGACAGACAGACAGACAGACAGACAGACACACACACACACACACACACACACACACACTTTATTCTATTAACTCATATCTGTTGAACATTTAAAAAGAAAAGAAAACAAAATGTGTCTGGTGAGGAGTTGGTTTCCTTTTCTGTTCCTGTGCTAAGGGCGGTAGAGCTAACTCAACACTAGCTTTGGAGCCTCCAAGTGGGTAAATTTAAATTTCCTTCAGATAAATGTTTTCCCAAATGAGAAAATGCTATTTTTAATGAAACCAAATAGCCTTAATTGGTTGTGATGGGAAGTAAACTCAGAGATAAACACTGCATAAATAATTCAAGGCTTTCCATCTGGGGAAACTTCTTTCCTGAATTGGAGACCAAATATTCAACCTAAGACAGAGTTTGTAGTGAAATCATGGTATAGTTCCCAATGCAGAACAGAGTTAGGGTTCTATTCTAGGTTAACTACTATAGAAACAAAAATGGCTGCCCTCACCCCATGATACCACCCTCTCCATTCTTACAATGAAAGCACATTAAAACACTTACCCAAGTCATTTTTTTAAAAAATTCGTTTCCTCTTCCACCATGCTGTTTAATTTAAAATATAATTACTATGCTGAGGCTTAATTAAAAGGATGGGTAAGAAATGGCCCCAAGTTTCTAGGACACACATAATAAAATCCATTAACTATTAAGGGCTATACTAAACATACAGGAAAAAGTAAATAAGAATATAGAAGGGTAATTAAATCCAGTGGATGAAGAGCAAAAGCTTAATGGAAGAGCTGGCATTTGAGTTGAGCAATGACCTATCTGAGATTAGAAAGACATTAATAATAATGGCAATGTGGATGCATAACATATGCTATTGATTATTTTGTTATTAACAGCCAGATCTTTGATTTCAGGAGTATTTACCATGTTTTATACCCAGAACTAACTGCACTGAAATCAATAGTTCACTTAAATTTTTTTCTTCTTTCCTTTTTCAAAAAGCTCACTTCATTGTAGAATGAGATATTAATCTCAGCTGGCAGAAATCACTATTCACTCATTTCTTTAAATTTCAATCTACATTTTTCTTAGGATGAATTATACAAAAAGATTTCACAGTGAAACTTACTATGATTATTATTTACTACTCCTTTCCCTACCCCCTACCCCTCCCATGCGTGCCTACGTTTAAACAGTTTCAATATTAACTCAATTTAAAGAGGTAGAAACTGCACTGAGAAGGTAAGTGACCTGCTAGATATAGCACAGCTGGGAAGGGGCAATGCTGAGCACCTGTATACTTTAGACTTAGGTATAACTGCCTCTGTAAATGGTTGTCACTATAATGTGCAGTTGAGAAATCAGAAAGTGTAGCGGGGTGCCTGGTTCTAGTATTGTCAGGAACAAAACTTACCCTCTAAATGCCCTGCCTAGGAAACCTGAAAACTGCCACCTTCACATTCCATGTTTCTTCCATGTTAATAAGTACTAACCACTTGTACTAGGCCAAGGCCACTATGATTTTGATCATTTTCTTTTTCTTTATCTTTTTTGGTTGTTGTTGTTTTTTCACCCCTCCTGTTTTGGGGCTTGAACTCAGGGCCTGGGGCTTACCTCTTAGCTTTTTTTGCTCAAAGCTGGTGTTCTACCACTTGAGCCACAGCTCTACTTCCAGGTTTATGCTGGTAAAGAGAAGATATAAAAAAAATCTCATGGGCTTTCCTATCTGAACTGGCTTTGAAATGCTATCCTCAGATCTCAGCTTCCTGAAATCTAGAATTAGGAATGATTATCAGCTAGGATTGCAGTTGTGAGCCATTAATGTCTGGCCTTTGTTCTGTTTCCTAAAGGCCTTGTATAGTTGCACCAACACTTCTGTATTTATTTGTCTTTTCCTAAATAACACCACTATTCTAGGACAAGGGTTGGGTTGTCTATATTTTTGAAATTCAAGAGAACTTATTCTGAATTAATTATAAAACTGCCAGGACTTTGGAATATTCTAACAGCATTGTCCCAAAGCAGACATAATGATTCTTTAATAAAATGAACACAACCATATTAAAAGCTTTCTGAAACAGGCAGAAAAATCATTTCATAATAATTGAATGTTGATTTAAAAAGCCTTGATGTGTATTGCTGGAGAGAGGAAGTAGATTACAAAAATAAACAATATTGTATTTTGGAGAACAAATCACAAAAGGTATATATCTATAGAGATGGTTTAACAAAATAAACAGAAACTTAATGGAAAAACACTTTGGATCTCTTTATAGTTGTTAAGATGATTTTTATACAATCAAATTAAAAAGAAAAGAAAAACAAATTTGCCTTTCCTTATGCCTTCTCTGTGTTAAAAAGGAAACATTCAAACTGACAAACTTGCTCCAAATTAGCCCCAAAACGTTGACACAAGCTGCTCAAGAACAAAAACATGTGTGTATAATAAAGGGTACCTTTTAAATGGAAATTTATTTTGAATTTGTATTTAACCCTCTCAAGATGTGACATGATTCATTTTTTTGTATTTTGAAGGGGGATTAGGAGCAGGCTTTCTGAGACAAGCATCTCAACCTTTGGTCACCAATCCACTTATTCGTGGAAAAGCATGGAAACAGTCTTCACGTAAGGAAGAAACAGTGTGTCTGTCTTCTGGATTTACCACATTTGACCTCCAAAGAGGTTTCTAAGTCTCCAAGTCAAACTTCCTCTGAAGCTGTATTGCAAGGGACCAACTGTGCCATCTAATTACACAGAAAAATAAACACGTAACAGTAAACATTTAATGAATACTGAATATATGGGGAGTGACCCATGCAGAAAAGGTATCCATATTCCTCCATTTAGTGTTTATCAGCATGCAAGCATCAATCATTGCTAACCCACACTTTGCAAAGGAAGATGTTGAGACATGGGAGGTTAAAAGTCTGGGCCCAAAGGGAGTGGGTGGGTGAGAGAGCCCGGGAGTGGGTGGAGCCAGCACTCCAAGCTTGGGATGTTCAACTTCCTCACTTGTACCTGTTTCTATATCTGCTTCTTGTACAAGGTCCTGCCCAACCCTCAGTTTATGGTAGCCACACTGGCAAAATTATTACTATGTGTAGAGGCCACACTGGCCATTACATGCTATACAAAACAGAAGTCGAGCCGTGTTACAGCTCTACTTCATGTCACACAACCAAGCTTCAACAAACTCCTTATGTCATTACTTTGTTGCATTCAAAAGTCTCATTCCAGGAGCACTGGGTGCAACTTTGATGAGGGGCTGTGACTCTTCTTTCAGTTCTCATAGGGCTCTGATGAGATAGAGCATCACACTTCTTCATCATCACCCACAGTATACTCCCTATAGGTATGGAATGCTGCATAAATACATGTCCTCAAGGGTACTTGCTCTGGCATCTTATAAGATATTAAAACAGATTATTTGGGGGAGAATTTGTTGCCAATTTGTGAAACTTGGAATCTACTTCCGTGTGTGTAATATAAATATGCTTAGAAAATGAAAACACTTCTTATGTTCATTAGGAAGAGCCTTTCAAAATTTAGAGGCAATCCTCATGTGATATTTTATACACAGATGCACCAAGCAGCTCGAAAAGCAGCTTTTTAAATATTAAAGACTCAAAGCTCGTTGTTGCCGGGAAAAAGTAACTACCTATAAAAAATACTTAACGTTGAAAACCATCAGAAACCAACACTTTCTTCTTAAATCTATTTAATGTCAAAAGTGTCTCACTGAGCGGAATAACTGCTTAAAATATTTAACACAGAGAAACGCTCGCAAGCTGAGAAGATTTTTTTATTAAACGTACTTAATGATGAGCACACTACTCTATGGCTGGTGGGGGCAGGGAGTGATGCACTGTGACAAAACAAAGCATTTACAGCTCGGCTGGCTCCAGCTGTGGCTCTTATAATGTCTGCTAAGACTCAAAATCTCTAAGGGGGTATGGCTGACCATCCCATAAAACAAATTTTCTTTTTGGACACAGACTCTTGTTATGCATCCCAGGATGGTCTCCGAATTGAGATCCTTCTTCTTCAACCTCCTAAGAGCTGAGCTACAGGCATAAGCAAGCTAGCTCAGCTAGCAGAAGACATTCTGAAACCACACTTATCATATGGCCATATTCATTCAACTCTTCAAAATGACAATTAATAACTCTGTAAGTAGACACTTTAATTTTTACAATTGCTGATAGATCTAACAAAAACTGTGAACTGAAGTTCAAATGTAGGTACCAGACCATTACTGGCATTAAAAAATGTAGACAATAATACATTATAATAACATAGTATTTGGTTTTGTGGTGTGTGTGCATGTGCACACGCGCACACACGTGAACACATGTGCACGCGCAAATGCGTGCCTGCTAGTACTGGGGCTTGAACTCGGGGTTTTGTGTACTCACTCAGCTTTTTTTTTTTTTAACATCACAGCTGGCACTATACCCTTTTAGCCATGCCTCCAGTTCTGATAACATAGTATTTGAAAAATATTCTAATCTTTCACCTGGCTATTATCGATCCCTTTCCTACAATCTTATTAGAGTAGAGATTTGGTTCCCAATTACATAAAAACACTGAATTCTTACCAAAGATGCCAAGAAAGTTTCCAGAAATTTCTTTTTTTTTCCAGACAGTCATGATGATCAAACTACAGCCTACTTTGCATAAGTTTCTTAATAGCATTATACCTGTCTCTTTTCCTTCTGTTTAACTTAAGTTGTACACAGAAGAACCTGTATATATATTTTTAATCTCATGGATTGAGGATGCAGTTCAGTGGTAAAGCACTTGCGTAGCATGTGAAAGACTCTGGGTTCAATCCTTACCACAGCAAGTGAAATTTCTCTTTTCTTTTTCTTTCTATCTCATACACATATACCAGTGCCTCACTGGGTTCATAACGACTGAGCTCATTAGGAAAAGGAAATTTATTGGGGATGCTAGATTTTTTTTGGGTAAGGGCAAAGTGTATGATAAAAAGGGGTAAAATTGACTAAAATATAGTATATGGAGATGAAATCCCCCTCTGCACAAATATTGTAAGCTAATAAAAAAAGAAATCATTTCTAGTTATATGACTATTCACTAGATAATCTGTAATATATAGAATCATATGCTCAGCAGAAAACATACTAAGTGCTATAAAACTTTAGGGTACTTTTCTACCTCTGAAGATAGCCCTAGATCATCTACCTAGGGTACATTTAAGTGGGAGTTCTGGGGGAAAATAGAACACAAATTTCTTTCCTGTTAAAAACTGACACACCTTAAGAGAGATCATTTCATTTAATCTTCAAAAGCAACCTAGGAGGAAAGAAGTTTTAATCTCATTTAGTAGGTCAGAAACTGGCCTAAGGAAAGGTTAAGTGATTTGTCAAAATGCTGCACAGTATAATACAGTATCCAGTATTAGAAAATAGTATACTATGACATAGTATACTGAAGTGGACTGCACTGGACCAGGAGTGAACTCTAGTCTATCTGACTTTATGCTTTCTTTATCCTTCTAATGTATCAAAGCTCAGAGTTAAGAGAATAAATTAGATAGTGCTTCCTCTTTTAGATATTGAGTCCCCTAGGCCCTCATGAGAGATACAACCTTGGGAGGATGAATTCATGAGGATGGGGCCCCCCAGTGTAATCCGTGCCCTCATAAGAAGACACACTGGAGACACTGCTCTGTCCCCTCCTTTGTTAAATCAGACTGAGCAGATGCAGTCATCAGCTCTCACAAAGGTTAGGTGTAGGATAGAGATGATGAGACTGATATTGGTATTCCAGAGGAAAGATACATGGAATCTAAGCATGTGGACCAGAAGTTCTGAAAAAAAAATTGTTTTGGCCCTCAGGGACAAGTGTCAAAATCTGGAGGCATTCTGACCTTTATACTTTAGGAGAGACTGCCAGTGGCATGCAGTGGATAGAATCCAGGCATGGGTGCTGCTACCCACTCTGTGGGTACCAAATACCTGGGTAGGGAGAGGTAGATTGGGGTGGGAAGTGAGGACTAGAGAAAACAGCTTCGCCCATCAGGAAGTGGAACATTAAGAGACAAATCTTATGTATCCTACAATCTGGCATCAAGTCAATGAACGACTTATCTGTTTTAGACTGGGACTCTGGCCCAATGTCTGTGTTTCTACACCAGCCCATTCACTTATGTCTATGCTGGGCATCACTGATTTAACCACTCAAAACCCCAGCTTTCTCCTCTGTAAACCGAGGATAAAATGCAGACTTCTCTGCTAAGGTCACTGTGTGACTCGATAATGTACTTCAAGATTACTGGCATTAAATAATGCTTCATCTTGGCTTCTGTACATCCAGGAATGCCATGGATGTGTGACACTGAGGGCAGTGGGGAAGCTGTGACAATCTGAACTGAGTTATTGAGTGTGGATCTATATACAGGCAGACGTCATCCCACAGCCACAACAAAGAGCGATGGAGTGAGCCCCCGGAGGCCGCCATGATTTGCTCATGGCCACTTAAATCAGAGGATGGGACAAATTACCCCGCATTTGTCTTCTGGCTTGTTTTCAGGCACATTGCCTTAGTGCCTGCTTTTCTTGCTGTTTATTTATACGGTTGCCTTTTGAGCCAAAACCTCAGTAAAATTGCTCTAGGGACATTTTTATCTTCCTTCCTTCCCAAGAAGCCGCATATATAGTGAACCTTTAAAACTGATTCAGCTCAGTGAATCACACTCAGTATCAATAAAAGTGAGACAAAAGTATGCCTACAGCTAATCTCTCCTCCTCCTATGCTCCTGAATACATGTCTTTTTCTGCCACCACTGGGACTTGAACTCAGGGTCATATGTTCTCACTTGGCTTTCTGTTCAAGGCTGGTGCTCTCCTATTTGAAATGCAGACCCACTTTTGGCTTCCTGGTGAGTAACTGGAGATAAAAGTCTGGGAACATAGACTGGCTTCCAACCAAAATCCTAAGATCTCAGATTCTTGGATAGATAAGATTATAGGTGTGGGCCGCCAGGTGGATTCTTGATTCAAGAAATCTCAGAAGTTGAAAAGAAAAAGAGAAAGCATTTTTAGTCTGTAAGAACCTAGGACTTATTTATTTTCTAATATCAAACTGTTTTTTGTTTATTTCCAATTTTGAGGAGTCTGCGTTATGCTTGTTTAATCTGATCTGGAATTACTTTTAGGGTCCTCAGATTTTTCAAATCAGACTCACCTCTTTGAAGCCTCAGCTTAAAAATCAACTTAACAAGGAGCCTATTGAACTGTGACCTCCAATCCCTACATATTTCCAATCAAAATATCAAAGCACTGTTTATTTATTTTTTTCCAAAGTGCTTTTCACATTCTAAGATACAAAATTATTTATAACATTTTCAGACCTGAGCACATATCCCTTGACAGACTACAATCTCATTAGTGACAAGAATATTTTTGTGTTCACTGGCATAGTCCAAGAGTAAAAGGCAATGTTCAGCATAGAGAAAGCACTTGAGAGGCTGGACACACCACGGAATTAATATGACATCAATTTTTCACTCACACAAACTACAGTTAAAAACTAATGGTGTCCCCACCAATCGCTGGAAACAGGCCTGTAACTGTCTGAGGTGTAAATATTATCCAGTGGCTGGTAGAAGAGCTCTTAGCAAGCACTGCATCCAAAATGAGGAATTTCACAATGGGTGCACTCGCCAACTATCCAGCTAGATGCTACAGCTTCTCCATTAGAGAATGATAAATGTCATTGTCATAATCGGAAAATTTCTGCGGTTTTCAATATGCTGGCTTTTATGCTGAAAGCCAAAGCATTAATAAAGCAATTGAAGGAGTAGGATTATAAGTCTATGAATGTCAGCAGCAAGGTTTCACTTATGTCACTTGGCAATAATAAAGGACTTGAAAGAGAAGAGAGAGTGGGGAGGAAGACGGGAGGGAGGGAAGCCTACATTGAGGACTGGGCAAAACAAGAGACAGTGAAGACAGGAACGAAAGCATATAAATGAGAAAAATGAAGATGAAAGCAATTAACCAGTCTACCTGCCAACATTTGAATGCAGCATCCATACAATTATTCTAGAATGTCCTGGAAGATTCTTCATATCTTCTCACACTACCAGCTCACATCTACTTCTCAGGGCCTGACAACTAAACTGCACCCTTTCTGAGTGATGTTTGTGTTGAATGGAGTGATCTCTACCACCCAGGTGGTGGTACCAGCAAACCTGAGGACAAGGGAATCATATCCACCACTTCTATCAATTCATGTCCATCTTTTCTAGTGATGGTGTTTGCTTAGAGGAAATGCAGGGTCTGAAGGCAGTGCCATTCTCACGTTTCAAACACAGATAGGATGTTCACCGTTGAATGTTAGAAGTACCCCTGGGTTTTGCTGGACCCTCATATAGTGGTACTAATTTACTCTGAAACAGGGGTGTGCCTCAGTGGGACCTCAGTGGGGGTGCCTGTTCTGCCTTTCAATGCTTGATATTCTCATCCATCCTCTAAATCGATATAGTGCAGTCCAGTTCCCCAAGAAGAAGCCAGGCACAGGGACAGTTACACAGACCGAGTTAATTTAAAAGTAATAGAGTGAGATTGCTCCCATTACATTTATCGAACCGGCCCTCCTGTGGCTGACTGCCATGGTGGCCAAGTCTCCTGTGGAAAATCACATGGAAAACCCAAAGTCACCGCTTTGATTTTTTTTATAATATATTTTTTTAATCAACGTCCATTTTCTTCTGCTAGCATGGGCATTTTTTAAATGTGTTTTGGGGCAGGAGAATGCCAATTCAGGATTGCCATATTTCCTTTGTATCACTAGACTACCTGTGTCAACAATCAAGATGCAGTAGTGTATACCAGCAGCTAAGAATTTCAATAGCAATATACCTTCACATAAGTGTAAGTTAAAGAGTAGCAAAAGTGGAAAAGACAAGGAACTGAAAGACATTCTAGCATCTGACCCAATACCTGGTTTTAACCAGATGCCTTGTGAAAACATCCCACAATCAGGCATCTCTGAGGGTCTGGACGATGCTGACCCCATTCACTGTATTTACTAGCTGGTGACCTGAGGCTGACCACTTCATCGCCATGCCCTCCTTTCTGCATATGCCATCCATAAAAATAATACTAATGACATAGGTTTCCTTTGAGAATTAATCTATGTGCTCACATAGACTCCATGTATACTTAATAGAACTTGAACATTTATCATTATTTCCTCTGCAAGAATCACTAGTGAACAAGGAAGGGACTTTGCAAAAGTTTCAAACCAACAGTCAAGGTAGTCATTAATGACTTCTCTCTTCCCAATGTCCACTACTCAAAAAAAAAAAAAAGGGCAGGGATAATGACAGCAGATGACAAGAAAGCATGAAAAGACTCCCTGCAAAACCTTTCGACAAGGAGTCTGATCAGAGATAGGAAAAACTGTGAGAGGAAGGTCAAAGGTCTTAGAATGGAAAAAGGCAAGGTCCTTTGAAGAAAGGAGGTCACCAAGGCTTAGACAGAGAGAGTATGGAAAAGACTATTTCCAGAAGCAGTAAGGGAAGGCAGCAGGAGATGGGTCATACACACATCATGCTTTCATAGGGCATCCATGCCAGCTTGTCACAGGCAAATTGAACATCCAGTGTGAGATTAAAACAAGATGAACTCATCATGTCTCTATCTTAGAACTAGGTCAGTCATTCAACCATTTCAATATTATCTTATGCGTGCACAAATTCTGCCATCTGACTCCCCTTAGCATTAATAGCTTTGCCTGAGAAGCCATCTGCAGTGGCCTAACACTCCACACTCTTTAAGTCTCTTACACATGAAGAGGTGTCATGATTTTTTCACTGATCTGAAATTAAAATTTCCAACCATAAAAAATATATATTTAGATCCAAGACTACATGTCACTTCTGAAATCTTGTCATTTAAATCACGTTAGGCGTTGAATGAGATATAGGTGAAATTTAACTTTCACTGCATTTTAGTCTCCATCATGGCAAATTTATAACTCAGGAGTAAATCTTACTGTCAAGGAAAACGTCTTCACTAAATCAGATTTGTTGCTTCCCTCTTTCCTTCAATACTTTTGAAAAAATTGGAATGCTCGTCAATAAAATCCAGTTGTTGTGTTTCTATCTAGCCACAAAAGCTATAGGGGGGTTACCAGTTTAGCCACTGGCATCTCCAGTTTAATATGGTGGTCTATTTGGTATTTAAGTTTGTTCAGTGATATGTGGAAGAGTATAATTCAAATTCATTTGACTAAATGCAAAACACTTATGCAAAGTTCACCAATAATCTCTCTTGTAGGTGAGTTCCACTTCTATTGTACGTGAGTAAAGGAAAATAGAGCACTATTGCCTATTCCTATATTTCACAAAGTGAATGTGTACCCTGGCTTCTTTGAGCACACACATACCTTCTTCTCTGCTAATCCATCTCAGTGTTTCCCACGACACTCTCTCTTCCTGGTCCCTAACTGTCTGTTAAATGCTGGAGTGATTCATAGAATTTAGAGGGAACAGCAAACAGTCAATTCATAAGTTGCTGATCACTTTTCTTTGGTATGAAGGCATTAAGGTCTGTGTATGCGTTAAGGTCTCTCAGATCCTTATTTGCAGCTCTGACTTGTCTTTTCCTGGTAAGCCCATCTAAACATTTCCCCAACTTCTCCAATGGGATATTCTGTGTATGTTAAAACAGGATTCAAAATGGAACCAGGTAACTTGAGGGATGGGTGAGAACGATGAGGGGAATGACATGGATCAAGATGCATTGTACTCAGATGCTGACAAGACAAATGGAAACTTCTATATAAATTGTTGGCATATAAAAGTAATTGTAATAATACACATACACAGTTTACAAAAGAAAGAAGAAGAAGAAGAAGAAG